>NC_079192.1:301596957-301909230 GCF_029499605.1 Hyla sarda
CCTGTGCCTCCCGCCGAGGAGGCTATTCAAGTGGATCGGTCTCGCCTGACCCGAGAAGAGAGGACTCACCGCAGAAATGGAAATTTGTGCCTGTACTGCGCTAGTGCATTTCCTTAAGGACTGCCATATTTGCCCTCCGCATCAGGGAAATGCACGCACCTAGTTAACGTGGGAGAGGCGTTACTAGGTGTGAATTCATCCTCTCCACGCCTGACTATTCCAGTGCGGATTTCTCCATCCGCTAATTCCTCCTTCTCTGCGGTGGCCTTCCTGGACTCAGGTTCTGCAGGAAACTTTATTGAAGCCTCATTTATCAACATATTCAACATTCCTGTTACCCGTCTCATCAAACCCTTCTTCATTTCTTCTGTAAACGGAGAAAATCTGGACTGCACCGTGCATTACCGCACTGAACCCTTGCTCATGACCGTTGGTGTTCTCCATCAAGAAAAAATAGAATTTTTTGTTTTGCCTAACTGGCCCTCTGACATCCTTCTTGGCCTGCCCTGGCTCCAGCGTCACACTCCTACCCTCGACTGGACCACTGGGGACATTAAATCCTGGGGCTCTTCCTGCCACAAACGTTGCCTCAAGTCTGTACCAACCAGCCAAGTCTCCATCGCTACTCCATTGCCTGGCCTTCCAAAGGTCTGTCAGGACTTTTCTTACGTCTTCTGTAAAAAGCAGGCGGAGGTCTTACCACCACATAGACCCAGCGACTGCCCTATTGACTTGCTCCCTGGTATCACACCGCCCCCTGGCAGAATTTATACTCTCTCCGCTCCAGAAACTAAGGCCATGACTGAATACATACAGGAGAATCTAAAGATAGGTTTCATCAGGAAGCCTTCTTCTCCAGCCGGAGCGGGGTTCTTCTTCGTTGCCAAGAAGGACGGTTCGCTACGCCCCTGCATAGACTATCGTGGCCTAAATAAAATCACAGTAAAAAACCGCTACACTCTGCCTCTCATCTCGAAACTCTTTCACCGTCTGCGTGGAGACAGCCTAAGGGGCGCTTATAACCTCATCAGAATTCGAGAAGGAGATGAGTGGAAAACCGCTTTTAACACCAGAGATGGCCACTTCGAGTATCTTGTCATGCCATTTGGACTTTGCAACGCCCCTGCAGTATTTCAAGATTTTGTCAATGACTTACTTACTGTACACCTACGTTGTTGTCTATTTAGATGACATTCAAATTTTTTCCTCCAACCTAGAGGAACACCGGCTCCATGTCCGTCAAGTGCTCCAGCGCCTTTGTGTAAATCATCTTTAAGCCAAATTAGAAAAATGCCTTTTTGAACACAGCTGTCTTTCTTTCCTGGGATACCTGGTCTCTGGACAAGGTCTTCAAATGGATCCTGACAAGCTCTCCGCGGTCTTGGATTGGCCTCGCCCCTCTGGACTCCGTGCTATCCATCGCTTCCTCGGATTCGCCAACTACTACCGTCAGTTTATTCCCCACTTCTCCACTATCGTTGCTCCTATTGTGGCACTGACAAAGAGAAACGCGAATCCAAGGTCCTGGCCTCCTCAAGCTGATGAAGCTTTTACTTGCCTTAAGGCCGCCTTCGCCTCTGCACCAGTCTTGTCCAGATCAGATCCTCTGAAGCTCTTCTACCTTGAGGTTGACGCCTCCTCAGTGGGAGCTGGAGCTGTTCTTCAAAAAAATGCCAAAGGAAAAAACGTCACTTGCGTTTTTTTCTCCAAAACTTTTTCTCCTCCTGAAAAAACTATTCTATAGGAGACCGTGAACTGTTGGCCATCAAGTTGGCACTTGAGGAATGGAGACATCTCCTGGAGGGATCCCTTCACCCCATCACCATTTACACTGACCATAAAAACCTTATCTTCTTATCTTCAATCCACCCAGCGGTTACATCCTCGCCAGGCCAGATGGCCGTTGTTTTTGGCCCGCTTCAATTTTCAAATCCATTTTCGTCCTGCAGACAAGAACGTCAGGGCTGATGCTCTATCACGTTCCACCGATGCCTCCAAAGCCGAGACTCTTCCTCAGCACATCATATCTCCTGAGTGTCTGATCTCTTCTGCTCCTGCTTCTCTGGTGCCAATTCCTCCAGGAAAAACTTATGTTCCACCACGTCTTTGCCTCCGAACTCTCAAATGGGGTCATTCCTCCCATCTGGCTGTTCACGTTGGAATCAAAAAATCTATACAGTTGATTGCCAGACACTATTGGTGGTCTTCCCTGGAAAAAGATGTGACCGATTTCGTACGGGCCTGTACAGTTTGTGCACGTGACAAGACTACACGCCTGAAGCCTGCAGGTCTTCTCCTTCCTCTGCCGGTGCCTGAACAGCCTTGGTCCCACATAGCCATGGACTTCATGACGGACCTTCCTTTATCTCGTGGCAACACTGTAATTTGGGTGGTCGTTGATCGTTTTTCCAAAATGGCTCATTTTGTCCCGCTTCCTGGCCTTCCTTCTGCGCCACAGTTGGCGAAGCAATTTTTTCTGCAGATTTTTCATCTCCACGGGCTTCCCACGCATATTGTCTCTGATAGATAGATAGTTCAATTTGTTTCAAAATTTTGGAGAGCACTCTGCAATCAATTAAAGATCAAATAGAATTTCTCTTCCTCCTATCACCCTCAATCCAATGAACAAGTGGAAAGAGTGAACCAGATTCTTGGTGACTACTTGCCACATTTTGTCTCCTCCCGCCAAGATGATTCGGTCGACTTTCTGCCCTGGGCTGAATTCTCGTACAATTTCAAGAATTCGGAGTCTTCCTCCAAATCTCCATTTTTTGTGGTGTACGGCCGTCACCCACTGCCCCCCCCCCCTCCCCATTTCATCTGGAGTTCCTGCCGTGAATGAATTAACTCGGGACTTCTCTATCTGGAAAGAGACTCAAAAGTCGCTCTTACTGGCCTCTTCTCGCATGAAGAGACATGCGGATAAAAAGAGAAGAACTCCTCCTGTCTTTGCCCCTCGTGACAAAGTGTGACTCTCTTCCAAATACATACGGTTTCGTGTCCCTAGCTACAAGCTGGGTCCTCGTTACCTCGGGCCATTTAAAATCAAAGACCAAATCAATTCTGTCTCCTACAAGCTCCATCTTCCTCCTTCCCTTCGTATTCCTAACTCTTTTCATGTCTCCCTTCTCAAACCTCTCATACTTAACCGCTATTCCCCCAAGGTCACCGTTCCTGCTCCTGTCACTAGCTCCTCTGATGTCTTCTCCGTGAAAGAGATTCTCGGCTCCAAGGTTGTCCGGGGTAAAAATGCTTATCTTATTGATTGGGAGAATTGTGGCCCCAAAGAGAGGTCTTGGGAACCCGAGGCCAATATTCTTGACAAGGAGCTAATTCATAAATTTCTGGGTTCCAAAAAGAGGGGGAGACCCAAGGGGGGGGTACTGTAACGCCGAGCGCTCCGGGTCCCGCTGCTTCCCCAGAGCGCTCGCAGTGTTCTCCCTCTAACAGCGCTCCGGTCACTGTTCCTGTCCGAGAGCGCTATACCCCTGACAGGGGCGGGGATGTGATCCACGTGGCGGGACGTCCCCGCTCACGGATCGCATCCCATGTCACTCACCGTCCCCCCGCTGCTGCTTCTTTCCGGCGCGCGCGGCCCCGCTCCTTAGGTTTGCTGAGATTTAAAGGGCCAGTGCACCATTAATTGGTGCCTGGCCCAATCAGTCCAAAACGTATAAAAACCCACTTCCCCTGCCTGTCCTTGCGGGATCTTGTTGCCCTAGTGCCCTGCGAAAGCATTTTGTGTGTATCCCTAGCCTGTGTACCCTTTGCTGTTGCCCCGACTACGAACCTTGCCGTCTGCCTTGACCTCTTGCTACGTCCGACCTTGCCTTCGCCTTGTCCTTGTGTACCACGCCTATCTCAGCAGTCAGTGCGGTCGAGTCGCTATCAGGGGATACGACCTGGGAGTTACCGCTGCAGCAAGTCCATCCCGCCTTGCGGCGGGCTCTGGTGAAAACCAGTAACTTCTTAGAACCGGTCCTCTGGTACGGCCCACGTCATAGGAAACCAGTGATCGATGATTCTGCCGCATGACTGCTCATGCCTGAATCTCAGGCACTGAGCAGTCATTCGGCGATCGGACAGCGAGGAGGCAGGTAGGGGCCCTCCCGCTGTCCTGTAAGCTGTTCGGGATGCCGCGGCGAACAACTTACTGAGTTAACCGGCAGCTTTTACTTTCGGTTTTAGCGCGCGGCGCCGCGATCGGCTATTAGCAGTGGGTCCCGGCTTCACTATGACACCGGGCCCGCCGTGATATGATGCGGGGTTACCGTGTAACCCCGCGTTATATCAGGAGAGCAGGACCAAGGACGTACCAGTACGTCCTTGGTCCTTAAGGGGTTAAAATTGGCATTTCATGACCCCTACATTATAGGATTAAGAGGATAAACTTAATAATTAAAAAGATAAACAAGCTCCAAAGGGGTCACGCCCTGGCTGTATCACCAGTTTCAAGCAGCATGAAAGCAGATATTAGATTATAATGTGTCAGTGGAGTAGCGTGGGTTGGCAGCACAAGGCAAGACATAAGTGTTGTTCACCCCGGCTAGTGTATGTATGAAAGTGGAGATGCATACAGTATATGTTTTGTTACTCACCATGGTTTCAGGACAATTTTCTCAAGGGTTAAAGTTTAAAAACATAGAATAATACCTCCACACTAGGACAACATAGTAATACTGCAGAGACTAAATAATACCATCATACAGTTATGAAATAAAAAAAACACTATACCCAGCCCAATATCATCACTCGACAATGGACAAATAGTTGTGCTAAACCATGACCTCTAAATGGTGACTGGAATATACCACCATACTGATACTGAAAAAAAAAACACTAAATACAGATCTATACAATATCCCTAATACAGTGCCCACATAGTGGTGATCCCAGCTCTACATAGGCGCCTCAGACAGTGTAAATGATTTAGTGCAGTTACATCCAGTGACTCACAGGGGGTATCTTCTTTGAGTTGTTCTCTTTCCTTTTCTTCTTTATCTCTCTTAGACCACCATTAAGACTTCTTCCAAGCATAACTAGTCTTTGCAGAACCTTCCAGACAAGCATTTAAGCTCATTGCCTTTGCAGCACATTCACAATCTTTTTCATATCTATAGTACATCAAATAATGCCTTTCTTGGTACCCTTTATAATATGAGTGAGTGAGTGAGTAGGCAAGTGTGTTGGGTGAAAGGGAAGTGGAATTGGGGGTGGTGGCAGGTAGGTAATTTCCCCTCTTTTAAGTAGATGCCCCCAGCAGGTAGGTAGGTAGGTAATTTCCCATTCCCTGTTGGTATGATGATAGAACCCCATTATTAGGTAGAATCCCCTAGCAGGTAGGTAATTTTTTCCCCAATTAAGGAGATGACCGCATTAAGTAGTTTCCCACAATTGGTAACCTCTAGAAAAATAATAATCCCACTTACTTTTCTCTATCCACTTGTGCACTGAGAACAGGCCCTCTCCTGCCCTATTGTGGTACAGTACATTGTACGCATTGCTTCTAACTTTAATTCTTAGGGTGGTGATTTAGGTGGCCAGAAAGCCCCATGATTGTGAGGCCACAAAAGCTTGACTTGTGCAAGCAGATATTTGTAATATATGAAAATTGTCAGTTTTGATTACATTTATTTCACTACATAGTGTACAATCTCACTCCCGTCTTCAAGACTTCACTCGTGCTGCATCGGTTCTCTGGAATGCTATCCCTCAGACTCAACAACATCCATAGTTTCAAATGTGGCCTGAAAACACATCTCTTCAGACAGGCCTATAACATTCTTTAATTGGCCTCAACATATCCTCAACATATCCCCACACCTCTTGTTTGAATAGTTATTGTGCAATATTATGTCTGATACTTGTCTTTGTTTGTACCCCATAATTGTAAGCGCTGCGGAATCTGTAGGTGCTATATAAATAAAATCATTATTATTATTATAGTGTATGATGTAAGAACACTAAAGTGGTGCCAAAAGTTCTAAAAAAAATGTAGCCAGGTTAGCAGAACCAAAGTAGGAATGTAGGTATAAATCCTTTCAACCTCATTCCATCTTTAAAGGCAGTATGTACTGCTGTAACCCACAATGTTTTAATAAAGCTTTGTAACTTTTTTGATTATTCAAGATGAGTAACATAGAGGCACGGCTAAGCAGAATTATGTTGGATAAATGGAAGGATTGTATTCGGTACACTTTACTTAAAGATGCCTTTGACAACTGTAAGTTAGAGACGTGTGGACAGCCCATCCACTATACCCCAGACATATTAATGGTGTTAAGCCAAACAACATAAGAGTGTTCTAGCAGCAGACATTCACTAAAGGAGAACACAGACAAATGCAGTTTGTCACGATGGCACTGCCCTAATAAATGGACAAAGGATCCTGCACTGTGAACAGCAGTTTATTGCAAGTCAAATGCTGTACAACAAGTCAGCGGAGGAATAAAGAGAAAACATGTCTATGGATTTAAGATGCAGCTTGTTAGTCTTCCTGAAAGATTGATTGATTTTTCTGGTATTTACTTTAGCACGACTTTCTGTCTTGTTTCCTACAGTGATGCTAATATGGTTGAAATTGAATCACATAAGAGCCAGCCGAAGGAAACATCTAAAATGCAACAAGAAAGACAAAGGATTTAACATGCAGCTCAGGTGACAGAGGAAAACATTGCTGGACAGCACTAAAAACAAGTTCTATACAGACCGCCTAGAGCCTAGGAATTTTCATTTACCTGGGTGTGAGGATGAGATAATAACACAGCTGAATGCGTGTTAGAAGAGACCTTTATGACTAATGATGATTCCACATTCTATTCAGAAAGGCCATGGAAATTGTCAAACAAGTAGAGAAATTAGCATTTTTTTCTTTTCCCAGCAAAATTCTAAAGACCATCGTACTGAAGACAAATATTTGATAGTACTCAGTGCTACATGGAAGGAAATCTGTAGGAAAGGGCGGCGCATTTGATGCAGATCAGGTACATGCGTAATTAATGTTCACCTTGTCATGGGTATTGGAGAAGTACAATAATAACATTTGTGCCAATGTAAAATGCTGAGGACCCGAGCGAAAAACACATCATAATGCAGAATGTGTTTTTGGTTATGCTTCATATATTGTTACTGTAACAATGCTGTAAATTATATAACATGTATAAAAAAAATAGTAATTGAACTTCACTGCCTCTGGGCCAGGATGAATTGCTGCAGGTATTTCCAGATATTCTGTCAGATTTTTTTTTATTTTTTATTGTTTTTAAAATAAAGGTCCAAAAATTGTCACTTTTTGGAGGCAGATGCCTGCCACTGTTTACATGCACAAAGAGGTTTTCGAAAGAAGCAATGGCTTTTTCCAAGTGGTCCACAAATTATCCCTTTTTGGGAGTAGCAACAGGTTTTGTGCCTGGAAAGTGAGAAAGCAATGTCTTGTACAAGGTGTGAAAAATGATTTCCAAAATTGGCATGAAACCTTTTAAGTATGGCATTTTCACAATAAGTGTAAAACTAAAAAAAAACTGTCATACTTAACTTTCACAGAACAGATGCTGAAAACTTAATGCAGCGCTGATTTACAACAATTGTTATAAAAGTGTGGTCCTATTCCTATCCATGTTTACTGCTTAGTGTCCCTCACAGAGATCTTCACCTTACATGAGATCGTTATAATGAAGTCACTAATGCTCTGTGCATAGGCTTTTATAGTGGCTTTGACATTACCCCTATTACCCCGAACGAACCACCAGAGGATTGATTCTAACCAAACCAAACTTTTAGCAAAGTTCTGACTGAACTTAGTTTCCACAGGTTTGGTTAACTCATCTCTAATCATGGGTAAAGCAAAAGAGGCATCATATTGGGACCCAAAGACTCCTCTTCTACAAAAAAAAAAAAATTAAAAAAAAAAAACACCTTTATCAAAAAAAAACATATGGTAGGTGCAACAGATTTTGAACTGAATCTCAATTAAGTTATGCTGTTGTTTAAGATTTTTTTTTACCTGCAGCGAACCTGCAAATATATTCCAACAATAAACACTGGTGACATAAACTCTATACTTCAGGGAAAGGTTTGGTTTACTCATAGTTGGCTGTGGGAATTTATGGTATGGTGTGGAACTATAACACCAATGGCACATCTAAAAATCTGAAATGCTCGTTTGACATATGTGTTATGTTGCACTAGTCAAAAAGACCTTTCTTTAGGCTGGATTCCCAGTAATCTTTTTATAGTATGCCTGTTTTTATAAAAACTGATCATGAAGGATCACTTGACAGTGCGTACTTATTTGTATGTGACTCAGGTTTCCATTAGTCTTCATCAGTTCCGTAATAATGAGGGTTTTTTTTTTTTTTTTTGCAGGATCCGTTATGACCAGGAGTTCAATGGATGATGGATTGTTTGGTCATCAGTTTTTCAATAAACTGCAGGGAAAAAAAACATGTTAAAAAAAGTGTGAATCTAGATTTAAAGAAAACATGGCATATTGAGCATACTGTTTAGCACTAGCCCACTATAGTGCTGAAGAAGTCAATAAGGTAGGTATATTTCAAAATTTTTCACATTCACAGTTTTCTTCTTTCTGGACAATATACCATATGTGACAACAACAGCTGTTATGTCACACATCAGGGCTCAGAAGGCAAGAAGCTCCTTTTGACTTTTGCAGTGTATATTTTTCTGGTTGTTCGTTTGGTTTTCAGATACCATTGTGGTTTTCCTGACAATTATAGTAATGTTAAGTTCACATGGCGGAATTCCGCCCGTGGAATTCCACGGGAATTCCGTAGTGTGAATATACCCATATTGGAAGGGTGCCTTTTCCCAACAGCAGTTTTAAGATCTCTCCGCAGGTGTTCAATGGGATTTATATCTGGACACATTGCTGGCCACTTCAGAACTCTCCGGCGCTTTGTTGCCATCCATTTATGGGTGTTGCTTGATCTATGTTTGGGGTCATTGTCCTGCTTGAAGACCCAGGATCTCAGACGCAAACCCAGTTTTCTGACACTGGGCTGTACAGTGCGACCCAAAATCCGTTGGTACTCCTCAGATTTCATGATGCCTTGCACACATTCAAGGCACCCAGTGCCAGAGGCAGCAAAACATCCCCAAAACATCATTGAACCTCCACCATATTTCACTGTAGGTATTTTGTTCATTTCTTTGTAGGCCTCATTCTGTTTTCAGTAAACAGGTGAATGATGTGCTTTACCAAAAAGCGCATTTCAGGGGTGCCAACATTTAAAGCCATGACTGTATATTTGTTTAAATAATTTTTTCATTTGATAAAGCGTCAAGCTGGACGTGAAATTGGCATTACTTCGGCCCCTGTCTTCTTCTCGTCTACCCTACCTACATTGTTTTTTTGACCCCTTCCTACCCTAGGACATATGCATAGGTCTAATTTGCTAGCTAGTTAGCACAACTGGACGTATGCATACTGTACGTCATAGCGATCTCCTCCTGTCAATCACAGCCAGGGTCCTGTTGCATCTGCTGAGACCAGGAGCACGCCGGATTTGGCAGTAGTAACCTAATAGATGCTGTGATCAGTCCTGATCACAGAATCTATGGGGTTGACAGGGGGAGTCCCCCTCATCCACTAATGGCAAGCCTGCAATGCAAACACAGGATCCCGTTGGTTGCCATGGCAGCATCAGGCCAACTGATTGCCTCTTGTCTGCCTAGTATAGCAGCCTGTGAGGTCCAGCCATAGGATCGCACAGGCTGTTACTCAGTGTAGTACTGACTGTTATACTATGCTGCAGTACAGATGTACTGCAGCATAGTATAACCTGTAAAAAGTGCAAAGTAAAAAAATAAAAGGTTTTCAAATAAATTCATAAAGTGTAAAACCCTATATTATCACCCAAAAAAAAAAAAAACACCCAAACCCATACATAATACGTATTGCCACGTCCGTAATGACTTGTAAAATAAAACCATGATGGTATTTATAACACATGGTGGATGCCGTAGCAAAAAACACAAATTTTGGTCCAAAAGGTGGGATAAAGAAGATCAAAAGGTAACATGAATCTCAAAAATGGTACCAATAAAATACAGCTAGTTCTGTAAAAAATAAGCCCTTACACAATGGCGTTGGATGAAAAATAAAAAAAAGATATGGCTGTCACAACATGACAACACAAAAAAGGGGAAAAAAGGAAAAGGAACATAAAAAGCCTACATACATTGGATATTGCCATAATCGTACCAACCCACAGAATAAAAATAACATAATTTTTACCATTACAGTGAATGCATAAAATAATAATAATAATAATAATAATAATAATAATGATAATAATAAAAAAAAGACATTTTCAATTTTTTCACAATATTTTGGAGTTTTTCACCAAAAAATGCTGCATGGATCGACAAATATTTACCACTAACATACAGTACAATATGTCACAATTAAACTATCTCAGAATCACGTCACTAAGTAAAAGCATGTCAGAGATATTACCACTTAACCCCTTAACAACGCAGGACGTATATTTACATCCTGCGCCGGCTCCCGCGATATGAGGCGGGATCGCGCCGCGATCCCGCATCATATCGCGTTGGTCCCGGCGCTCATCAACGGCCGGGACCCGCGGCTAATACCAGACATCGCCGATCGCGGCGATGTGTGGTATTAACCCTTTAGAAGTGGAGGTCAAAGCTGACCGCCGCTTCTAAAGTGAAAGTGAAAGTGACCCGGCTGCTCAGTCGGGCTGTTCGGGACCGCCGCGGTGAAATCGCGGCGTCACGAACAGCTGGCAGGACACCGGGAGGGCCCTTACCTGCCTCCTCGGTGTCCGATCGGCGAATGACTGCTCCGTGCCTGAGATCCAGGCAGGAGCAGTCAAGCGCCGATAACACTGATCACAGGCGTATTAATACACGCCTGTGATCTGTGTAAAAGATCAGTGTGTGCAGTGTTATAGGTCCCTATGGGACCTATAACACTGCAAAAAAATGTAAAAAAAAAGTGTTAATAAAGGTCATTTAACCCCTTCCCTAATAAAAGTTTGAATCACCCCCCTTTTCGCATAAAAAAAATAAAACAGTGTAAAAAAATAAATAAAATAAACATATGTGGTATCGCCGCGTGCGTAAATGTCCAAACTATAAAAATATATCATTAATTAAACCGTACGGTCAATGGCGTACGCGAAAAAAAATTCCAAAGTCAAAAAAAGCGCATTTTTGGTCACTTTTTATACCATTAAAAAATTTATAAAAAGTGATCAAAAAGCCTGATCAAAACAAAAATCACACCTATAAAAACTTCAAAAAAGTCCTCATACCGTCCTCATACCGCCCTGTACGTGGAAAAAAAAAAAAGTTATAGGGGTCAGAAGATGACATTTTTAAACGTATACATTTTCCTGCATGTAGTTATGATTTTTTCCAGAAGTCCGACAAAATCAAACCTATATAAGTAAGGTATCATTTTAACCGTATGGACCTACAGAATAATGATAAGGTGTCATTTTTACCGAAATATGCACTGCGTAGAAACGGAAGCCCCAAAAGTTACAAAATGGTATTTTTTATTCGATTTTGTCGCACAATGATTTTTTTTTCCGTTTCGCCGTGCATTTTTGGGTAAAATGACTAAGGTCACTGCAAATTAAAATTGGCGATGCAAAAAAGAAGCCATAATATGGATTTTTAGGTGGAAAATTGAAAGGGTTATGATTTTTAAAAGGTAAGGAGGAAAAAACGAAAGTGCAAAAACGGAAAAACCCTGAGTCCTTAAGGGGTTAAAGAGACACATGCCAGATTAGAAAAATTGGGCTTGGTCATTAAGGTAAAAACAGGAGGTGTCCTTAACCACAATGGACGTAAATGTATGTCATGGTGGCATGGTACTTAACGCACCATGACGTACATTTACACCCTGCCATGACCGCGAACACCGGATCGGTGCTAGCGTCAAGCGCGGCAGTCCCAACTTCTATCAGCAGCCAGGGACCTGCCAGTAATGGCGGACATCAAGCAGATGTCCGCCAATAACCCCTCAGATGCCGTGATCAATACAGATTATGGCATCTGCGGCAGTGCTGTACTTTAAATGGGTGATCACATCGCCCCCATAATGGCGGACGGAGGCAGGTGAGGGGACCTAGGGTCTTCTGCTCTGGTCTGAGATCGAGCAGACCAGAAAGAAGATCACAGATAAAAATGATCACTGCTATGCCCTGTGCATAGCACTGAACCGTATTAGCAATCAAATGATTGCTATAAATAGTCACCTATGGGGACTATTAAAGTGTAAAAAAAAGTTTTCCCATCCTCCAATAAAAATGTTATTCATCCTTTTTTCCATTTTACCCCCAAAAAGTGTAAAAAAAAAATAAAAAAAATAATAAAATTAGAAGCATATTTGGTATCGCTGCATGCTAAAAAGTCTGAACTATCAACATATATTGTTAATAACCTCATACGGTGAATGACGTAAACGTAAAAGAAAAGTCCAAAATTGCTGCTTTTTTGTTACATTTTATTCCAAAAAAATGTATAAAAAATTTATAAAAAGTAAAACCTAAGTAAATGTGGTACCAATAAAACCTACAGATCACGGCACAAAAATGAGCCCTCATACCGCCCCATATACAGAAAATTTTGAAAGTTATAGGTGGTCAAAATAGGGCAACTTCAAATATACTAATTTAGTTATATTAGTTTGAAATTTTTTAAAGCGGTACAATTATAGAAAAGCATATAACATGGGTATCATTTTAATCATATTGGCCCACAGAATAAAGAAAACATGTCCTTTTTACTGTAAAGTATACGTCGTGAAAACAAAACCTTCCAAAATTTTCTAAATTGTGGTTTTCTTTTCAATTTTCCCTCATAAATAATAGTTTTTTCGATTGCGCCGTACATTTTATGGTAAAATAAATTATGTAATTACTAAGTAAAATTGGTGATGCAAAAAACAAGCCCTGATATGGGTAAGTGAATGGAAATATAAAAGAGTTATGATTTTTAGAAGGCAAGGAGGAAAAAACGAAAAAGCAAAAATAAAATTGGCCTGGTTCTTAAAGAGGTACTCCGGTGGAATTTTTTTTTTTTAAATCAACTGGTGCCAGAAAGTTAACCCCTAAAGGACCAGGCCCATTTTGGCCTTTAGGACCAGACCAATTTTATTTTTGCACCTTCGTTTTTTCCTCCTCTCATTCTAAAAATCATAACTTTTATATTTCCATCCACAGTCCCATATGAGGGCTTGTTTTTTGCATCACCAATTGTACTTTGTAATTACATCACTTATTTTACCATAAAATGTACGGCGCAACCAAACAAATATTATTTATGTGGGAAAATTTAAAAGAAAACCGCAATTCTGAAAATGTTGGAAGGTTTTGTTTCCACGCTGTACACTATCCTTTGGATAGGGGATAAGATGCAAGGGGCGGAGTACCACTTTAAGGACGCAGGGTTTTTCCATTTTCATTTTTTCATCATCACATATCAAAATGCGTTCAATCATGCACCTAAAATTCCATATTATGGCTTAATTTTTGCGTTACCAATTCTACTTTGCAGTGACATCAGTCATTTTACCAAAATATCCACGCGCAAAGTGGAAAAAGAATTCATTGTGCGACAAAAGTGAAGAAAAAATGCCATTTTGTAAATTTTGGGGGCTTCTGTTTCTATTCAGTGCATTTTTTCAGTAAAAATTACAACTTATCTTTATTTTGTAGGTCCATATGGTTAAAATTATACCCTACTTATATAGGTTTGATTTTGTATTACTTAAAAAAAAATCATAAACTACATGCAGGAAAATTTATACGTTCAAAATTGTCATATTCTGACCCCTATAACTTTCATTTTTCCACATACAGGCCGGTATGAGGGCTAATTTTTTGCGCCGTTATCTGAAGTTTTTATTGTTACCATTTTTATATTGATCAGAGTTTTTAATCCCTTTTTTTCATTTTTTCATGATATAAAAGAGGGATGATTCTTACTTTTATTAGGGAAGGTGTTAAATTATCTTTTTTAACTTTTTCACACTTTTTTTTGCAGTGTTATAGCCCCCCCCCCCCCCCCCCCATTGACACGGCAAAGATCAGTGTTATCGACGGTCGATTGCTCAAGCCTGGATTTCAGTCTTGGAGCAATCAATCGCCGATCGGACGCGACGGAGGCAGGTAAGGAGACCTCCGCTCGCGTTCTAACTGATTGGGGCATCACGATTTCACCGCGATGGTCCAGATCAGCCCAACTGAGCCGTCGGGAAGCTTTCACTTTCATTTTAGACACGACGATAAACTTTGAACACCTATTAGCCCAGGGTCCAGGCTTTCATTAGCCGCCGGTACCGACCAGATATGAGGCGGGGTCATGGCGTGACCCCACGTTATATACCGGGACCGAGCGCAGGGCTTACAGATATGCCCTGTGTCCTTAAGAGGTTAAAACATTACAGACGCCATGATCAAAGTTAAAGGGTTAATGCCAGACATCGGCCCAATTGCCAATGTCAGGCATTAACCTTTGGTACTGGCTGCTGATAGCAACTTACACCCACCGGGTATGAAGCATGCTTAGCTCATGAGCACGCTTCAAACCCCAATAACAGGAGCAGTGTGTCCTTAACGGGTTAAATAACCATATTGGCCCGATCGCCAATGTCAGGCATTAACTGGCTGCTGATAGCAACTTACACCCACCAGATATGAAGCATGTTTAGCTCGTGAGCACACTCCAAACTCCGGTAACAGGAGCAGTGTGTCCTTAACGGGTTAAACAAACATATTATATATGGATCAAAAACATATAAAACGTTTTTGGATTTGACAGTGCACATTTAAAAAAGTTATTTGTTTTGGGGGAAATTTATCAAAACCCGTGTAGATGAAGAGTGGTGCAGTTGCCCATAGCAATCAATTAAATCGCTTCTTTCATTTTTAATGAGGCCTGTGAAAAGTTAAATAAGCAATGTGACTGGTTGAAATGGGCAACTGCTCCACTTTTGCTCTGCACAGGTTTTGATTAATCTCCCCTATAACTTTTCAGTTTGTCAACCGAGCGTGAGTTTTTTTTGGGGGGGCAATTAGGAGGTAGGTGTAACATTTTGATCACTTTTTAAAAAAGAGAAAAAAATATTTTGGAAGGCTTTTATTTATTTCACTGTACAGAATAGATAACTTGATAATTTTATGATTCGGATCATTGTATGAATGGTAAAACCAATTATATACAGTAACACCAATAATGTACAGCATATAAAAGACTGAAATGCCATAGAGCAGGGGTTCTTAACTTTTTTTGCGACTGTACCCCCAAAGACTGAAAGTATGTCTGCGGGTACCCCCTTGCGCGGAAATTCGCGTGGAAGTTACGCGCAAGGGGTACCCGCGGACTAAAGGCGCGTTCTTCCCTTTATACTAATGCGATACTTATTCCCCCTCCATCTTAATACCCTTGTGCTATTATTTACCCTCCATCTTAATCCCCTTGTGCCATTATTCCCTCTAAATCTTTATCCCCTTGTGCCATTACTATCCGATATGGCAAAAGGGAATCAGAGGGAGGGGGGAATAAAAGCACAAGGGGATCAGAGGGAGGGGGGATAATCAACCCCCTCTCCATATTAATCCCCTTGTGCCATTATTATCCGATATGTCAAAAGGGGATCAGTGGAAGGGGGAATGGCACAAGGGGATTAAGATGGAGGGGGGAAACAGAGCAAGAGGATCAGAGGGAGGGAGGAATAATGGCACAAGAGATTAAGATGGAGGGGGGAGGGTTAATCATTACTCCCCCCCACCTCCATATTAATCCCCTTGTGGCATTTTTCCTCCCTCTCTCTGATCCCCTTGTGCCATTTTTCCTCCCTCCCTCTGATCCCCTTGTGCCATTTACCCCCCCCCCCTCCATATTAATCCCCTTGTGCCATTATTATCCAATATGGCAAAAGGGGATCAGAGGGAGGGGAGGAATGGCTCAAGGGGATTAAGATGGAGGGGGGGGGGATGGTGCAAGAGGATCAGAGGAAAGGAGGAAAAATGGCCCAAGAGATTAAGATGGAGGGGGGAGGGCTAATCATTACTCCCCACCTCCATATAAATCCCCTTGTGCCAATATCCCCCCCTCCATCTTAATCCCTTTGGCTTATTATTATTGGTTATGGTAAACTTGGATCAGAGGGAGGGGGGATAATGGCACAAGGGGATTAAGATGGAGGGGGGGGGAATCATCACCCCCCCCCATATTAATCCCCTTGTGCCATTATCCCCCCCCTCTGATCCCCTTTTGCCATTATCCCTCCCCCATCTTAATGCCTTGTGCTTTATTTCTACCCATCCCCCTCATCCCCCCTCCGCCATTATCCCTCTCCCCCTCCATCTTAATTCCTTGTGCTCCATCTCATAAATCCCCCCCTTCATCTTAATGCCCTCCGTCCCTTATTTTTTACTTGTTTGCCTGTTCCTTCATGCAGCGTGTCCCGTTCGGATTGGCCGCACTGAAGTGTGACGTCCTCCTGCGCTGTGCAGCATCTCCGCGCAATGTCAGGGGAGGTCATATGTCTCCCCAGCAACCATGCAGCTCCCTTACAGTAGCTCAGGCCGCACTGCTGTACAGTGAGCTGCCGTGGTTATGCGCTGACAAATGCTGGCCAATGCATGGCCGGTATTTGTCATTGCTTTGGCGTACCCCTGCTCAACCCGTGGCATACCCCTAGGGGTACGCGCACCACGGGTTGATAACCCAGGCCATAGAGAGTAGGGATCGACCGATATCATTTTTTTTTAGGGCCGATACCGATAATCGGTGGAGGTTAGGGCCGATAGCTTATACCGATATTCCGGTATAAGTTATCGGCTATTTATCCCCCCGCGACACCGCTGCAGATCATTGATTTAAATCGGGCGCTTTAAGTCAATGCACTGCAGTGGCTTTTGCGGTGCCATAGGCCGCCGCCACCGCTGCCGCCACCACCCACTTCTCTCCCTCTACCTGTCAGGGTGGTCCAGGCCATCCTTCCTTCCTGTAGTGTCCGGCGGCATTCCGGGTGGAGGGTGAACCGGTCCGGGCTGTCCTTCTTCTCCGGGGGTCATCTTCTCCACTCCGGGCAGGCTCCGGCCTAGTAACGCAGCATAGACGCCGCTGCGCAGTGACGCTCGTGCGCAGCGACGTACCTGACGTCACGGCGTAGCGGCGTCTATGCAGCGTACTAGGCCGGAGCCTGCCTGGAGTGGAGAAGATGACCCTCGGAGAAGGACAGCCCGGACCGGTTCACCCTCCACCCGGAATGCCACCGGACACTACAGGAAGGATGGATGGCCCGGACCACCCCCATTACGGGTAAGTTTAATTTTTTTTATTGACTCGGAGGGTGGGGGAGGGGCCCGACTGGTATAGCGGTATGGGCAAAAATCCATACCGGTATACCGCCCACCACTACGGTGGGGGGTGCGACGCGGTGCGGTGGGTCGGGGGGGTGGTCGCGGTGCGGCGGGCGGTCGCGGTGCGGTGGGGGCGGTGCGGGGGGCGGTGCATTATTGGCTTATCGGCAAGGTATTTGCCGATACCGATAATGCCCAAAATCGTGATTATCGGTCGATAATATCAGCCATACCGATAATCGGTTGATCCCTAATAGAGAGCATGCAATTATATTCGGATGAAGAAGTGGCAATAGGGAACAGGAGGAGCTCCCTTCCTCTGTCAACCCCTTAGATGCCACAGTTGCTACTGACCACTGCATTGAATAGGCTAAACAGTCAATACTGAAAGCAGATCTTATTCTTGCTGTTTTAGTAGGAGCTAAGCTGTATATTACATTACAGTATATGTTACACTTCCCATAGCAGATGAAGTGGACTCTCCTAAGCTAGTGTGATGCAAGTGATGTCCATATACAGTGCTTGGTGCCATAATTTTTTCCTCAACATTTAGTAATTCAATGTTTAGTGCTTTGGAAAATCATGTACCTTTGAATAAATAACTGATTTGCTTTCAATTTCAAGAAGTCAGGGCAATGTCATATCACAAGTTGCAACACTGATTTTGTGCTTTACAGTTTTTCATGCATAGCAATCCTTCTGGATATGCAGGGATCTGCAACTGGCCCCAAGCACATCTAGTGGTCAGAAGCACAGCTGTGCAGGTAAAGACTGCGAACGTTGCAACCCATTTATTCTTAGGACCAGCGATGTTCTCAGAGGTCAGACAGTCACCAATGATTATGTGATGGCATGCTCCAGCAATATGTCATCATCATTTTATAAAATGGGAATACCCCTGTATACTATCAGAGATTTTTGTCATATCTGTGATTTGTGTACTTGCTAAGCTGGGCTAGCATCCCCTTAGTGTGGGGCTGTGTATAGTCACATAAGTGAGTACACCCCTGACATTTTTGTAAATATTTTATTACATCTTTTTTTTAATATAATTTTATTATTTTTGTGACAACATTGAAGTAATGACACTCTGCTACAATGTAATGTAGTGAGTGTTCCGCCTGTATAACAGTGCTTAATGTTGTGTCCCCTCAAAATAACTCCAGCTATTAATGTCTAAAGCTTGCCAACAAACCTCAGAGAGTTTATTGCCATGGGGTGCAATGTTGAACCTCCAGTGACCAGTATTAGAGAGTGTGAGAGCCATAACATCACATTTAAGACACCTGCTCCCCATTAACACCTGACACCTTGTAACATGGCATTGGTGAGTGAAATGGTGAATTGGGCCTATTTTGGACATTTCCACTTAGGGATGTTCTCACTTTTGTTTCCAAGGCTTAGACATTAATAGCTGTGTGTTAATTTAGGGGACACAACATTAAACACTGTTATACAAGCTGTGCACTCACTATTTTATATTGTAGCAGAGGTTAATTTCTTCAGTGTTGTCATATGAAAAGATATAATAAAAAATGTACAAAAATGTGAGCAGTGGGCTCATTTATGTAAGTTTACTGTATGTCCGAGGTAAAGATGGCAGGACAAACATTTTGAGAAAGAATGTTGAAATGCACGAGACAGAGAGATAACCAGAAAACAATTAAAATAAGAAGTGAAGGAACTTTACAACAGCTGTTGATTTTCTGCTGCTATGACAAAGTCATCATAAAGTGGCAAACAGCAGACTTTTAGGCATGCACTAAGCAATCTCCATAGTTACAGAGAATACTATACTGTCTGAGTGAGGCTTTTAGCCAATTGCAAAGTACCCATTCTAATATTAGACACGTACTATTAGGAATAGGAAAATCTGTGTGAGAAAGGTCCACAAATCACTCACTGTATTCAGCTTTATTTTTGAGAAATCGCCAGCTTGTCTTCTTATTGTTTGTTATAGCCAATGCTGCTTTATTTGT
Source organism: Hyla sarda (assembly GCF_029499605.1). NCBI lineage: Eukaryota > Metazoa > Chordata > Amphibia > Anura > Hylidae > Hyla > Hyla sarda. Next base: position 301,616,306 of record NC_079192.1, read on the forward strand.
TTCTGCTTTTTGTATAAATCATAAAAGTCGAGTGCATATGAGTTTAAGAAACATGAACAATACCGCTATCTGGCTAATAGTGTAAGATCAACAAATGTATCATCATTATTTATTGTAAGTAAGATATTCTGGTGCTAGGTTACTTGTGCACCCTAACAGAGGTGGAAAACCCACTATTCTGGTTTATGCTGCTTCTGGACTATAAAAAAAACTGTTTTATATATATATATATATATATATATATATATATATATATAAATATATATCTGTGATAGCCTGGAGGGTGTAGGGTATGGGTAGTGTAGCTGTGCAGCAATTAAAGGGTGCTTGTTAACCCTTGCTATTCGTGATGCCAGGGTGAGGGGTCATCAATAACGCTTTTCCTACCGCCACCCTTCCCAAGAGCGATAGGGAGGTAGATAAGAAGAATAGATTGTCCACAACCGGAGAGTTTCTGAAACAGCATTAACGTATACTGAAGATTTTCTGCAAGCTTCAATAATACAACAGTCTCTGAGTATAACAACAGCTTTTCCTTGGAGATTGACAAAGGTTGGGACTTTAGCATTAAGAGTCCTTTAGTACTATATGTTGCTCCACTGGATTTAGGGGTTAGTTGCGCTCCAGTAGTCACGCTAGCATTAGCGGGGATTTAGATTTGAACTCTCGGTTTTAGTTCAGCTGAGGACGGAGGTTTTGAGGCCTAGCGTGTCTTTGAAAGTTGCGTAGCACACCGTCCTGTTAGTCCGGCATCCACGAGAGCAGCAACCCAAGAGAGTGATAATTGGACACAGCTCCCTTATATGGGCAGGGGCTGGACTAATGCTAATTGGTCCATACTGATGTCAATCACCATTACAGAGATTTGTGGGTAACACATGACCCAAGGACCTCCTAAGGTCCTACAACATACCATAGAGGTTACTAGCATGGTCACATGACCGGAAGTCCTGCCACGCTGAACAAGGTAAGTACTATACATTAATATGGAATATATAATTATTAAATATATACATTTATTAGCACTAAAGATAGACTTTAGGAGAGGTGACTAGGGGCTGTCCTACCTGAGGAACCCTACCTGAACGTAGTTACTCTGACTTCGGTGACCTCCACACTAGGTACGGTATGCAATACAGTACCGGGACAACACATATCCAATAGCACAAAGTGAGGGAGAGTGAGAGTATAAATAATGTGATGCTTTAGAAGGCTTGTGGAGGTTAATGCAATCAAGATTGGAAATCATAAGTGTGAAAGAATTTCAGATGAAGAAATGGGATCTCACATTCAAGCAGTACACTTTGTGTGGGAGACAGCCCCGGCTGGTGGCGTGTCAACGAAGCAGTGCTGTAAAAAAAGTCACTCTCTGGTTTGTGAAGTCACTGTGGAAGCCTGAATTAGACTACTACCCTCACGGGTTTTCACAGTAACGTCACAAATGGGAGAGAGACTTTTTAACAGCACTGCTTGGTTGAGATACCACTGGCTGGGGCGATTTCCCACACAAAGCATGCTGCTCGAATGAAGGACTTAGAACTGCTGTATCATCTTTCCCAGTCTGATGACACATTGATAGCAGGTACTATTTCCTCCATCTGGGAACATTATTCACATTCACAAGAGCCGCTTTTTACACATACCAGTGACCTTCCATACTTATGACTTCCAAGCTTGATTGCTTTAAAGGGGTACTCCGGTGCTTAGACATCTTATCCCCTATCCAAAGGATAGGGGATAAGATGACTGATCACGGGAGTCCCACTGCTAGGGACCCCCGTGACCTTACACGCGGCACCCCATTTGTAATCAGTCCCCGGAGTGTGATCACTCCGGGTCTGATTATCAGCGACCACAGGGCCGACGGCGTGTGACATCACGCCTCCGCCCCTCAATGCAAGCCTACGCGAGGGTGCGTGATAGCTATCATGCCCCCTCCCATAGGCTTGCATTGAGGGGTGGAGCGTGATGTCACACGGGTCGGAGGCGTGACATCACACACCGTCGGCCGTGTGGTCGCCGGTAATGAGACCCGGAGCGAACACGCTCCAGGAACTGATTACAAACGGGGTGCCGCGTGCAAGATCACGTGGGTCCCCAGCGGCGGGACTCCCGCGATCAGGCATCTTATCCCCTATCCTTTGGATAGGGGATAAGATGTCTAAGCACCGGAGAACCCCTTTAACCTCTACATACCATCTATACCGTCACACTGTCTATACTCTCACTCTCCCCCACTTTGTGCTGTTGGCTAAATATAACAGTTATTTTTTTATGTTTTTTTCATTATTTATTGTGTTTTTTTATTTTATTTTTTTCATTTATTGGCTGTTTATTTGAAACCAGTTAAAAGAGTATGTTGATCTCTTAAAAGAGTCAGGAAACAGGTTAGAAGATTTTGACAGGTGTAACTATTGCTTTATTTTTATGCTGACTATGCATTGTGTGATCACCCAGGATAACGAGGCTCATTAATTAATGTCTTATTAACATATATTCATTTCTACATTAGGTCTTCATTTGGTAATTATCAGGGTGTGCGCAGCCTTTCACACATCCTGTACAGCCAGTTCACAACAGTACACTATGCACTAAATACCCTAAAGACCAAGACTGGGAATATGTCTATAGAAAGACCTATTGTTTAAATCAAGTTTTTATGTGAAATATATTTTAAAGAAATGTTGATGACTTTTTTTGTAAGTTTCCATTTCACTATCTATATATTAAAATAGGGCACAATTAAAAGGGCAAAAAAAGAGGAATTGTGCAATTTTGTGAACCAATAATTTTTCGCAATTCACAATATGGTAAAACTGACATTCTAACTTTATTTTATGGGTCAGTGCAATTGCAATAATAACAAACTTGGATAATTTATGTTAAGTTTTATGGTTAAAAAAATAGAAAAAGAAAACATCTGTTCATTGCTGTGTTCTGATCTCTGTAACATTTAAATTTTTCCACCTATGGAGCTGTTTTAGGGTTTATTTAGTGTGTCATAAGCTGCTGTTTTTAATGGTACAACTTTTGTGTAGTTCTGACCTTTTAGAGACTTTAACATTTATTATTGGGTGTCGTGACTAAAATCAGCAATTTTGGAATTGGCCATTTACCGTGTGGGATAAGCAATACAATGATTTAATAGTTTGGACAATTATGCATTAAAGGGATACTCCATTGCTAGACATCTTATCCCCTATCGAAAGGATAGGGAATAAGATGTCTGATCACAGGGAGCCAATAACTATTTATATGCGAGGCAAGTGGCAAGGAAAGAGGAAAGATGAAGGCATTGCTCATAAATACAGTCTTTTGACTGCGCCGTGTACTTTTAGAGCTGCTCATGTCAAAAAGTACAGTTTTTTTGTTTGCTCTTTGGGCCAGCCATACAATTTCTCCTTCAAATGAGTCATTCCAATATCTAAATCACCAAGCTAAATTCTCAGCAATGTTCATATGTCCCATAAAGAATGAATGAAGTGCTGGCCACATAGAGGGGAGGGAGAGACAGTCATTTGCATGGACACTGAGTTGTATTGCATGTTAAATAAAGAAATATTCAATGACTCCCAAACATGCACTCTCATTGCTTTCAATCCAACAGCTCAGTTTAGCCAAGATTTGGAACTGATTTTGAGAGTTGATGTTGAGAGTATCTCTCAACATCATTTCCCAAAAAGAATAGAACTATTTGTTAGTCCGCAACCCCATTACTCTGGTATTTCACTTGTTACCGAAAATACATAAGGACAGATTCCCGCTGCCTATGTGCCTTTATAGTGGCGGGGATCGTTTCCTTAAATGAGCCCCTTTGTGAATTGTTTGATTCCATTTTGCAGCCACTTGTATCTCTGTGTCCCAGCCACATAAAAGACACCCAACATTTAATGTCCATTATGGATAAAATAGAATGGAAACCCTCATATTCGTGGCTTACCATGGACATTAAGTTCTTGAGCCCCCTTCCCCATTCACTATCGTTGAGAGCAGTTTCAGGTATTATGACCACCTTCTCTGCATATAGTAAGGATCTCTGTTTTTTAGCTTCCAGGACCAGTTTTACATTCAAAGTACAGGAGTTTCAATGGAGGCTAAGTCCACCTCATCAGTGGCAAACATTTTTGTCCATTGGTGGGAGATGTAATACATTTTTTGTGATTCAAACCCCTTTTTTGCTAATATTATTTGGTATGGATGGTATGTGGATGACGTGATTGTTATATGGTTATTCCCTGAAACAGAGGTGTTATCTTTGTGAACTATGTACTGTAATAATAATCCCCATAATCAGTTTTTTTTACACATTCATGGCACAAGTCCATGATTCCTTTTTTGGATATCTGTTTGCACGCAGAAGAGGAACGAGTTCACACTACCACATACAGGAAGCCTACGGGAGCTGCGCTTGCTTCATTCCCGGTGGGTCCCGGCAGCTGTCAGCAGCCAAGGACCCACTGGTAACTCCTCAATACAGATCGCGGCATCTGTGGCAGTGCGACACTTAAAATGGCTGACCTAATCGCCCGTGGCACTGCCAAGGGGATCAGATCAGCCAAGATGGCGGACAGAGGTCCCCTCACCTGCCTCGGTCTGTCTCCCGGGGGTCTTCTGCACTGAACTGCCTTCTAGCAGACCAGAGCAGAAGATCGCCGATAATACTTATCAGTGATATGCCCTTTGCATAGCACTGAACAGTATTAGCAATCTAATGATTGCTATAAATAGTCCCCTATGGGGACTATAAAAGTGTAAAATAAATGTAAAAAAAAGTATTTTTAAAAAAGTGGAAAAAAAAATGTTAAAAAGCCCCTCCCCCAATAACGTTTTAAATCACCCCTTTTCCCCCTATTAATACACAAAAGCATAAAAAAGATAAATAATAAACATATTTGGTATCGTTGCATGCGTTACATAGTTACAGAGTTCATAAGGCTGAAAAAAGACCAGAGTCCATCAAGTTCAACCTATAACCCTAATGAGTCCCTACTGAGTTGATCCAGAGGAAGGCAAAAAACCATCATAAAAAACTATCATACTAGAGGTAAAAATTTCTTCCCAACTGCAAATATGGCAGCCGGAATAAATCCCTGGATCAACGTTCTGTCCCTATAAATCTAGTATCCATAACCAGCGATGTTATGACTCTCCAAAAATGCATCCAGACCCCTTTTAAATTCTTTTACAGAGTTCACCATGACCACCTCCTCAGGCAGATAATTCCACAGTCTCACTGCTCTTACGGTAAAGAACCCCCGTCTGTGCTGGTGTAGAAACCTTCTTTCCTCTAGACGTAGAGGATGCCCCCTTGTTATAGATATAGTCCTGGGTATAAATAGATCATGGGAGAGATCTCTGTACGGTCCCCTGATATATTTATACATAGTTATTAGGTCTCCCCTAAGTCTTCTTTTTTCTAAACTAAATAACCCTAATTCCGATAATCTTTCTTGGTACTGTAATCCTCCCATTCCCTGTATTACTCTTGTTTCCCGTCTTTAAACCCTCTCCAGCTCCACTATATCTTTCTTGTACACTGGTGCCCAGTACTGTACACAATATTCTATGTGTGGTCTGACTAGTGATTTGTAGAGCGGTAGAATTATTTCCTTGTCGTGGGCATCTATACCCCTATTGATGCACCCCATTATTTTATTTGCCTTGGCAGCAGCTGCCCAACACTGGTCAATAGAGCTAAATTTACTATTAACTAAGACCCCTAAGTCCTTTTCTACATCAGTCGTCCCAAGTGTGCTCCCATTTAATACATAATCCCATAATTGCCTTCCTAAAGTTCATTGTTTTTGTGGCCCCTCGAGAAATTCCCTTATTGAAGAACAAGTTATAATGTATTATATTATGATCACTATTTCCTAGGTGTCCTTCTACTTGCACATGAGTTACTCTGTCAGGTCTGTTGCTTAATATTAGTCTAGTAGGGCACCCCCTCTGGTCGGGCCCTGCACCATTTGGGACAGATAATTGTCTTTAGCTGTAGTCAGAAACCTGTTTCCTTTATGAGGGTCACAGGTCTCAGTCTCCCAGTTTATATCAGGATAGTTAAAGTCCCCCATTATTATCACCTTATTCTGATTTGCTGCCTTGTTTATTTGCCTCAGTAATTGATCTTCTGCCTCTTCCATTATGTTTGGTGGCTTATAGCAAACCCCTATCCGAATTTTTGTATTTTTATCTCAATATATTTCTATCCACAATGACTCCACATTATTGTTTCCCTCCCATATATCCTCCCACAGTGCGACCTTCAGACTGGACTTTACATAAAGACAAACTCCTCCCCCTTTCCGTTTTGTCTGATCCTTCCTGAATAGACAAACCCTGTATGTTGACCGCCCAGTCACAGATATCATCCAACCAAGTCTCTTTTATACCCACTATATCATAATCCTCCTCAGACATTATCAACTCCAGTTCATCAGTTTTATTGGTCAGACTTCTGGCATTAGTCAACATGCAATTCAATGGTATAGTTTTTTTTTCTTTCTATGAAGCCTATCCATATTAACTATTCTAACCCCTCCCTCTGCTCCACTCCCAGGTACATTAATAAGTCTCCCCTCTCTATCTACACTGTCTTCCCCCTCTATGTTGTAGGTTCCCTCCCTCCCAGTCCCTAGTTTAACCCCTTAAGGACCGAGCCCTCTTTCACCTTAAGGACCAGAGCATTTTTTGCAATTCTGACCACTGTCACTTTAAACATTAATAACTCTGGGATGCTTTTAGTTATCATTCTGATTCCGAGATTGTTTTTTCGTGACATATTCTACTTTAACTTAGTGGTAAAATTTTGTGGTATCTTGCATCCTTTCTTGGTGAAAAATCCCAAAATTTGATGAAAAAAATTAAAATTTTGCATTTTTCTAACTTTGAAGCTCTCTGCTTGTAAGGAAAATGGATATTCAAAATATTTTTTTGGGGGGTTCACATATACAATATGTCTACTTTATGTTTGCATCATAATATTTATGAGTTTTTACTTTTGGAAGACACCAGAGGGCTTCAAAGTTCAGCAGCAATTTTGAAATTTTTCACAAAATTTTCAAACTCGCTATTTTTCATGGACCAGTTCAGGTTTGAAGTGGATTTGAAGGGTCTTCATATTAGAAATACCCCATAAAAGACCCCATTATAAAAACTACACCTCCAAAGGATTCAAAATGACATTCAGTAAGTGTATTAACCCTTTAGGTGTTTCACAGGAATAGTAGCAAAGTGAAGGAGAAAATTCTAAATCTTCATTTTTTACATTCGCATGTTCTTGTAGACCCAATTTTTGAATTTTTGCAAGGGGTAAAAAGGAGAAAATTTTTACTTGTATTTGAAACCCAATTTATCTCAAGTAAGAACATACCTCAAATGTCTATGTTAATTGTTCAGTGGGCGCAGTAGAGGGCTCAGAAGGGAAGGAGGGAAGGAGCGACAAATGGTTTTTGGGGGCATGTCACCTTTAGGAAGCCCCTATGGTGCCAGGACAGCAAAAAAAAAACATGGCATACCATTTTGGAAACTAGACCCCTCAGGGAACGTAACAAGGGGTAAAGTGAACCTTAATACCCTACAGGTGTTTCACGACTTTTGCATATGTAAAAAAAATTTTTTTTTTTACCTAAAATGCTTGGTTTCCCAAAAATTTTACATTTTTAAAAAGGGTAATAGCAGAAAATACCCCCCAAAATTTGAAACCCAATTTCTCCCGATTCAGAAAACACCCCATATGGGGGTGAAAATTGCTCTGCTGGCGCACTACAGGTCTCGGAAGAGAAGGAGTCACATTTGGCTTTTTGAAAGCAAATTTTGCTCTGGGGGCATGCCGCATTTAGGAAGCCCCTATGGTGCCAGAACAGCAAAAAAAAAAGACATGGCATACCATTTTGGAAACTAGACCCCTCGGGGAACGTAATAAGGGGTAATGTGAACCTTAATACCCTACAGGTGTTTCACGGCTTTTGCATATGTGAAAAAATTTTTTTTTTACCTAAAATGCTTGGTTTCCCAAAATTTTTACATTTTTAAAAAAGGGTAATAGCAGAAAACACCCCCCAAAATTTGAAGCCCAATTTCTCCCGATTCAGAAAACACCCCATATGGTTGTGAAAAGTGCTCTGCTGGCGCACTACAGGTCTCAGAAGAGAAGGAGTCACATTTGGCTTTTTGAAAGCAAATTTTGCTCTGGGGGCATGCCGCATTTAGAAAGCCCCTATGGTGCCAGGACAGCAAAAAAAAAAAACACATGGCATACCATTTTGGAAACTAGACCCCTCGGGGAACGTAACAAGTGGTTAAGTGAACCTTTATACCCCACAGGTGTTTCATGACTTTTGTATAAGTTAAAATTTTTTTATATTTTTAAAAAGGGTAATAGCAGAAAATACCCCCCAAAATTTGAAGCCCAATTTCTCCCGAGTACAGCGATACCCCATATGTGACCCTAAACTGTTGCCTTGAAATATGACAGGGCTCCAAAGTGAGAGCGCCATGCGCATTTGAGGCCTAAATTAGGGACTTGCATAGGGGTGGACATAGGGGTATTCTACGCCAATGATTCCCAAACAGGGGGCCTCCAGCTGTTGTAAAACTCCCAGCATGCCTAGACAGTCAGTGGCTATCTGGCAATACTGGGAGTAGTTGTTTTGCAACAGCTAGAGGCTCCGTTCTGGAAACCGTGGCGTACCAGACGTTTTTCATTTTTATTGGGGAGGGGGGCTGTGTAGGGGTATGTGTATATGTAGTGTTTTTTACTTTTTATTTTGTGTTAGTGTAGTGTTTTTAGGGTACAGTCGCACGGGCGGGGGTTCACAGTAGTTTCTCGCTGGCAGCTTGCCGCAGAAAATTTGCCGCAGCTCAAACTTGCAGCCGGATACTTACTGTAATCCTCCGCCCATGTGAGTGTACCCTGTAAGTTCACATTGGGGGGGGGGGGGGGGGGGAACATCCAGCTGTTGCAAAACTACAACCGTGAAACCGTGCATTCTGGCAATATTTCAGGCTTTACGTTTCATGGCATAGAGATTGTCCATTTTTCAACTAGAGGAGGTGATCAAATTAAGACTCTCCGCAATAGGGACGTTTACTGGATTTATTCTTTACATACATTCCAACCTCACGGTCTAAATCTTAGATCAGACATTATCTTACACTATTAGATGTTTCTTCCAGTTACACGTTTTTGTCTGATTGACAGGCAGGGAGCGAGCGCAGGCTGAATTAAAAAGGACCGATGCCCGGCCGCATCGGTCCTTTTTCAAGCGTGACTTCACGCCAGGCTGCAGCCGGCCACTAGGAGGGAGACCACTAGTGGCCGGTTTTCAAATGTAAATTAAACTATTTTAATTAAAAAAAAAATTATAAAAGTATATTAGAGATATGTTTTATTACATAAGTACTACAACATATCAAAAAATAAAGTTGGTGACAGTGCCCATTTAAGGGGTTAAGGCCAAAATGGGTCTGGTCCTTAAAGGGGTACTCCACCCCTAGACATCTTATCCCATATCCAAAGGATAGGGGATAAGATGTCTGATCGCAGGGGTCCCGCCTCTAGGGACCCCCGCAATATAGCACGCAGCTCCCACCTGTTACACGATCTTCCGTGGTCGGGAGCCAGATCCTCCAGCGCTTCCCGAGCAGTAACAGGTGGGTGCTGCGTGCTATTAGCTACTGAATACTACAGAGGAAACTCTTTTCTTTTTGGAACGCAGAGCTCTCTGCTGACATCACAAGCACAGAGCTCTCTAAAGGGTACTCTGGTGGAAAACTTTTTTTAAATCAACTGGTGCCAGAAAGTTAAACAAATTTGTAAATTACTTCTATTAAAAAATCTTAATCCTTCCAGTACTTATTAGCTGCTGAATACTACAGAGGAAATTATTTTCTTTTTGGACACAGTGCCCTCTGCTGACATCATAAGCGCAGTGCTCTCTGCTGACATCTCTGTCCATTTTAAGAACTGTCCAGAGTAGGAGAAAATCCCCATAGCAAACATATGCTGCTCTGGACAGTTCCTAAAATGGACAGAGATGTCAACAGAGAGCTCTGTGTTCCAAAAAGGAAATAATTTCCTCTGTAGTATTCAGAAGCTAATAAGTACTGGAAGGATAAAGATTTTTTAATAGACGTAATTTACAAATCTGTTTAACTTTCTGGCACCAGTTGATTTAAAAAAAAATGTTTTCCACCGAAGTACCCCTTTAACCCCTTAACCCCTTAAGGATGCAGGACGTACTCAAACGGCCCCTTTTCAGAGTCCTTAAGGACTCAGGACGTTTGAGTACGTCCTGTCAAATCCGGGCCCCCCGCCGCTAGCTGGAGGGGAGCCGGTGCCCGATGCCTGCTGAAATCGTTCAGCAGGCATCGCGGCATATCGCCCAGGGGGGTCATGATGACCCCCCATGTCGGCAATGGCTGCAGATCGCTGGACAATTCAGTCCAGCAATCTGCAGCAGATTCCGGGTCAATCGGGTCTCCAGTGACCCGGTGACCCGGAATTACAGGCTGTTCTCTGACGGCCCCAAACAGCCATAGCCAGCAGGGGTGAGGTGGCACTGGTGCCACCTCATGATCACCCTGATTCGTCGGCCGGTTTCCCGGCCGACCAATCAGGGTGCCTGCTGCGGGTGTCACTCCCGCAAGCCGCTCCGCCCCTCTTCCGGAGGACGTGAGCGGGTGCGGGAAGAAGACCCTGGGAGTTGGGGACCCCGATCCCCGGCATCAATGCTGGCATCGGGGCCCCAGGAGTAGCGGCGGCGGGACTGATCTTTGCCCGGAGCAGCAGCAGGAGGTGAGTGACAGCCTCCTGCTGTTGCTTAGCAACAGCTCCCAGCATGCAAAAAGGGCATGCTGGGAGCTGTAGTTATGCAACAGCAGGAGGCAGACCACCACAACTCCCAGCATTCCCTTATGAGCATGCTGGGACTTATAGTTTTGCAACAGCTGGAGGCACATTCTTTCTATGGAAAAGTGTACCTTCAGCTGTTGTGTAACTACAACTCCCAGCTTGCACAATCAGCTAAAGTGCATGCTGGGAGTTGTAGTGGTGCATCTGCTGGTTGCATAACTACAACTCCCAGCATGCCCGTTGCCTGTCGGTGACTGCTGAGAGTTGTAGTTTTGCAACAGCTGAAGGCACACTGAGTTAAGTAGCAAACCAGTGTGTCTCTAGCTGTTGCATAACTACTATCCCCAGCATCCCCAGCCAAAGTAGTTTCATATACAAGTATAAATTTTCTCCTTTTTACACCTTGCAAAAATTCAAAAATTGGGTCAACAAGAACATGCGAGTGTAAAAAATGAAGATTGTGAATTTTCTCCTTCACTTTGCTGCTATTCCTGTGAAACACCTAAAGGGTTAAAACGCTGACTGAATGTCATTTTGACTACTTTTGAGGGTGCAGTTTTTATAATGGGGTCTTTTATGGGGTATTTCTAATATGAAGATCCTTCAAATCCACTTCAAACCTGAACTGGTCCCTGAAAAAAAGCGAGTTTCAAAATTTTGTGAAAAATTGGAAAATTGCTGCTGAACTTTGAAGCCCTCAGGTGTCTTCCAAAAGTAAAAACACATCAATTTTATGATGCAAACATAAAGTAGACATATTGTATATGTGAATAAAAAAAATTTATTTGGAATATCCATTTTCCTTACAAGTAGAGAGCTTCAAAGTTAGAAAAATGCAAAATTTTCAAATTTTTCATCAAATTTTGGGATTTTTCACCAAGAAAGGATGCAAGTTACCACAAAATTTTACCACTATGTTAAAGTAGAATATGTCACGAAAAAACAATCTCGGAATCAGAATGATAACTAAAAGCATCCCAGAGTTATTAATGTTTAAAGTGACAATGGTCAGAATTGCAAAAAATGGCCGAGTCCTTAAGGTAAAAAAGGGCTCAGTCCTTAAGGGGTTAAGGACGCAGCCCTTTTTCACCTTAAGGACTGAGCCCTTTTTCACAATTCTGACCACCGTCGCTTAAATGAATTAATAACGCAAAAACGCTTTTACCAAATATTCTGATTCTGTGATAGTTTTTTCGTGACATATTCTACTTTATTTTGGTGGTAAATTTTTGGCACTACTTGCATCCTTTATTGGTGAAAAATCCCCAAATTTCATGAAAATTTAGAAAATTTTGCATTTTTCTAACTTTGAAGCTCTCTACTTGTAAGGAAAATGGATATTCACAATACATTTTATTTTTCTTCACAAATACAATATGTCCACTTTATGTTGGCATCATAAAATGGACATATTTTTGCTTTTTGAAAAAATTAGAGGGCTTCAAAGTAGAGCAGCAATTTTCAAAAAATTCATGAAAATTGCTAAATCTGAAGGGACAGATGTTATAGAACTACAACTCCCAGCATGCCTGGGCAGTCCTGGCATTCTGAGATTTGTAGTTTGGCAACATCTGGAGGGTTACCATTTGGGCACCACTGTAACAGTGGTCTCCAAACTGTGACCCTCCAGATGTTGCAAAACTACAACTCCCAGCATGCCCAGACAGCCTTTGGCTCTCTGGGCATGCTGGGAGTTGCAGTTTGGCCTTCCTAGTGGTTGCCACAGTAAAGATCGTTTTACTTTCACTTTCAATTCCCCCCGACGATTCCCTACCTGGGACAGGATCCAGCAGTCTCCAACGAAGATCCCGGGTCCCCAGGCATCTTTTCCTGCAGGTACGGCCTCCATCTTCTTCCCACGATCCCCTCGACATCCAGGGGCGGGCAGAACGAGGGGTTGCAATGGCAGCCCCCTGTCCTGCGCTGCCATTGGTCAGAACTCCGTTCTGCTAATGGCAGGGGATAGGAGGAGATCGCAGCTCTGCAACCTCACTCCTATCCCTTAGGCTGATCGGGGCTGTTGCTGACAACTCCGATCAGCCCTATTTTCCGGGTGATCGGGTCACCAGAGACCCGATCAGCCCGGAATTGGAGAAAATTGCATGTCTGAATTGACATGTGATTTTCTCCGATCGCCGACATGGGGGGGTCTCAGGACCCCCCTGGGCGATGTGCCGGGATGCCTACTGAATGATTTCACCAGGCATCCCAATCCGGTCCCCAACTGGCTAGCGGCGGGGACCGGAATTCCCACGGGCGTATCCATACGCCCTCAGTCCTTAAGGACTCGGGATGCAGGGCGTATGCATAAACCCTGTGTCCTGAACAGGTTAAAGTTCTACTATTGGAGGCACTATGCCATGCGGAGGACTACAGTGAGCTGACTGCATCTTCATCTCTATGGCCACATATACATTCTGATGCTCCATACAGGGGGGTACAATTTACCTCCATTTTTATAATATGTAGAGTATAAAGCATCCTTTCAGCTACAAGAGCATAAGTAACATCACATACTGATGTTAGCAAAGAAGGTCTAGTTAGCAGTTGCATGCTATGGTAGGCAGCACTCATGTGTTTCACACATAAAACGCAGCCTCAAGTAGAATACATTTAGTGTATTAAAGTTTATGACTGTTCCATGTGTACACCACAATACTAGTGATGAGCGAATAAATTTTGAACTAGTTGGATTTGGAATCAAAAGTTTGGGTTTGTTGACTGTTATCTTGGCCTCTCAGCCCCTATAGAAGAGCTGTGAAACTACTTACCTGCTCTCCTCTACTGTCCATGGCCAGGCTTGAGCTCGTATTTTCCTCTTTGACCTTTAGTGACCATTTAGTGATCCCTAAAGCACTTCAGGGTTTTCCTTTGCAGCTCTCTAGTGATCAGTAAACGGGCACAATAAGAATGGACATAAGAGGAAAATGCCAGTCCATGTCTGGCCACAGACCAGTGCAAGGAGAAGTATTCTGACACTACCCCACAGAGAGTCCCTGCTCCTTTACAGTAAACTATACATATATTATGAGATACATGCATGACCTAAAGGAGTTAAGTGTTGATACTGTGATAACTCTCAGGCACTCTGTATCCAGTCTTGCAATAATTCACTAGGTAGTGGGAATACATAATGGGCTTCTATTCAGTATGTATTTTCCATGTCATACTAGTGTAAGGGGCCTGAGGAATCTACATAGAGAATCATGTAATTTTAAAGGAATTTCTGTTTATATACAGTAAACAGTGATGTGCTATGCATTGCTACTTACTGCATGTCCCACAGTCTATGCATCATCACTTTGCTCCTTATATTTCATGGCTCAGGCACTGTATCTGGCCCAAGGATTGTGTAACAAATTTTTTTTTGACAAAGACCCAAAACACAATGTCAAGAGGCAAAAAGAAAATAAAGAGTAACAACACTCAGTAAGGCAGCCTGTATTGTACGGACTGGAGCTCTAGGAAACCTCTGTCTCAATGACTGGAACAGGCTAAAAGAGTAACTGTAATGAGCTTGATAAATTTTATATTTCTCTCAGTTCATTCCCCCCATCATAATAAACCACCCCCTGCCTATATTTGTATTATTTTTTAGTTTTCTACCTTGAAATTGTTCTATATCTTCTGCTTAGTCTCATTGGGCTCCACAGACTGGGAAGGGGTGTTCCCCAGTAGGCATGTCATTATCTGAAGCACTGCTGGGGATTATTTTCTTCCTCACTCTGCTACACACACAGCTGAGAGCAGTTCAGTGTGAGATGGGCTGTTATTGGCAGCACACCCACCTACACACACTGGACTCTACAGTATGTCAGCTCTGCCAAGCAGCTTGCAAAGGGAGCTGAAATATTCAGCACAATATTCAGCACTATGCGCTGAAGGCATCATGACTCTACAGTCTAGCTCAGCTCAAAGGGAAAGGGAGCTGAATTATTCAGCTTTCTAGACTTTATACACTGTGCTGAGCTGAGGATTCATCTGCATTTCCTGACTTTTGCCTCTGCCAGGCTGTTGCAGGAGACAATCTGCTAGCAGGACAAGAAGGGGGAACCCTGGTGGCCAAACTTTTAGGGGTTATTTATTTTTTGTTTACACTGTCCTTTATTTTTTGTGTCTTCTTCACTGTTCCCTTATTGTGTTTGATTTTTATCTTATTTGCACAGTATTTTAGTTACGAGCTGTATCAGTGATGCCACAATCAGTACCTGCAAAAAGCTGTGCTTAAATGTGATGCTCTGAAGGCTGGAAAAAACAGGGAACTACAAAACGACCGTCGCAGTCTGCCGCTCAGTCAACTTCAGCCGATCACATTCTTTATAACCCCAAGATTCCTTTATAATGGATTGAAAATAAAGTTTTGCAGTTTTAAAACAGGTGAGTGCCGCTACAGTTTCTTCTCTATTTGCAATGTCCATAGCTCTTTGTTTAGCTGGTATACTGCCACGAACCCTCTTCTCTTCTAACAATTGTTTTGTGCATGTTGACTAACTGACCGCTGTTTTCACCAAAGTAGTGCCACCCCACTTCTCTTGCCTTGACAATGTGAGCAGGGCCTTATATAAATTTGCATAAAAAGGGTGTTTCTGGTCAATTTGGGGGTCATTTCAGGAGAAAACAGGGGGGCAGGGATTAAAACCTTACACAGTGACAAAAAAAAGGCAAATATGAGACTGGTGGCCATTCCAAACGCTCTCTTTTTGCATAGAAAAAGACAATGATTTTGTGTAATTATCATAAGTATCATTTGTCTTTTTAATGACTCACCCATAAGGTCCTCTTCTGACATTCAGGCGTTGCAGAAGTACTGCAGACTTGGTAATTATACATATGCATCCAGAGCAGGGAATGTGCGGCAGGCGTTGAACAGAACGAACATTAAGGATAAAGGTAATTATTGTAAATATAACAGTTTAAGTGCTTAGTGTTTATATGGCAGAAGCTCTTTAATGTCTATGCAATATTCAGCAAGGAGGTCCTTGCGTGCTGTTTAATTTCCTTGGTGGCTCATTTTTAGATTTGGCTTTCATTTTTCTTTGTTTGTCTGGTGTCATGAAAGTGAAGCAGCTTTAGTTTTGTTTATGCACCTACCTTGTAAATCAGGACGGAGCAGCATACTTGCTTTGGGAAGAATAAAGCAAAGTTATCTCGGAGCGCTGCTCTTTCCTGATTCACTTTAATAGAGTTATAGTATGGTGTGTTTAAACTTCCTAAGGGGCATATCCAGTTAGTTTTAATGGCCTTCAGTAATAATTAAAAAATAGAGAGACATATATATCTCAAACCTAGACTGCAGTGAAAGTCAGAATATATTAACAGGCATTTACAAATGCAAGCAGCATTATAAATAGCAGCAATGTCGCAGAGAGTATAGGGGGGTAGTGTAAACAAAGAAATGGATGATATATTTGATACATAATTATAGTTGATTTATAATTACAAAGCTACATTAGGAGCAGGTGTAATGGAGGAAGTGTACATGTTAGAATTATTTATATCTCAATATTAGAAACAACCCCCCAGTGCTCTACTCCAGCTACTATATCTGTCATTGACCTGAATTTATGGATAGTGGTCGAACATTCATCTAGATTCCTGTTTATTTTAAGGCAGTACAAAACAGCAGCCTCATATAGCCATTGTGAATTCATGTACTGTATCTTACATTTTTAAGGTAGACACCATACACTGACCTGATAAAATGTGTTAAAGTTCAAACAATTCCCATTACCAGGGGCATAGCTATAGAGGTAGCAGAGGTGGCAGTCGCACCGGAGCCCTGGAGCGTAAAGGGGTACTCCCGTGGAAAACTTTTTTTTTTAAATCAACTGGTGCCGGAAAGTTAAACAGATTACTTCTGTTAAAAAATCTTAATCTTTCCAGTACTTTTTAGGGTCTGTATACTACAGAGGAAATGGTTTTCTTTTTGGAACACAGTGCTCTCTGCTGACATCACGAGCACAGTGCTCTCTGCTGACATTTCTGTCCATTTTAGGAACTGTCCAGAGCAGCATATGTTTGCTATGGGGATTTTCTCCTACTCTGGACAGTTCTTAAAATGGACAGAGATGTCAGCAGAGAGCACTGTGGTCATGATGTCAGCAGAGAGCTCTGTGTTCCAAAAAGAAAATAATTTCCTCTGAAGTATTCAGCAGCTAAAAAGTACTGCAAGGATTAAGATTTTTTAATAGAGGTAATTTACAAATCTGTTTAACTTTCTAGCACCAGTTGAAAAAAAAAAGTTTTCCACGGGAGTACCCCTTTAAGGAGGCCCCAAAACACATCTGCGCCATAAGAGTCCAGCATTATAATTGTCATATGGGGCCCTGTTGCAAATTTGCACCAATGCCGAGAAGCTACAAGCTACACCTCTGCCCATTACCTCACACCAAAAACACACAGATAACAACAGAAATTAAGATAAGAAATTTAAAGGGGTACTCCGGTGAAAACCTTATTTCTTTTAAATCAACTGGTGGCAGAAAGTTAAACAGATTTGTAAATTACTTCTATTAAAAAATCTTAATCCTTCCTGTACTTATTAGCTGCTGAATACTACAGAGGAAATTATTTTCTTTTTTTAATTCTCTCTGATGACATCACGAGCACAGTGCTCTTTGCTGACGTAATTATAATAATAATAACAATAACTCTTTATTTATTGTTGTCCTTAGTGGGATTTGAACCAAAGGCCCCAGCACTGCAAGGCAGCAGTGCTAACCACTGAGCCACTATGCTGTCCTTAGCATAGATCTGCTATGCACGGTTGCTAAAATGGACAGAGATGTCAGCAGAGAGCACTGTGTTCGTGATGTCATCAGTGTTCCAAAAAGAAAGGAATTTCCTCTGTAGCATTCAACAGCTATTAAGTACTGGAAGGATTAAGATTTTTTAATAGAAGTAATTTACAAATATGTTTAACTTTCTGGCACCAGTTGATTTAAAAGAAAAAAGGTTTTCACCGGAGTACCCCTTTAAGACTCTAGCAACCCTTAAAGGGGACCTATCATCCCTTTCATGACACCCAATCCAAAGGCAGCATGAAACAGAGACAAGCATCCCTAACACATTGATGTATGTCTGATTCCCCAACGTCCTAACCAGTGGCACAGATGAGGTATTACGGCACAGATGAGGTATGACAACCTCATAAATAAATGACTTAGACCCTCCCACCCCCCTTACAAATAGGGGTGAAAGAGACCAACCCCCTTGTGCTTTTTTCTGTCCACCTGACTGAAGCTTTGACTTGTGGAAAGGGTCCTGTGGTTTCTCTATCAGGACCCCCCCTTTTTTTTATTATTATCTCTTCTTATTGACTCCTCAGGGGCTCGTTTTTTAGGTCTCTCTACTTTCCTACATTCCCCTATCCTTAGGGGTTTCTTTTTTACCTTCATGCAGCTACTGCTGCCTGTCAAAATTATTCAAACGGACCTTGGTTCCCTCTGATGGTGGCTCTAGCCTCCAGGATGCCATGGACCTTAAGGCCGACTCCGCTTTTTGGCGCCTTTTTGGTGCTCTTATTCTACTGCCTCGGCGTCCGCCTCTGTGGCGATAGCCTCTTCTGAGAAATACTGCAGATTTTCTCAGATCCAGTATGACCTAGACCAAGGGGTCTCTAGGGATGACATTTTGGCCTCTTGTAAAACAGCTAGTTTGGCTATAGATTTTCTTTGTGATGCTGCCCCTCAGCAGCTTAAGCTGGCCTTAAAATCCATGGCCCTCTCTTCTGTGGGGCGCGCCCCATATGGCTTAAACCTTGGAGGTCTGACACCTCCTTTAAACACACTCTGTGTGCTATGACATATGAGCCTAGCATTCTCTTTCGGTCTGAACTCGACCGCATTATGGAGGGACTGTCTGATCAGAAACGGGAAATCTCTTCCTCAGCAGTCCTTTCGCGGTCGAGATAAAAGGTATGGAGCCAGGTCAGGCTCCCAAGCCAAATCCCAAAAAGATTGGGGGTCCCAAAGACAAAGGGGTGCTAGAAGCTCAAGGGGCTCCAAGGGTGAAGGTCCTCGGCGCCCTGACTACCGACCTCTTTGAGTCTCTTGGATATCTGCCAGTGCTCCAACTCTGTTCCAACTTCCTTATCCTTCTCTTCCTGTAGGCTGGCACCTTCATCATTTCCTAGATTCCTGGAGGATCCTTATTCAAGACCCCTGGGTCCTCCGGATCATTTCGGAAGGGTACAGAGAGGAATTGGAGAATATTCCTCCAGACAAATTTGTAAGAACCAGACTTTTTTTTTAGATTTTAAACATTTCTTTATTGAAAAAAATGTATAATTTAAATTTTAATAAATAGCATTTTATACATTGAATTTCAAGATTTTATCTATTTTCCCACCCCCTTCCCCTACCCTCACCTTTCTCCCTTTCTCCCCCATGACATATCTCCCCTGGGTGGACGGGAGGCACAGGGACAACACCTTCCCATTCTATTACTATTTCCATTATACTATATCAATTCATTTTCTTTTCACTTTCCTTTCCCTTCCCTTTCTCTCTCTTTTCTTTCCTTTTTTTTCCATTGTGGCCTCATGGTCCCTCCGCTGTTCTTGCTGCTTCCTGGGGATGGGAACGTCACAGAGCCTTCAGCCTATCACCGGCCACAGTGATGTCCCGCCTCTGCCGAAGATACGCTGAGCCCACTGTCATGTAAGAAGCCGGCCGGCTCCTTACATGACAATGCGCTCAGCCTATCATCGGCCGAGGCAGGACATCGCTGCTGCCGGTGATAAGCTGAAGGCTCTGAGACGTCCCAACACCAGGAAGCAGCAAGAACAGCGGAGAACAGATAGGCCGGTTCCTTAGCAATGTGGGAACGGAGGACGAAGGTAAGTTAAAATTTGTTTTTTAATATTTGCAGCCCAGGCATTGCCTAGGTCTTATTTTCGGGGTAGGGCTTATATTGCAGCCCACCCCGATAATCCAACTAGAGCTTATTTTCGGGGTAGGGTGTTTTTTTGGGGAAACACAGAATAGAGGAAAACTTTGCTTAAATTTACTCCAGCACATTCATAGCTCACTAAAATGCCTTACATCCTCTAAAATGAATTGTCCTCTTTTATTAATGGTATTCTTTTTTTTTTCTTAAAGTGTATTATAACTACATTATTATTTTTTAATGCTTACTTTTTGTGCACTGTCTGTGAATTTTTTTTATTTTTTTGGCTTTTGTCCTTTGACACTGATTGCCATAATCAACCTCTTCTACTCAAGCTAATTCCAATCTTTGCTTGTCAAAATGTAATTTAAACTTCTATTTTAATAATAAAAAGAATAATGACAAAAAACACATATGAGAACCTTTTTTATTCACTTAAAACTCAAAATATCTTTGCCAAATTTATTGGGTGAGTTTGGTGGAATAGAATCTCTTACAGGTTGTGTTGTGGCAATGGCGGACGACATTCTTTGTAATATCTCTTCCGCAGCACTAGGCTGGGAAATTTGTTTGGATTTGGACCTCTTCTTACCACCTACTTGTGCCATCACAATGGGTTAGGCAACGCTGGATGATTTTGAGCCTGAGAAACAAGCGAGGACAGCAAAGAACGACCTATTTAGCTAATGTGAGAACAGCAGAGCAATCTCCGGCGCTTACCTCACAGCTTTTGCTTACGTGGAGGGATTTTCCCGCTTTTGCTTACGTGCAGCAAATTTATTAAGGCCATGCGACAGAATAATACATTTGCTGCACGTTAGCAAAACAGTAGTTGAAAAAAAAAACTAGACTTCAAAAGCAATGTTTCATAAATGTCCCCCCTAGAGATTCGGGCTATGAGCTTGGCTCTATTCCACTTTGCCCCTTATATTCTGGGCAAAGCTGTGAGAGTTCAGTCAGACAGCAAACAGGGAGACACGAAGTCACAAAATCTCTTGAGAGAGGTGTGATTCTGGATTGGGCAGAATTGAACCTCACCCACTTATCAACTGTTCATATTGAGGGTACTCCCAATGTAATAGCAAACCGCCTGAGCAGAGGCCGTCCAACTGGAGAGTGGTCTCTCTATCTGGACATCTTCAATCAGATTGTGCTCAGATGGGGCATGCCAGAGATCGATCTCATGGCAACGAGGTTCAACGCCAAGGTGGACAGATTCTGTTCCCTTTACAGGGAGGACAATCCCTTGACGGTAGATGCTCTGTCAATCCCTTGGAGGTTCAGGCTGGCCTACATCTTCCGTCCTATTTCCTTGATTCCGAGGGTATTGATGAAAATCAGGCAGGACCAAACCTCTGTGATAGCCATCATTCCATATTGGCCCAAAAGAGTTTAGTTCACCCAACTCATTCAGATGAGTCAGGGTCAGTTTTGGAGGCTTCCCCCAGAGCAAGCAATAGTGTCAGGGGACACACAGCTGCTCCAACATCCAGATGTTCAATCTGACAGCCGCGATTCTCATGTTTCTCAGGGTCTGGAGACCCCTGAATTTGTTAAAGCTCACTCTACTAGAGCACGTAGCTACCTCTGTTGCAGAAAGAAGCTTGATTCCTCTGGAACTCATCTGTAAGTCAGCTTCCTGGAGTTCACACTCCACTTTCATTTCACACTATAGAGTGGATTCTAGAATAGACATATGCAATTCGGTTCGGCACGAATGCCTAATTTACCGAATTTCACAGTTTTCGGGCATTCAGACCGATCCGAATGCACAAAAAGATATTTTGACCATTCCCGAATAGCCCCGATAATACGAATAGCAAAATAACAAATGCATTCGTTATTGCATGCGGTAAATAACAAATGCATTCATTATCCGTAAACAAACGTAAAGAATTCATTCTAATAACAAAAATAATAAAAAAGATACAGTAGTGATGGAAAAAATTGTATCTAACGAAATGTATATTTTTTATTATGAAATGTTTATTAATTTTTAAACAGGGATCAATTTATGTGAGCGGGTAAAGCACTAAAGATGTAGCCGACAATAAAAAAATGTACTGTGTGTGTTTTTCACTTATTTTTTTAAATATTTTTTAGGTAGTACTACTACTCCCAGCATGGAACACACTCTTCCATGATGGGAGTAGTAGTTACCTGTACTAATTGACAGATCGCCGGGGTCCCTTGCGATCCTCTTGTATAATGTATAGATGCGGCGGCCGCTCTTCTATGGTCCCCTGCACTCACGTATATATGCACATATTCATATTTCCCGCAGAGCTGTGATTGGCCAGATTGTTCCAGCCAATCACAGCTCTCTGTGAGAAATAGGAATATGTGTATATATATGGCCGTGCAGGTTACCATAGAAGAGCCGCCGCTGCATCCATACATTATACAGGAGCATCACAGCGGGTGTCAGGAGTGATACCCGCAGTGATCTTTCCTTTACTACAAGTACTACTACTCCCAACATGGAGTACACTCTGCTCCATGCTGGGAGCTGTAGTACCTGCATTAATAGATCACAGCGGGTGTCAGAAGTTACACTCGCTGCGATCTGTCTATTAATGCAGGCACTACAGCTCCCAGCATGGAGCAGAGTGTGCTCCATGTTGGGAGTATTAGTACCTGCAGTAAGGGACAGATCCCAGCAGATGTCACTCCTCCTGACACCCGCTGCGATCGTCCTTATGTGAATGTCGGGATCAGCTGTTCTCAGGGCTACAGAGCCCGGAGAACAGCTGATGCTGAGCCGTAGGTATACATCGTATATCTACTGCCCAGCAAGAACTTACAGTGAGCCTGCAATGTGTATACAGTATACACATTGCTGGCTCACTTAACCCCTTGCTGAGCTGTGCGCTATGCGCAAGCCCAGCAAGGAAAGAGTTAACTTACACCGCTGGACAGTGTAGTTTAACCCTTTGGGCGGTATACACTATATAAAGCTATCTATAGATAGTTGTATGTAGTGTATACAGAAGACGAAGTCCGCTTACTTCCCTCGGGCAGGTCCGTGTAGCTCCGCCCCCTAGTGATGACGTCATTAGGGGTGGCTACAGAAGGGAACAAGGCTAGTTAATCTGAAGCTCTGTTCACATGTCAGTTTTGTATAATGTGAACAGACCCTTCTGGCAGTGTCTACCCAGACAGGGAGACTCCAGCTGTTGCTAAACTACAACTCCCAGCATGCCCAGACAGCCAAAGGCTGTCTGGGCATGCTGGGAGTTGCAGTTTTGCACCAATTGGTGGCTCCCTGTTTCAGAAGACAATGCATCGTTAATGTTCTCACCAGTAGACAGCGCCAAAAATGTCATAACCAATTTTTTGTGTTTTTTTTCTTCTTGTTTCAGATCCGTGTATGCAGAGGATTACTGCGGATTCGAGGGATTACGGCGGATTTTTTTTTTCTTTTAATAAAATGGTTAACGAGGGCTGTGGGGGAGTGTTTAGTTAAATAAAATAATTTTTCCAATGTGTTGTGTTTTTTTTTATTGAATTTTCAGGCTTAGTAGTGGAAGCTGGTCTTATTGACTGAATCAATTACTAAGCCTGGGCTTAGTGCTAGCCCCAAAAACAGCTAGCGCTAACCCCCAATTATTACCCCGGTACCCACTGCCACAGGGGGGCCGGGAAGAGCCGGTACCAACAGGCCCGGAGCGTCAAAAATGGCGCTCCTGGGCCTAGGCGGTAACAGGCTGGCATTATTTAGGCTGGGGAGGGCCAGTAACAATGGTCCTCGCCCACCCTGGTAACGTCAGGCTGTTGCTGTTTGGTTGGTTTTGTGCTGAGAATGAAAATACGGGGAACCCTATACGTTTTTTTATTTTTTTTATTAAATTAATTAAAAAAACGCATAGGGTTCCCCGTATTTTCATTCTCAGCACAAAAAATTGGTTATGACATTCTTGGCGCTGTCCGCTGGGGAGAGCACCCATGATGTAATGTCTACCCAAATAGGGAGCCACCAATTGGTGCAAAACTACAACTCCCAGCATGTCCAGACAGCCTTTGGCTGTCTGGGCATGCTGGGAATTGTAGTTTAGCAACAGCTGGAGTCTCCTTGTCTGGGTAGACACTGGCAGAAGGGTCTGTTCACATTATACAAAACGGACAATGTGAACAGAGCTTCAGATTAACTAGCCTAGTTCCCTTCTGTAGCTCCGCCCCAAAGATGTCATCATAGGGGGCGGGGCTACACTGACCTGCCCATTACTCGAGGAAAGTAAGCAGACTTCGTCTTCTGTATACACTACATACAGCTATCTATAAATAGCTGTATATAGTGTATACCGCCCAAAGGGTTAACCTACACTGTCCAGCAGTGTAAGTTAACTCTTTCCTTGCTGGGCTTGTTCATAGCGCACAGCTCAGCAAGGGGTTAAGTGAGCCAGCAATGTGTATACTGTATACACATTGCAGGCTCACTGTAAGTTCTTGCTGGGCAGTAGATATACGATGTATACCTACGGCTCAGCATCAGCTGTTCTCCGGGCTCTGTAGCCCTGAGAACAGCTGATCCCGACATTCACATAAGGACGATTGCAGCGGGTGTCAGGAGGAGTGACATCCGCTGGGATCTGTCCCTTACTGCAGGTACTAATACTCCCAACATGGAGTACACTCTGCTCCATGCTGGGAGCTGTAGTACCTGCATTAATAGACATATCGCAGCAAGTGTAACTTCTGACACCCGCTGCGATCTGTCTATTAATGCAGGTACTACAGCTCCCAGCATGGAGCAGAGTGTACTCCATGTTGGGAGTAGTAGTACTTGTAGTAAAGGAAAGATCACTGCGGGTATCACTCCTGACACCCGCTGTGATGCTCCTGTATAATGTATGGATGCAGCGGAGGCTCTTCTATGGTCCCCTGCACTCACGTATATATACACATATTCATATTTCCTGCAGAGCTGTGATTGGCCAGATGGTTCCAGCCAATCACAGCTCTCTGTGAGAAATAGGAATATGTGTATATATATGGCCATGCAGGTTACCATAGAAGAGCCGCCGCTGCATCCATACATTATACAGGAGCATCACAGCGGGTGTCAGGAGTGATACCCGCAGTGATCTTTCCTTTACTACAAGTACTACTACTCCCAACATGGAGTACACTCTGCTCCATGCTGGGAGCTGTAGTACCTGCATTAATAGACAGATCGCAGCGGGTGTCAGAAGTTACACTTGTTGCGATATGTCTATTAATGCAGGTACTACAGCTCCCAGCATGGAGAAGAGTGTGCTCCATGTTGGCAGTATTAGTACCTGCAGTAAGGGACAGATCCCAGCAAGTGTAACAAGAGGATATTATATTATAGGATATTATACAAGAGGATCGCAAGGGACCCCGGCGATCTGTCAATTAGTACAGGTAACTACTACTCTCATCATGGAACAGTGTGTTCCATGCTGGAAGTAGTAGTACTTCCTAAAAAATGTAAAAAGAAAAAAGTGAAAAACACGCACACACTACATTTTTATTATTGTCGGCTACATTTTTAGTGCTTTACCCGCTCACATTGATACCTGTTGAAAAATGTATAAACATTTCATAATAAAAAAAATAACATTTCGTTAGATACAATTTTTTCCATCACTACTGTATCTTTTTTATTATTATTTTTTCATGGTACCCTACGAAATTTTAATAAAAAAGGTGTCTCCATAATTTTTTAGGGATCGCTAAAGTCCAAAAAAGAATAAAAAGATTTACCGAATGTACCCGAATACCGAATGTATCCGGAAAATCAAACCGAACACCCGAATACCGAATGTATCCGAAAAATCTAAACCGAAAA
Organism: Hyla sarda; assembly: GCF_029499605.1. NCBI lineage: Eukaryota > Metazoa > Chordata > Amphibia > Anura > Hylidae > Hyla > Hyla sarda. The sequence continues at coordinate 301,641,862 of NC_079192.1, forward strand.
TATTACCAAACCGAAAAATATTTCCAAAACGAAACGAAACGAAAATTTTTCTAGTGCACAAGTCTATTCTAGAATAGCTAGCTTTGGGCGGTCAGTTTTATCCTCCGCCAGGCATGAGTGCCCTCACAGGGTATTTGCTTGCTAAATCCCCATCTGTGCCACTGGTTAGGACGTAAGGGAATCGTTAATTTCTAACGATAATTTGTTTTCCCTTAGTCCTAACAGTGGCACAACAATCCCTCCTTTTATTTTATTTTTATTTTTTAATTGTGATTACACAAGCTGGTTGAGGGGGTGGGAGGGTCTAATTTACTTTTCCCTTCTACTCCTGAGATATTTGAATTTCTAGTTTGTCTGACAATTCAGGGAATCATTCAGATGGGCAACTTAAAGGGGTTCTCCTCCCTTGGACATCTTATCCCAAATTAATTCATCACTTGACAAACTATACCTGATTAAAATAATGTAAACTTATATATAATAGTTCATAACAGTTCTATAAATAATAATTTTCTCTCAAGATCAATGTGTTTTTCTTTTAGAACAGCATTGGATCATGGACAGGTAATCTTGGGGGAATCAGCTGGACAAGTGTTCTGTAATAAAGGACTACATTAATTATCTAGATGCATACTGTCTGCTAATTTTATTTGATATGTGTCTGGTGATCCTTTTATACACTTTTTGTGTCTCTTTTTGTTCCCTTGGCAATTCGTAGGTGTCTGTTAGAGATGAGCGAACTTTTAAAAAATTTGATTCGGCCGATTCGCCGAACTTTCCCAAAAAGTTTGTTTCGATCCAAATTTTTTTGCGGCGAATCTATATTAAAAAAGGCTATTTCTAGCCTACATACAGCCTCTATAGGGGTATAGAACACTTTGCTGTGTTCTAAAACGCATATGGAGTGTACTGGGTTAGTGAAATAATACTGTTATTCAGAATAACATGCAGATTACCGGCATCGCTTTTAGAATCACTGCCACACAGCAGCACAATTACAGAGCCTGGTGGTGGCATCAGTGTCAGGAGACCATATAGTGACTGAATGACAGCGTGGAGGTGTTGGCAGCATGAGGAGACCAAATGGTGGCTGGATGACACAGCTTCTATGAGGCTGAAGCATGAGGAGACCATATAGTGGCTGAATGGCACAGTGTGGAGGTGTTGGCAGCATGAGGACACCATATAGTGGCTGCATGACACAGCTTGGATGAGGCTGAAGCATGAGGACACCATATAGTGGCTGAATGACACAGCCTGGAGTTGGCTGCTGCACAAGTACACAGCAGGGCTTCACAATCCCCCCCAAAAAACACCACAATTTTAGAAATTTTTGAAAAAGATTTTGGATAGTGGGTGCTACCTATGAGAAAATTTGAAATTCCCAGACCCAGGCCCCACAGCGGCATCAGTAACCCATATATTGCCTGAATGACACAGCCTGGAGTTGGCTGATGCACGAGTACACAGCAGGGCTTCACAATCCCCCCCAAAAAACACCACAATTTTAGAAATTTTTGAAAAAGATTTTGTATAGCGGGTGCTACCTATGAGAAAATTTGAAATTCCCAGACCCAGGCCCCACAGTGGCATCAGTAACCCATATATTGCCTGAATGACACAGCCTGGAGTTGGCTGATGCAGGAGTACACAGCAGGGATTCACAATCCCCCCCAAAAAACACCGCAATTTTAGAAATGTTTGAAAAAGTTTTTGGATAGCTGGTGCTACCTATGAGAAAATTTGAAATTCCCAGAACCAGGCCCCACAGCGGCATCAGTAACCCATATATTGCCTGAATGACACAGCCTGGAGTTGGCTGATGCACGAGTACACAGCAGGGCTTCACAATCACCCTAAAAAAACACCACAATTTTAGACGTTTTTGAAAAACATTTTGGATAGCGGGTGCTACCTATGAGAAAATTTGAAATTCCCAGAACCAGGCCCCACAGCGGCATCAGTAACCCATATATTGCCTGAATGACACAGCCTGGAGTTGGCTGATGCACGAGTACACAGCAGGGCTTCACAATCCCCCTAAAAAAACACCACAATTTTAGACGTTTTTGAAAAACATTTTGGATAGCGGGTGCTACCTATGAGAAAATTTGAAATTCCCGGACCCAGGCCCAGCAGCGCCATCATTTTATTATTTGAAATTTAAAACAACCTTTGCGTGTCCCGGACTCCAGCGTGCGGGTACTAAGGACCAAGTCCAACAAGCCCCCACAGGGCTCATGTGGCCGTGAGATTTAGGCGCAATGTCTCCATTGCCCTGACCGGCCATTGTTTCCATGACTTCTCGCCAAGGCAAACCATGTGAAGAACAGCAAACGAAGAGAGACTGTCCAGCCCAAGGTTGCAGGTAAAAGCAGTTACTTTCTTTATTGGGTTGTATTCAGACAGAACAACAGCCGACGCGTTTTGGACCTACACCCGGTCCTTAGTCATGGCATGTACAATCATTAAAACATTTTCCTTTTATATAAAACCTAGATGATCATGTGATCCATCATCAACCTGAATGGAAAAAAATCTGGAAAAAGTGGCATGGATGGACAATTTCTCAAAAACATGGTTTGGATTCATTAAACTCAGCCACCTATTACAGCAATTCACATACCTCAAAAAACAGAAAACTGAACCAAAAAAGAACAGCGTGACACCGCCGTGACCTGCACACATGGTATGCTGAAGGGCCACTGAGACTTGTCCGGGCAGTGGAGGCTTAAAACACAGTGGAGGTGGAGTAGCACACAGTGTCACAGGACCAACGGGGTGACAGAGTGTAGCAGGAAGCAGCATTGAGTACACACCAGGGCTTCAGAATCCGAAAGAAAAAACAATCATTTGTAAAAAAGAATTTAAGAATATTTAGGACAGCGGGTGCTACCTATATATTGCCTGAATGACACAGCCTGGAGTTGGCTGATGCATGAGTACACACTAGGGCTTCACAATCCCTCCAAAAAAACACAACAATTGTAGAAATGTATGAAGAAGACTTTTGGATAGCGGGTGCTACATATGAGAAAATTTTAAATTCCCAGACCCAGGCCCAGCAACGCCATTAGTAAACCATATATTGCCTGAATGACACAGGCTGGAGTTGGCTGATGCATGAGTACGCACCAAAGCTTCACAATCCCTAATAAAACATTTTTGACCAAAAATTTTAACGAAAATTTAGGACAGCGAGTGCTCTCTATATATTACCAGAATGATGCAGCCTGGAGTTGGCTGCAGCATGAGGAGACCATTGAAATGACTGATATTTTTTTTAAAATTTAAATCAAAATTTGTGTCCCGGACCCTGCCGTGAGGGTACAAAGGACCTAATCTCACAAGCACCCACAGGGCTCATGTGGCCGTAAGATGTAGGCGCAACGTCTCGATAGCCCTGACCTGCCTTTTTGTTTTTTGTACCTTTGTTTAAGAACAAGCGCATATCCAAGAGTCCAGAAGACTCTACAATGCAGGAGGGTGGACCACCAAAAGACATTCTTCTATAAAATATTTTTTTATCAAATAAAGAAGCAGAGTTCATCCCTCTGCGTATTTTTTTTGGGAAAATTTTACTTAAAAAATCACACGCAACAATCGTTCAATAGTGTAATAGTTATTATTGTGGAAAATTCAAGTTTATTACAGTGATAATTATCAGAAAATTTGACAAAAACACTACCCAAGAGTGTTTAATAACCCCATACATTGCACCATAAATGTTGAAATTCAAATTAAGCATGTATGTATGTATTTCAAAAATCCTAAAATTAAAGGCCCAAGCCCAGAAGCATCATGAAGTCAAGTAGTTCCTGAAAGACACAGGAGCAGACAGGAGTAGGCATCAGCAGTACCCAAGAGGCTTTAATAACCCCTTACATTGCACGATCACTCGCGAGATCGAGCAAGAACAGGTGTTTTATGCCCTCAGATGCCCGGGGCTGCACGCGCGCTACACTGAACGGACCAGCGTGTGTCTATCTTTCACCGACAGGTGTGGGTAACCTGTTGAACCACGTTTGCGATAGGGATCAGGGACTGCAATTATTTGCCAGGAAAGAAGAATCACAACTAAGCGCGGGTCATAAGCTAGGGTTCATTAAGTCCCTGCCCTTTGTACACACCGCATGTCTCTTCTACCGATTGGATGGTTTAGTGAGGTCCTCGGCCCCGGCGGGGTAGGAGAAGGCCCTGGAAGAGCGCCGAGAATTTAAAGATCATTGTTGAAATTTGCATTAAGCATGTATTAGCTACTGCTAAACTTCCAAAAATTGAAGGCCCAAGGCCTGAGGCATCAGGGAGGCAATTATTTCCTGAAAGACACAGAATGAGTCAGGAGCAGTCATTCGCAGTACCCAAGAGGGTTTCATAACCCCTTACATTTAAAGATCAATGTTGAAATTTGCATTAAGCAGGTATTTTGCTACTGCTAAACATCCAAAATTTGAAGGCCCAAGGCCTGAGGCATCATGGAGGCAAGTAGTTCCTGAAAGACACAGAATGAGTCAGGAGCAGTAAGGAGCAGTACCCAAGAGGGTTTCATAACCTCTTACATTTAAAGATCAATGTTGACATTTGCATTAAGCATATATTTAGCTACTGATAAACATCCAAAAATTAAAGGCCCAAGGCCAGAAGCATCAGTGAAGCAAGTAGTTCCTGAAAGACACAGGATGAGCCAGGAGCAAGCAATCGCAGTACCAAAGAGGGTTTCATAACCCTAATTGATAACCCAAGAGGGTTTCATAACCAACCATAATTGGGAAATGTTGGTGTAGCAGCATGGTCAATCTACTCTGAGGCATCTGGCATTGGTGGCTGGAAATCCTGGCTGATCCATCCCTGATTCATCTTCACAAATGTCAGTCTCTCCACGTTTTTAGTATACAGACGAGTTCGCCTTGGGGTGACTATGGCCCGGCCGTACTAAACACCCGCTCTGATGGCACACTACTGGCCGGACAGGACAGCTTTTTCAGGGCAAACTCTGCTAGTTGTGGCCATAAATCAAGTTTGGCTGCCCAGAAGTCCAGCGGATCTTCAATGGTTGTTGGCATGGCCATGTCAAGGTATGCCATCATCTGCTGGCTCAGGTCCTGCTCCATGTCTACCTGCTGCTGATGAGTTGCTTCACTATGCGGGTGAAGAAAGCTACTCATCAGCGACTGTAGACTCAGGCTGCTGCTGATTGAGCTGGTACTGCTCCTGCCACCCCTCCCCTCCCCAGCAGCCATGGCAGTGGAAGGTGAGCGCAGAGAGCCCCCCGAGTCAGACCTGCGAGTGAATGGACCATGTTGGCATCAGCCAACTGACTACGTAGAATCTCTCTGTAGTAGGTCAGTTTGTCCTCCCTCTCAGTGGGTGTAAAAAAGACCCCCATTTTGGGACGGTAGCGAGGGTTTAATAAGGTGGAGATCCAGAAGTCATCCCACTGACGAATTTTGACAATTCCGGGGTCACTACGCAAGCAACTGAGCATGCATTGTGCAATATGCGCCAGTGACTCGGAGGGACTACCTGCCTTCATCACCACTGCATACTGCCACGGTGTGTCTGGGTCCTCTGTCTCAACTTCTTCATAACCCTCCAGCTCCTCTGGCTGCTCCTGCTCCTCCTCTCCTGTCCGATGACTAGAACCACCGGACATCTCATCCAACCTAAACTGTGCTCTGCTCTGCCCCTCATCATCCTCCTCCTCCAGTTCAGCCCCCACAGGGCTCATGTAGCCTTGAGATGTAGGCGCAACGTCTCCATTGCCGTGACCAGCCATGGTTTCAATCATTTGTTGTAGGAAATGTAGGAGTGGAATTACATCGTTCATGGCGTAATCCAGGCGACTCACAAATAATGTGGCTTCCTCAAAGTGCCTCAGCAAATGGCAGCTGTCACGTATGAGCTGCCACTGGTTCACATTGAAGTTACACAGGGGAGTACTCCTATCTGCTTGGATCATCAAGAAATCGGTGATGGCTTTTCTTTGTTCGTATAGTCTGTCCAACATATGGAGGGTGGAATTCCAACGTGTGGCAACGTCACAAATCAGACTATGTTGTGGGATACTGTTCTGATGCTGCAGCTCAAGGAAGGTGTGCTTGGCGGTGTACGAGTGGCTGAAGTGCATGCACAGTTTCCTTGCCATTTTCAGGATGTTTTGCAAATGGCTTGAGGAAGTGCAAAGACTTGAGGAAGTGCTTGACAACCAGATTCAACACGTGTTCCATGCAGGGCGCATGTTTCACACTTCCTTGTCGCAGCGCGGACACGATGTTCTTCCCTTTGTCAGTCACCATCGTTCCCATTTCCAGATTTCGTGGAGTAAGCCATACTCAGATTTCTTTACGAATGAACTTTAGCAGTTCCTCCCCTGTGTGACTCCGTTCGCCAAGGCAAACCATGAGAAGAACAGCTTGACACCGCCGTGCCCTACACACATGGTACGATGAAGGGCCACCAAGATTTGGATGTGCAGTGGAGGCCGAGGACACGGAGGAGGATGAGGAGGCGGCGTCGCACACTGTAACAGGACCAACTGCCTGGAGCGAGAGCATGGAGGAGGAAGCGGTGTGACCTGTCCAAGTTGCTGTTGTGGCTGTGCAGGAACCACATTTACCCAGTGGGCCGTAAAAGACAAGTATTGTCCCTGCCCGTAGTTACAGCTCCACACGTCGGCGCTGCCGTGCACTTTTTAACACACTGACAGGCTCAAGGACTGGCCCACCTTCTCTTTACAAACTTATGCATGGCTGGTACTGCCTTCTTCGCAAAGAAATGATGGCTTGGGACTCTCCACCTTGGCTCGGCACAAGCCATCAATTCTCTGAAAGGTGCAGAGTCCACCACTTGAAAAGGGAGGGACTGCAACACCAGCAACTTGGACAGGAGCACATTCAACTTCTGCGCCATTGGATGAGTGGGCGCTTACTGTTGTCTCTTGGACATGGCTTCGCCGATGGATTGTTGGCGGAATGGCTGACTAAAAGCGGGAGAAGCAGGAGCGACAGAAGGAGGGTTTGACACACAGCTCCCTTCGGCTGACGTGGTGGAGCCTTGGCTAGATGAAGGAGGGAGCGGATGGCCACTGGGTGATGCAGCAGGCTGGACCACTACATCGTAGCCACGGTTCTCCCAGGCCGCCTTATGGTGGAGAAGCATGTGTTGACGCAGGGCCGTGGTGCCGACATTGGGACCCTGGCCACGCTTCAGCTTCTGCCGACAGATCTTGCATGTGGCTATGTGAACCTCCTCCGGATGCCTTATGAAAAACTTCCACACCGCCGAGTAGCTGATTTTCCCACCCGCAGTCCGCACTAATTGACTGCTACTGGCGCCGTCTCCAGGAACCCCTGTTCCACTACCTCCCGGAAAGGTAGGTTGCCGCAAAGCAGGTGGTCTCCCCCTGGCACGTCTGGCTCCTGCATTTCCACTACTGCCACCATGCTGACTGCCAACCATGCTACCGCCTTGCTGCCTCAAGGGCAACCTGCAACTCTTTTCTCCTGATGATGATGAAGCCCCTTCTGCACCCAGCTCCCAATTGCGATCGGCATTAATCATCATCCACAGGTGTGTGCACGTCACTGATGTCCTCCTCAGGTTCCCCAACAGTGTCTGTTTCAGGACCCTAAACCCTTGCAACACCGTCACTCTCCGCATCACTACTTGGCCGCCTAGCGGAGCAAGCGGCGCATGTCTCCTCCCCTTCTTGGCAGTCCAGTAGCTGCTGACTGTGCTCTATTAGATCGTCCTCAGTAAATAGTGGAGCTGAACCCACAGCATAAGATATTTCTTTAGGAGAAGGAACAGCATAGGATAAAGGCAATGGGAGGACAGGGACTGCTACCGGGCCATGCCAACTGAGGGTTGTGTCTGAGGAACCCACCGACTGTTGACTGGGGGTGTCAGATGTCACTTGTGATGATGTAGATGAGGGTGTTAACCAATCGACGACGGCAGATGGGTTGCTGGTGGAGACATGACCGTTGGCTGATAACGGGAGCTCAGGCCTCTCGCTGCAAATCCTGCTGCCACTCGCCCCAAGTCTGCTGCCAACTCTGCCTGAAGTATTTAGGCCTCTGCCACTCCTCTGTGCATGTCCTGGCACTTCTCTGCCTGACCTACTTAGTGCGTTTATGAGGGTATTACAATACGCTACACTACTCTTTAAACAGTATTTGTCTAGAACAGCAGCAGGTGATTACTTACGGCTGTCCTTTCACAGTATGTAGGCCCTTGACAGCTTAACAGGTACTACATGGTACAATACTTGGATGTACCTATGCGGTATGCACTGATAAGGGCAGTAATATGCCTAGCTATACGCAGAAATAAATCTGTATTTTTGTAAAACACCAGCCGGTGGATACTATTGTTTGGATTTTTACGGTATGGAGCACCTTGACAGCTTAACAGGTACTAAATGGTACAATACTTGGATGTACCTATGCGGTATGCACTGATGAGGGCAGTAATATGCCTAACTATACGCAGAAAAAAATCAGTATTTTTGTAAAACACCAGCCGGTGGATACTATTGTTTGGACTTTGACGGTATGGAGCACCTTGACAGCTTAACAGGTACTAAATGGTACAATACTTGGATGTACCTATGCGGTATGTACTGATGAGGGCAGTAATATGCCTAACTATACGCAGAAAAAAATCTGTATTTTTGTAAAACACCAGCCGGTGGATACTATTGTTTGGACTTTGACGGTATGGAGCCCCTTGACAGCTTAACAGGTACTAAATGGTGCAATACTTGAATGTACCTATGCGGTATGCACTGATGAGGGCAGTAATATGCCTAACTATACACAGAAAAAAATCTGTATTTTTGTAAAACACCAGCCGGTGGATACTATTGTTTGGACTTTGACAGTATGGAGCTCTTGACAGCTTAACAGGTACTAAATGGTACAATACTTGGATGTATCTATGAGGTGTGCACTGATGAGGGCAGGAATATGCCGAACTATACGCAGAAAAAACTATCACGTATTTCTGAACAGCAGCAGGACCCAACAGTGCAGCACCGCAAAAAACAAAAAAAATCCAGGGATTAAACCCTAAATTGCACTCTGTCACACAATTCTGAGCAGCAGAAGATTTGTGGAGAAAAAATAAATAAACTCAATTGGGCTGAACAATGAGGAGATAAGATGCTTCAGAAAGTTCAGGCAGCTTGGAGATCTGTATGAGGCAGCTGACAGCTATCTGCCCCTCTCTTCTGCAATGCTCAATAACGTGAATAGGAGGTTTAGCAATCAATGATCCTTCTCAGTGTAACAGCACAGCACTATGCACTCCTGCCTTTCCTTAATGCTGATGTGACTAGCAGTTGCAGTGTAATGCTGTGGTATGAGCTATTCACACACACGCAGTCCCGTCCTCTCCATCTGAGTGCATAAATGAAATGAAGTGAGGCAAGATGGCCGCCGATTATATAGGGGCTGTGACATCACAGGGGTCAGTGAACACTGATGGGCTGCATCTCACATGTGATTCAGGGTCAGCCCGCCTACCTTCATTCCCGCCGCTGTTTCCCGCCCTCCCATAATCCCCTGCCCCATGTACTCACATGTGGATCCGCTGTCTTAGGTCTCCAATAGCCTGGAACGCTGTAAAATGGAGTTTAATGAAGCGATTCACGCGATAGAATTGCGGTGATATTCGTATTCGTTGCAAATCGAATTTTTCATGAAATTCATTACGAATTCGGGTTTGTCAACTTCGATTCGCTCATCTCTAGTGTCTGTATTAAAGGCAACACCAGTCTGAGACCTGGCACACATGCAGTCACCAGGATTACCAAATTAGCCTCTTTATCCTGATGTCCTTTGCTATTTTACTCTCAGTTGACAGCTCATAGTGTAGATTACTCAATTTCATTATATTATTTTGTTTTTCAGAGACAGTGACACTACTATTCCTCAAAGGTTTTGATAAATTTCCTCAAAAGTCCCTAGAAATGTACTTGTTGGACAAGCACACACACATCTATTCCTAGCTCATACTTCAGTCTCTTTTATGGGTAAATCTTTGCATTTTTAATAACTTTTTTTTGTTATTACAACATATTTTTACATTTACAACACATGTGTTATGTTATACTTTATAATATACATATATATATATATATATATATATATAAATATATATATATATACATATATATATATATATATCTATATCTATATCTATATCTATATCTATCTATCTATCTATCTATCTATATATATATATATATATATCTATATATATATACATATATACACACATATATCTTTCATAAAATCCTATTACACATAATTTGCGGACTTTACATTATGTAATATAATATAGTAACATAATATATGTAAAATAGAAAAAAATATGTAATTTTTCGCACCTTATTTATAATTGTTGAAGCAGATTTTTATGAAGCTTTTATAGCTAGCTTTTTGCTCTAAATTTGTCCCATAAATTGTTGCAAGTGGTGTTATTCCGCAAAACGAGTGCAACTTTTTTCAAAGTAATCTCTCATGAAAGGAGATCTCGGCAAAAGTTTACTTATCCCCTATATACAGGATAGGGGATAAGTAGCTGATTATGGAGGGTCCCCCGTCCCGCGATCTCTGGGACAGGACTCCAATACGCTGAGGAGACAGCATGCCCTCCATTAATTTCTATGAGAGCACAGATGATGCCTGAGTGTTGTACTCTTTTCGGCGCTCCCATAGAAATGAATGGATCCCCTCACTGATCGCCGTTGGATCCCCTGCGATCAGCTACTAAGGATAGGAAATAAGTACATTTTTGCCAGATTTTTCCATTAAAATGACTTTGGTACACATTTTTGGTTTTTCACTTTGCAGTGGTTGCTAATTTATGAAGTGTGTTTGTTGAAAAACCCTTAATGACACCACAAACATACACCAGCCCAGACCTAGCATATAACAATAGCTGTGGACAGCATTTGAAAAAGAAAAAAAAGTTGCTAATTTTTTGCACAGCGGATTACAAAAAGTCACCAAAAAGTGGTAGATTGGGAAACATACAACGTATTGTCCTGAATTGTGTTTTTTGTGTGTTTTTTGTTTTGTTCTTTTTATTTTAAGTGTAGTTGCTCCATATTTATCATAAGCCCTGCACACTTTGATACATTTGGTGCATGTACACATTAGCACCACACAAAATAAAGGAGTAAAAAATACTTAACATACACCAACAATAATAAATTCCCCCATTGACTATGATATGTGACATCTTACTTATATACACTTCATCACTATGGATGTGTCATGAATTTATGGATAAATGTAGTGATAAAACTGAAAGCAAAGGTTACATTTGTAAGGACATTCATGAACCATCAAAGGGTCCGTTTCTAGGAAATAGCAAAAGGCATGAAAAAGTCTCCTTAACAACAAGGCCATTAACTCTCTGCCCCCTCTTATATCTCAGCTTGTATCACCCTCTGTATTCCTGCATGATGTCTTTGTTTGTCAAATACTGATCTCCTCTTTCCTTTAACTACAGCCTTATCTAACCTTAGCGGCTTGTTCATATCTGTTCCCTTTTAATAAGCCTCCACACGTAGAAAACCAATGTATCTGTTTTTTTTTTATTTAGTCCTTGAAGTGTTTTACCTTTTAAGATACTTTTATTGTAAAAATTAAAGAAATATAATGCCTTCATAATGAGATACCACTTCTTTCAGAATGAATTTTTATTCTGGTGGAAATAAAAAACTGAAAGAAAATGAACAAAAAATAAACTATCTCTTTCTTTCTTTCTTTTTTCTGCATTTAGGTCAATAGATAATGAATAGAACTGCACAATCGATAATAGCCAAAACAACAACGTTGTACCCATTACATAAAAAAGGTACTGTGTTGTTCAGGTTGCAAGATTTTACTCAAGAGAATAATCACAGACAATGACCGAGATGTCACTGCTTCTTTCTAAACATTTTAGCGTGTCAAGAAAATATAAAATTTTAGCATATCCTCAATCCATGTTCATTCATTAATTTGGCTATTTACAAACCTTTTCAAGAAAGGAAATATGTTAGAGAGATATCATTAAATATCTTAGGGTACCCTGAGCACACATTTTTTACAGTTTCTTGATACTCCCTTCTGCTCCTGAGATATTTGAGTTTTTAGTTTGTCTGACAATTCAGGGAATCAGTCAGATGGGCATGAACTTAAAGGGGTTCTCCGCCCTTGGACATCTTATCCCCAATCTGTGGTTGTGATGTCACGCCACTCCCCCTCCATTCGTCTCTATGGAACCGGGCATGACGAGCGAATACAGCCGTCACGCCCCCTTCTATCAACATGAATGGAGGGGTCGTGGTGTGACATCACAATCCCCTCTGCCCAAACCCAGAGTTCTGAACAAAAATGTTCAGTATGCCGGGGAGTTGCCAGGAGATCTTGGGGGTCCCAGCAGCCAGACCTCCACGATCTTATCCCCTATGCTTTGGATAGAGGATAAGATGTCCAGGGGCAGAGTGCCCCTTTAATTTAAAAATTGGGGGTGAATATCAAGTGAATGGTGGGAGTCAGAGGTGTGTATTAGACACCCCCCTTAAAAGTTATTTTCTTTTTGAATTTCTTTTCAGTCTGACCACAGTGCTCTCTGCTGACACCATTATCCATGTCAGGAACTGTCCAGAGCAGGAGCAAATTCCCATAGCAAACCTCTCCTGCTCTGGACAGTTCCTGACATGGACAGAGGTGTCAGCAGAGAGCACTGTGGTCAGACAGAAAAGAAATTAAAAAAGAAAAGAGCATTCCTGTAGTATACAGAAGCTGATAAGTACTGGAAGGATTAAGATTTTTTGTTATCACTCACATGCTGTGTGTGATGACATAATGTGTCAGTTCATTTCTTTGCTTTCTTTGTATACTGTTGTTCATGTATTTTGAAAATAAAAATTATTTGAAATTAAAAAAAGGTTTTTTAATAGGAGTCATTTACAAATCGGTTTAAACCAGTTGATTTAAAAAAAAAAATTTCACTGGAGTACCCCTTTAAGTGTTGGAAAATAATCATCTGTGCAAGGGGTTTGGAGTACTGCCTAAGAATATAAAACAGTCTCAAGAAAAATATGTTCAGACTACCAGAAAACTATGTTCTAACACTGTTTTATTTATTTATTTATTTTTTTAGCCTAAACAGGTGAAGTAAAGCACAAAGAAAAAAAAAACACTGAAAAAACTGTGTTTGAACATAAAAATTGCTATAATGTTGAAAATGAAGCTAAAAAACACAGTGTGTGAATATACCGTAAATACTCGAGTATAAGCTGACCCGAATATAAGCCGAGGCCCCTAATTTTACCCCAAAAACCCAGGAAAAGTTATTGACTCGACTATAAGCCTAGGGTGGGAAATACATCATCCCCCCATGTAATCATCCTGACCCCCGTCATCATTCCCCCCCCTCCATCATCACCCCCTGTCAATCCCTTCATCAGTGTTCTTTAACCTGCGGACCTCCAGATGTTGCAAAACTACAACTCCCAGCATATCCGGACAGCCATCGGCTGGATGATGACGAAGGCCGCAGTGTTCTTCAACCTGCGGACCTCCAGAGGTTTCAAAACTACAACACCCAGCATGCCCGGACAACCGATGGCTGTCCGGGCTTGCTGGGAGTTGTAGTTTTGCAACATCTGGAGGTCCGCAGATTGAAGACCACTGATGAAGGGATTGATTGGCAGAGTTCACTCGAGTATAAGCTGAGGGGGGCGTTTTCAGCAGGAAAAATGGTGCTGAAAAACTCGGCTTATACTCGAGTATATACGGTAGCCTAAAGATACATTAAACAATTAATCAACAAGGAATGTTGGGTCCAAAGCTACTCATTAATGAAAGGCAAGTATTTACTATAAAGCGATTTTTTTAACGCTGGCATTTTAACACAAAAATATCCAACACAATTGCACCTTTAAGTCTTTACAAAATAGAATAGGCACTATTCAGTACATAAAAATAGTAACATTTTCCCCACAATTTTAAATGATTGAATTCTCTTGTGTTCCAGGCTGTGCCTTTGCATTTATAAGCATCAGTTTTACTGTATTTTACATTACAATTAAAAACCTTACCTGCATTAACAGTAATGACAATAAAATTGGCACCAAAGGTACAGTGGCTTAATACTGCAGCAGTTATTCATTTCATGCACATAGTTAACCAGCCATCTGCTCAACTGTAACACTTTAGTGGGGACCTCTTTCATATTATGTTTAGAACAAAAAAATCAGCTTTTTTAAAACTTAATTGTAAAATCATTAATAGTGAGGATACATTTCCACATACCGGATCCAGTTGCGAATTGAAGTTGCGGATCTACAGTTGTAAAAAACTGTTTTTACAAAAACTGCTTTGAAAAATCTGCAGTTGTGGATCCGCAATTGCTGATTTTAAAACTTCAAATCAGCAGGATCCTGTGTGTGTGTGAATGAACCCTAAGGGTACATTCACATGAGCGGACCCACAGCGTATTTTACGCTACGGATCCGCCGCTGAAGGACCGCTGCATTGTGGCTTTACATGTGCCTGCTCGGAGCGGCAATACGCCGCTATGAGCAGACACACTGCGCTGTGCGAGTCGCAGCGCGCATGCACAGTATACTTGCACATTGTAGGAGCTCTCAGCCTAGCTCATGGAGCAGGAGGAGTGGCTGCGATGTGTGCGAGTACACCGCACATGCGTGGCGACTCGCACATAGCTTCAGTGTGTCTGCTTGTAGCGGCGTATTGCCGCTCTGGGCAGGCACATGTAAAGCCACCTTGCAGCAGTCCTTCAGCGGCGGATCCACATCATAAAATATGCTGTGGGTCCACTCGTGTGAACGCACTCTTAGGTTAGGGTCACATGGAACACATTGGCAGTGTATTTCATGTGGGGATGGGCAGATAGCAGTTACAAGAGCAAGCTCCTTGCTTCAGCTGGGTAGCTCTGTGTGTCTGCTCGTGGCAGCGAATCTCACGCTGTAGCCACAATGCCTGCTGGTAGCAGATGCACAGCAGGAAATCTACCAACATACCAGGCCAAAGCAGGGAGCTCGCTCTTGTGATTGCCGTCAGCGCATGCACTCTGTGTGACCCTACCCTAAAGGTGAAAAAGGTGCAAAATAGGCTGAACAGTTTGCACTGGAGTATACTGGGACCTGTATCACTGAAGAAGATGGTTTACATTTTTTGTAATTTACTTCATGTACCTGTAAAAATAACATGGTGAATATTTTACATAGGTTTACTACAATCTACAATTTGAAATTTTCATACAAATATAGAAATACTGATCAGACACAACACATTAAAACTACCTGCCTAATTTTATGTAGGCTGCCAAATCAGCTCTGACATAGCAAACATACAAAAAATATAAAAAGATAGCAAACATACAAAAAAAGGATAGCAAACGGTAGCAAAAGATAGCAAACATATAAAAAATATAAAAAGATAGCAAACATACAAAAAAAAGATAGCAAACGATAGCAAAAGATAGCAAACATACAAAAAAACCAGGTCTAGACGCAACCGCTTAGTTTCAAATAGGAGATGGTGCACTTGAATTTTTTACACCAAAAGAAATTTAATACAATTAAAAGATAAATACTGGCCACCCTGTAGAGGGATGGAATTTAAACCCCTGTCTTGGTCTTAAAGTGTAGCTGTTGTTAGCAAAAACTTGTTATATAGTGTAGATAATACCATTATATATATATATATATATATATATATATATATATATATATATTGTTGCAATATATATATATATATATATATATATATATATATTGTTGCAATATATATATATATATATATATATATATATATATATATATATATGTTATATACATTGGTTAAAAAATGTGTATATTTTTGTGTGGAAAAAATGCTGTCCCTGCAGCTATTGCCTGCTTATCTATTCACATGAAGTGGGGGCAGAACAAGCAGGGCTCTGTGCAGGCTCCTGGCTTGTCAATCATCCTAATCTGTGAGCTGGGGGCATGTCATGGAGCCTCACTGCACAGAGCCCTACTTGTCCTTGGTGCACAGAGCCCTGCTTGTCCTCACTGCACAGAGCCCTGCTTGTCCTCCGTGTACAGAGCCCTGCTTTTCCTCAGTGTACAGAGCCCTGCTTGTCCTCAGTGCACAGAGCCCTGCTTGTCCTCAATGTACAAAGCCCTGCTTGTCATCAGTGTACAGAGCCCTGCTTGTCCTCAGTGTGCAGAGCTCTTCTTGTCCTCAGTTCACAAAGCCCTGCTTGTCCTCAGTGCACAGAGCCCTGCTTGTCCTTAGTGTACAGAGCCCTGCTTGTCCTCAGTGTATAGAGCCCTACTTGACCTCAGTGCACAGGGCCCTGCTTGTCCTCAGTGTACAGAGCTCTGCTTGTCCTAACTGCACAGAGCTCTGCTTGTCCTCACTGTACAGAGCCCTGCTTGTCATCAGTGTACAGAGCCCTGCTTGTCCTCAGTACACAAAGCCATGCTTGTCCTCAGTGCACAGAGCCCTGCTTGTCATCAGTGTACATAGCCCTTCTTGTCCTCAGTGCACAGAGCCCTGCTTGTCCTCAGTGCACAGAGCCATGCTTGTCCTCAGTGCACAGAGCCCTGCTTGTCATCAGTGTACATAGCCCTTCTTGTCCTCACTGCACAGAGCCTTGCTTGTCCTCAGTGCACAGAGCCTTGCTTGTCCTCAGTGCACAGAGCCCTGCTTGTCCTCAGTGCACAGAGCCCTGCTTGTCCTCAGTGCACAGAGCCCTGTTTGTCCTCAGTGTACAGAGACCTGCTTGTCCTCACTGCACAGAGCCTTGCTTGTCCTCAGTGCACAGAGCCGGGCTTGTCCTCAGTGCACAGAGCCCTGCTTGTCCTCAGTGTACAGAGCCCTGCTTGTCCTCAGTGTACAGAGCCCTGTTTGTCCTCAGTGTACAGAGCCCTGCTTGTCCTCAGTGTAAAGAGCCATGCTTGTCCTCAGTGCACAGAGCCCTGCTTGTCCTCAGTGTACAGAGCCCTGCTTGTCCTCAGTGTAAAGAGCCCTGCTTGTCTTCAGTGCACAGAGCCCTGCTTGTCCTCAGTGCACAGAGCTCTGCTTGTCCTCAGTGTACAGAGCCCTGCTTGTCTACCCGCACTTCCTGTTTTTGGCCTCCTCACAGAGAGACACATGAAATAGCTGCAGGGACAAAAATATATACATTTTTTAACCAATGTATACCACAAATATACATATTATGTTATATTCTACATTATATATAAAGTTTTTGCTTTAATGGTTTAAAAGTTTTTGCTTGTAATTTAATATTTTTTTTCTGGTAACATAGTAAAACAACCACCGATTTTAACATTTTTGGAAATATCCCAAATGCAACTTTAATGCATAACTTATCTCCCACAAAGTCTTTGGCAATAAAGAAGCACCTTGAGAACTCTGGGACCTTTTTTCTTGTTTTATTAGGCTATTTTTCAGACACCATTGCAGAAGAGATGAGGTACCAAAATGGGACAAACACCCCCAAAATGAGCCTATTTTGGAACCACATCCCTCATGGATTTTCATCTAGCATTTTCTCCTGTGCTGCCATATTATGAGAGCCATACATGGTTTTATTTCTGTCTACAGAGCTTGAAGGGTTTGATTTTTTGTGGGACACGTTGTAGTTTTGGCTGGTACTAATTTAGGGTACAGATAACATTTTGAGATAAAAAAAAAAAAACTAAATTCATCTTCATTCATTTCTTACTTTATTTATCAGGTGATATAAAAGACGTTAATTCTGCAGCTCATTATTATTTGTTTATTGAAGGAGCTTTTTAAAAACCTGTCTTTGTGGGAGGAACAATAGATTTTATTGGCACTATTTTGGTGTATGTGTGGTATTTGATCACTTTTTATATCAGTAGTAAACAGCAATTCTTTTTTTATTATTATTATTATTATTATTTAATTTAGGTTTTTTTCCATGTAGGATAAAAAAAAAAAAAACATAATCATTTTTATAGCTCAGGTTGTCATAGATATGGCAATAGAACAGTTTTTAAGTTTACATTTTTTCCAAGTCTAATGCACATTATTAAGGAAAGGGGGATTTTATTTATTAAATGTTTTATTTTTTTTATGTTTTTTTATTTTTGTATTTTTTGGGCCATTTAAGGGACTGAAAGATGTTACTCTTTAATATGTAAATGTATACTGTGTACTCAGGATGTTGCGTTATGGTATGATTGTGTACTTTTTATTTTAAAAATCCTTGAATGATCAATTTCCTGAAACCTAAAAATCCCAAAACTGGGGCATTATGCATGAATCCCAAAAAATATAAGCTTGACAATCCAGGCATGGGATCCATTACTGACAAAATCCTTACTGAAAAAGCACATCGGACTCTAAATATCATGATACCACATCTTTAAGGCTGGGTTCACATATGTCCGGCATCTGGCATAGGTGAACTCAGCCTAAATCTCAATGCAACTGATGCCACATCTGATGATAACTTATTATCAGTTGTGTGGCCTTCAGCGTCCATTGTTTCTGGGCAACAGACAGGGGAATGCAGCAAGCTGTGTTTCCCTGTCCTGTACCCTCTGTTGTGTCCCACCATCCGGCGCCGAACTTGAGACGCTGGATGATTGTGAACTATCCCATTCAAATGAATGGGATCAGTTCTAGCATTAGTTCCCCTCCAATGTGCACAACAGAGGGAAACTGTGCCAGACACCGGACATATGTGAACCCAGCCTAACTATATTGAAAAGAACAGTCAACTGGGCTGTTCATTATAACTGTATACAAAAAAAATGTCACTGGCAAACATATGACACCAAAACACAGAATGAGGTGTGTTTTCAGTCTAAGGCTGGGTTGGCACATCATAAAATGACATGAAAAAGATGTCCATAAAATAGAGGTTAATAGCAGCCATATTTTTCATGTAGTGAATGAAAAGTTTCATGTGCTCAATGAAATTCTATGGAAAAGCAGCCTTTGGTGAACATACTGTTTTAAAAAAATCAGCCATAATTCCATCCATAATGAAGTGTTCTTCAGCGAACCTTCATTTATAAAACAGACCGGTAGCCATCTAACCCCCTAGAATTTAGCTAATCCATAAATTCAGGATTTGAAATCCTGCACAGAACACATTTATTATTTTAGAAACTAATATTATTTTCTGCTGTTTTCATCTTCGATTTTCACAGAGACAGCAGCACATTTTGGATCAATAGTAATATGTTTTTAAAGCTAAATCAAGAACATCCTGGAAAATGAGATGCAGGTGGACGTGTGTTCATTGGTGGAAGGTATTGAAACCTGTAAATATGACAATAGGTGAAAATTACCTATTTTTCTGTACACCGCCCAGGTTTCTACCTAATAATGATCTTGGTGATATCAGGTGTGTCTAATACCTCTAATATTGTTATTATTATTTTATTTTTATGATGTTTACTAAAAATCTTTGTAGTTGAATAGAAGTAGTTGGGTTAGTATGTCAGGGAGGTTAAGGTTATTTTCTCCTTACATAAAAGGCTTATGGTATGAGTGTCCTTTAAGACAAATAGTATTAGACATTTTATTCCACTTGTTATTAAAGTGGTATTCCATGAAAAAACTTTTTTTTATATATCAACTGGCTCCAGAAAGTTAAACAGATTTGTAAATTACTTCTATTAAAAAGTCTTAATCCTTTCAATAATTTAAAGGATTAAGTTGAGTTGTTGTTTTCTGTCTGGTAACAGTGTGTAGTTCCCGAGACAAGCAGAGATGTCAGCAGAGAGCAGAGTAGAAGAGGTTTGCTATTAGGATTTGCTTCTAAACTGGGCGGTTCCCGGGACACGTGTCATCAGAGAGCACTTAGACAGAAAAAAACAGCTCAACATCAGCAGCTCATAAATACTGAAAGGATTAAGATTTTTTAATAGAAGTAATTTACAAATTTACTGTTTAACTTTCTGGAGCCAGTTGATATATATATATATATATATATATATATATATATATATATATATATAAATGTTTTTCCTGGATAACCCCTTTAATGTATACCATGTAAAGATATTTATGCTGTAATGTAATGAATATACTGTGTAATTGTGTCGGCTAGAGATGAGCGAAAATTTTTTGAAAATTTGATTCGGCCGATTCGTCGAATTTTCCCAAAAAATTTGGTTCGGTCCGAATTTATTAGCCGTGAATATGTATACAAAATGGCTGTTTCTGGCTTACAGAGAGCCTCATTAGGGGTGTAGAGCACTTTGCCTTGCTGTAACACGCATAGGGTGTGTGTTGGGTTAGTGAAATAATACTGTTATTCAGTATGACATGCAGATTAGAGGTGTCGCTATTAGAATCACTGTCTCATCAGTATGAGGAGACCATATAGTGGCTGAATGACACAGCATGGAGGTGGCAGCAGCATGAGGAGACCAAATAGTGGCTGAATGACCCAGCTTGGAGGTGGCAACAGCCTGACGAGAACATAGGGCCTCACAATTGAAAAGATTAAAGATATTTTTTAATATTTAAATTGAAGATTTCAAATAGATGAACCTAAAAAGTATTAGTTAATGTGCCAGCAGCATGAGGAGACCACATGGCGGTATAGTGACACAGCCTGGTGGTTGCGGAAGCATGAGGAGACCATATAGTGTCTGAATGACACAGCCTGTAGTTGACGGCAACATGAGGAGACCATATTGTGTCTGAATGACAGCCTGGAGTTGGCAGCAGCATGAGGAGACCGTATAGAGGTTGAATGACGCAGCCAAGAGGTGGCGGTAGCATGAGGAGACCATATTGTTGCAGAATGAGACAGACTAGAGGTGGCAGCAGTTTGAGGAGAACATATGGTGGCAGAATGAGACAGCCTGGAGCTGGAATCAGCATAAGGAGAACATATGGTGGCAGAATGAGACAGCCTGGAGCTGGAATCAGCATAAGGAGAACATATGGTGGTAGTATGAGACAGCCTGGAAGTGACATCAGCAGCATCAGTGACCCAATGTCATAGTGGGGCGGTGGGTGACGAAGGTGGGTGAAAAAAGGAGAACTTGGCATCAAATATGTGGAATCAGGCGGATGGCAGGATCAGAATAGTAGCTGAGGCAGGTCGGCAGAAGAAAACAGTCTCTTTTTTAAAAGTGTTAGTGTGCACAAGTAAGTATTGAATATATGCATTACATAAAACTTAACTTTTAATAATATTCTTAGGATAAAATATGTGCACCCAGATCTTTTTTAAATCAAACAAAAGTATTGATGTGATGCAAAGACATCTAAAAGGTGAAAGGGAACAATATATGGTCCATTGTAACCGGTGGGGGTAAAAACTTCTCCTGTAAGGCCCTACTCTCGCATTATTATTCCCTTCTTGGCAAGTGTTACTCACCTAAAAAGGGCGGCCCCACACAGGAATCTCTCCCTATTTCCACCTGCAAGCACTGCTATTTCCCAGGGTTTTTAGGTGGAAATAGGGAGTGGCTCCTGTGTGGGGCCGCTCTTCTAAAGACAAGTAACACTTTCCTGGAATGAGGTGGAAGGGAATTGTGTATTGTCCATTGTAGCAGGTGAGGGTAAAAAATTCCCCTATTAGGCCCTACTCTCGCCCTATTAATTCCCAAAAAACACCATGTGCCACCTACACCACCAAGTATTGATGTGATGCAAAGACCTCTAAAAGGTGGAAGGGAACAACGTATGGTCCATTGTAACCGGTGGACGTAAAAACTTTTCCTGCAAGGCCCTACTCTCAAATTAATAATTCCCTTCTTGGCAAGTGTTACTCGCCCTAAAAAGGGCAGCCCCACACAGGAAACTCTCCCTAATTCCACCTAAAACACTTGTGAAATGGCATTGTTTGTAGGTGGAAATAGGGAGAGGTTCCTGAGTGGGGCAGCCCTTTTAAGGGAAAGTAACACTTGCCAAGAAGGGAATTAATAATGCTAGAGTAGAGCCTTACAGGGGAAGTTTTTACCCCCGCCGGTTACAATGGACCATACGTTGTTCCCTTCCACCTTTTAGAGGTCTTTGCATCACATCAATACTTGGTGGTGTAGGTGGCACATGGTGTTTTTTGCACACCTTTCCTTTTGTTTGATTTAAAAAAATAATAATTGGTACATATATTTTATCCTAAGAAAAGTTAAGTTTTAGCTAATGCATATCCTCAATACTTACTTGTGGTCTGATGTGGTGGAATGTCTGTAACTGGGGAGCAGCACCTTAAATATGTTTAGCACTTTCCATATTTGTGAAGTGTTGGTGTGGCACCATGGTCAATCTACTCTAATGCATCAGGCATTGGTGGGTGGAAATCCTGGCTGATCCATCCCTCATACATCTTCACAAAGGTCAGTCTCTCCACATTTTTCATGGTAAGACAAGTTCTTCTTGGGGATACTATGGACCCCGCCGCACTAAACACCTGCTCTGATGGCACACTACTGGATGGGCAGGACAGCTTTTCCAGGGCAAACTCTGCTAGTTGCGGCCACAAATCAAGTTTGGCTGTCCAGAAGTCCAGCGGACTTTAACCCCTTAAGGACGCAGCCCTTTTTCACCTTAAGGACTGAGCCCTTTTTCGCAATTCTGACCACCGTCACTTTACAAATTAATAACGCGAAAACACTTTTACCGAATATTCTGATTCTGAGATTGTTTTTTCGTGACATATTCTACTTTATTTTGGTGGTAAATTTTCCGCGTTAATTGCATCCTTTTTTGGTGAAAAATCCCAAAATTTCATGAAAATTTTGAAAATTTGGCATTTTTCTAACTTTGAAGCTCTCTAATTGTAAGGAAAATGGATATTCCAAATAAATTTTATTTTTCTTCACAAATACAATATGTCCACTTTATGTTGGCATCATAAAATGGACATTCTTTTGCTTTTTGAAAAAATTAGAGGGCTTCAAAGTAGAGCAGCAATTTTCAAAAATGTCATGAAAATTGCTAAATCTGAAGGGACAGATGTTACAGAACTACAACTCCCAGCATGCCTGGGCAGTCGAGGAATGCTGAGAGTTGTAGTTTGGCAACATCTGGAGGGCTACTGTTTGGGCACCACTGTAACAGTGGTCTCCAAACTGTGACCCTCCAGATGTTGCAAAACTACAACTCCCAGCATGCCCAGACAGCCTTTGGCTCTCTGGGCATGCTGGGAGTTGCAGTTTGGCCCCCCTAGTGGTTGCCACAGTAAAGATTGATTTACTTTCACTTTCAATTCCCCCCCCCCCCCCCACTGTCGATTCCCTACCTGATCAGGAACCTGCAGGCTCCAGCGAAGATCCCAGGTCCCCAGGCATCTTCTCCTGCAGGTACGGCCTCCATCTTCTTCCCAGAGCCCCTCGACATCCAGGGGCGGGCAGAACGGGGGGTTGCCATGGCAACCCCCTGTCCTGCACTGCCATTGGTCAGAACTCCGTTCTGAGTAATGGCAGGGGATAGGAGTAGATCACAGCTTTGCGATCTCACTACAATCCTTTAGGCTGATCGGGGGTGTTGCTGACAACTCCGATCAGCCCTATTTTCCAGGTGATTGGGTCACCAGAGACCCGATCAGCCCGGAATTGGAGAAAATCGCATGTCTGAATTGACATGCGATTTTCTCCGATCGCCGACATGGGGGGGTCTCAGGACCCCCCTGGGCGATGTGCCAGGGTGCCTGCTGAATGATTTCAGCAGGCATCCGGCTCCAGTCCCCAACCGGCTAGCGGTGGGGACCGGATATCCCACGGGCATATGGATACGCCCTCGGTCCTTAAGGACTTGGAATGCAGGGCGTATCCATACGCCCTGTGTCCTGAAGAGGTTAAAGGTGTGTGTATGGTCATGTCAAGGTATGCCACCACGTGCTGGTTCAGGTCCTGCTCAAGGTCTACCTGCTGCTTATGAGTTGCTTGACTATGCGGGTGAAGAAAGCTACTCATCAGTGACTGTAGACTGATGGAGCTGGTACTGCTCCTGCCACCCCACCCTTCCTCAGCAGCCATGGCAGTGGAAGGTGAGTGCAGAGGGCCCCCCTGAGTCAGAACTGCAAGAGTTGGTGCAGATAGGTATCGGCCAACTGACTACGTAGGATTTCTCTGTAGTAGGTCAGTTTGTCCTCCCACTCAGTGGGTGTAAAAAACTCCCCTGTTTTGTACCAGTAGCGAGGGTCCAATAAGGTTGAGAATTTGGTGACAATTCGGCTGTCACTACACAAGCAAGTGAGCATGCATCAAGCCATTTGTGCAAATGACTCAGACGGATTCCCTGCCTCCATCTCAACTGCAAACTGCCACGGTGTGTCTGGGTCCTCTGTCTGGCCTTCATCATTACCCTCTAGCTGCTCCTGCTCCTCCTTTCCTGTCAGATGTCTCGAAAAACCGCCCATCTTGTGAAACCTAAATTGTGCTCCACTGTGCCCCTCCCCCTCCTCCTCCAGTTCAGTCCCCACAGGGCTCATGTGGCTGTGAGATGTAGGCGCCACATCTCAAGTGCCCTGACCAGCCATCATTTCCTAAACATGTTGTAGTAAATGAAGCAGTGGAATGATGTTGTTCATCCCGTAATTCTGGCGACTT
The DNA here is from genome assembly GCF_029499605.1 of Hyla sarda. Taxonomy (NCBI): domain Eukaryota; kingdom Metazoa; phylum Chordata; class Amphibia; order Anura; family Hylidae; genus Hyla; species Hyla sarda. The sequence goes on from NC_079192.1 coordinate 301,666,433, forward strand.
ACTAACAATGTGGCTTCCTTAAAGGGACTGAGCAAACAGCAAGTTTCACGTATGAGCTGCCACTGGTTGACATTAAAGTTACACAAGGGCGTCCCTCTTTCTGCTTGGATCATCAAGAAATCAGTGATGGCTTTTCTCTGTTCACATAGTCGGTCAAACGTATGGCGGGTGGAATTCCAACGCGTGGAAATGTTGCAAATCAGACTATGTTGAGGGATACCGTTCTGACCTTGCAGCTCAAGGAGGGTGTGCTTTGTGGTGTACGAGTGGCTGAAGTGCATGCAAAGTTTCTTTCCCATTGTGAGAATGTCTTGCAGATGGGGGGAGCACTTCAGGAACCGTTTCACAACCGTTCCACAACCACATGTGTGCCATGCAGAGCGCATGTCTCAAGCTTCCTTGTCGCAGCACAAACAAGATGTTCTTCCCGTTGTCGGTCACCATGGTTCTTATTTCCAGTTTTTGTGAAGTAAGCCATGATTCAATTTCTTGATGAATGACTTTTAGCAGTCCCTCCCTTGTGGACCTGTCCAAGTTGCTGTTGTGGCTGTGCAGGAATCACATTTATCCAGTGGGCCGTAAAGGACGTGTATTGTCCCTGACCGTAGTTACAGCTCCACACGTCGGAGCTGCCGTGAACTTGGTGCACACCGACAGGTTCAAGGACTTGCCCACCTTCTGTTCCACAAAATTGTGCAGGGCTCATACTGCCATCTTCACAAAGAAATGATGGCTTGGGACTCTCCACCTCGGCTCGGCACAAACCATCAGTTCTCTGAAAGGTGCAGAGCTTCTGCGCTGTTAGATGAGTGGGCACATACTGTTGTATCTTGGACATGGCTTCTCCGATGGATTACTGGCAGAATGACTAACACGAAGTAGGAGGAGCAGGAGCATCTGGAGCGATAGAAGATGGGTATGACAGACAGCTCCCTTCGGCTGAGGTGGTGGAGCCTTGGCTGGATGAAACAGGAAGCAGCGTGCCACTGGGTAATGCAGCTGACTGGACCACCACATTGGCACCCTGGCCATGCTTCGCCTTCTGCTGGCACATCTTGCATGTGGCCAGGTTGACATCCTCCGGATGCTTGATGGAAAACTGCCACACCGCCGAGTAGCTGATTTTCCCGCCAAAAGTCTGCACTGATTGATTGCTACTGCTGCTGACTCCAGGAACCCCTGTTCCACTACCTCCCGGGAAGGTAGGCTGCAGTGAAGCAGGTGGTCTACCCCGGGCAAGTTTGGCTCTAGAATTTCCACTTCTGCCACCATGCTGACTGCCAACCATGCTATCCCCTTGCTTGCTCAGCTGCTGCCTCACAGGCAACCTGCAACCCTCTTCTCCTGATGATGATGAAGCCCCTTCTGCACCCGGCTCCCAATTGCGATCGGCTTCATCATCATCGAGCTGTGTCTGCATGTTACTGATGTCCTCTTCAGGTTCCTCAACAGTGTCTGCTTCAGCAGCCTGAACGCTTGCAACATCACCTCCCAGGTCACTCTCCTCATCACTACTTGCCTGCCTAGTAAAGGAAGCTGCAGATGTCTCCTCCACTTCTTGGCTGGGCAGTAGCTGCTTACTGTCCTCTAGTAGATTGCCCTCACTGAGTAGTGGAGCTGAACCCACAGTATAAGATACTTCTTTAGGGGAGGAAACAGCATAGGACAGAGGCAATGGGAGGACAGGGACTGCTCCTGAGACATGCCAACTGAGGGTTGTGTCTGAGGAACCCACCGACTGTTGACTGGGGGTATCAGATGTCACTTGTGATGAAGAGGATGATCGTGTTAACCAATCGATTATGGCAGATGGGTTGCTGGTCGAAACATGACCGCTAGCTGATACCGGGAGCTCAGACCATGCTTCACCTCTGGTCATGCTTCACCTTCTGTTGGCACATCTTGCATGTGGCCAGGTTGACATCTTCCGGATGCTTGATGAAAAACTGCCACACCGCCGAGTAGCTGATTTTCCCACCAACAGTCTGCACTGATTGACCGCTACTGGCGCTGTCTCCAGGAAACACTGTTCCACTACCTCCCGGGAAGGTAGGCTGTAGCGAAGCAGGTGGTCTACCCCGGGCAAGTTTGGCTCTAGAATTTCCACTTCTGCCACCATGCTGACTGCCAACCATGCTATCCCCATGCAAACCTCTTCTCCTGATGATGATGAAACCCCTTCTGCTTCCGGCTCCCAAGTGCGATCGACTTCATCATCATCGATTTGTGTCTGCAGGTCACTGATGTCCTCCTCAGGTTCCTCAACAGTGTCTGCTTCAGGAGCCTGAACGCTCACAACAACACCTCCCACGCCACTCTCCTCATCACTACTTGCCCACCTAGCGGAGGAAGCAGCGGATGTCTCCTCCACTTTCTCCTCACTGAATAGTGGAGCTGAACCCACAGCATAAGATACTTCTTTTTGGGGAGGAAACAACAGAGGACAGAGGCAATGGGAGGACAGGGACTGCTCCCGGGATATTCCAACTGAGTGTTACATAGTTACATAGTTACATAGTTAGTACGGTCGAAAAAAGACATATGTCCATCAAGTGTTGTGTCTGAGGAACCCACCGACTGTTGACAAATGTCACTTGTGATGAAGGGGATGAGCGTGTTAACCAATCGATGATGGCAGATGGATTGCTGGTCGAAACACGATCGCTAGCTGATACCGGGAGCTCAGGCCTCTCGCTGCGACTCCTGCTCCCACTCGCCCCTAGTCTGCTACGATCTCTGCCTGCGCCTGAGGAATTTAGGCCTCCGCCACTCCTCTGTGCATGTCCTGGGACTTCTCTGCCTGACACACTTAGTGTGTATATGAGGGGAGTACAATATGCTCCACTACGCTTAAAACAGTATATATCTACAACACCAGCAGTTGTGTACTTTTGCCTGGGCTTTCACAGTATCTAGGCCCTTAAGACTATAACAGGAACAAAATGGTACACCACTTAGATGTACATATAGGTTACACTTAATAGAGGACAATATGCTTTTAGTGCTCTGCTCACCCTAACTGGCTGGCTACTATTAGCTTTTCAGTATGTTTCTAGGATGGATGTGGGCTTGAGGTGAATCGCTGCTGTAAAAAATCTTTTCCGTGCAACACACTGCTCTCTGTCCCACTCTGCAATAGAATGCTGATGTGACTGGGAGGTGAATCGCTGCTGAAATGCTATCCTGTGCAACACACACTGCTGTCTGTCCCTCTCTCTCTCTCTGTAATAGAATGCTGAAGTGACTGGCTGCAAGATGGCTGCCGATTATATAGGGCTGTGACATCGCAGGGGTGGCTGGATGTTGTTAGGCGGCATGCTGCATGTGATTCAGGGTCATCCCGCCGACCCTTGTTCCCGCCTTCCCAGGATTCCTTGCCCCATGTCCTCACATGAAGCCGCCATTTTAGATGCATGCCTCCTGGAGCTTGGTCCGTACTAAATGGAGTTTAATGAAGCGATTTGTGCGATCGAATTGCGGTGATATTTGCATTCATTACGAATCAAATTTTTACTGAAATTCATAATGAATTTGGATTCATCAGATTCAATTCACTTATCCCTAGTGTCAGCCATGCATTGAGCACCTTGTGTACTGAACTGTAATGGACTGGCAGAATGCAGTACACAAAAGATCAGCCATACCCTTTAAGATTTCCTGGGCAGCAGTCATGATACTTTCACTGGCTTCCAGCTTTCAGGAGGAGGTGCCAAAGTGAGTATAGTCCCAGAAAGAGCCGGACACTTACATAAATATGAACTATGTAGCCCTGAAAGAGGACCATGGAACCATATGGCTAGGTTTCCACACAGGTTATTTATTTATTCATTTATTTTGTAATACTGCCACTGCAGTTTTTGAGCCAAAACCAAAAGTGTATTTAAAAGGAATTGGAAATATTAAGAAGAACTTATACTTCTCCTTCCACTTCTGACTTCGGCTCAAAAACTGCAGTGGCAGTTTAAAAACAAAAACAAAAAACACCAGAAAAACCTGTGCGGAAACCTAACCTATAAGGTCACTGGAAGATCTAATGTTACCAGATTAAGGAGATCTGGGCTTGTCTGTGCAAAGTAGTGACAGTGTGGTTGAGTAGTAGTAGTAGTAGTAGTAGTAGTAGTAGTAGTAGTAGTAGTAGTGCATTTGTTGCCTAAAGTTTCAACATGAACTCAGAGTTGGAGAACTGCCAGAGTAATGCAGTTTAGCAAAGTTGGAGTATTGTCATAAAGGGGCAGATGATGAGTTGGCTTGTTCTGGAAATGTCCTGTATAGTGATGGGCTGTACAAAACCTTCAGTCTGGTAAAAGGCTTAATCTAAGAGATTGTGTGGACAATTTAAAGTTGAATGGACTGAAGTACTATTGTAATTGAAGGACTATTGTGTTGCTGTTGATGCAAGCCAGCTGTCCTTAAGGAGATGGTATCCATTTCTAAAATGATATCATACTGGGATCTTCTGAAAGATAGAAAAGAAACTTTCATTTTGCAATATATTTAGTGCACAAAATTCTTTACAACCCAGCTTTTCCTGCCTCTGTGTGAAGAAATACAGACTACCCTTGTTCACTGTAGTCTGTGGCCATTCTTGAAGGGAAAAACTGCGAGCACCCCTTAAAATTGCGATATTAACCCCTTTAACCCCTTAAGGACTCAGGGTTTTTCCATTTTTGCACTTTAGTTTTTTCCTCCTTACCTTTTAAAAATCATAACCCTTTCAATTTTCCACCTAAAAATCCATATTATGGCTTATTTTTTGCGTTGCCAATTCTACTTTGCAGTGACATTAGTCATTTTACCCAAAAATGCACGGCGAAATGGAAAAAAAAATCATTGTGCAACAAAATCGAAGAAAAAATGCCATTTTGTAACTTTTGGGGGCTTCCGTTTCTACGCAGTGCATATTTCGGTAAAAATTACACCTTATCATTATTCTGTAGGTCCATACGGTTAAAATGATACCCTACTTATATAGGTTTGATTTTGTCGCACTTCTGGAAAAAATCATAACTACATGCAGGAAAATTTATTTTGACCCCTATAACTTTTTTACTTTTCCACGTACAGGAGGGTATGAGGACTAATTTTTTGCGCCGTGATCTGAAGTTTTTATCGGTAGGATTTTTGTTTTTATCGGACTTTTTGATCACTTTTTATTAATTTTTTAATGGTATAAAAAGTGACCAAAAATGCGCTTTTTTTGACTTTGGAAATTTTTTGCGTGTACGCCATTGACCGTACGTTTTAATTAATGATATATTTTTATACTTCGGACATTTACGCACGCGGCGATACCACATATGTTTATTTATTTTTTTTTTTTACACTGTTTTATTTTTTTATGGGAAAAGGGGGGTGATTCAAACTTTTATTAGAGAAGGGGTTAAATGACCTTTATTAACACATTTTTTTAACTTTTCTTTTGCATTGTTATAGGTCCCATAGGGACCTATAACACTGCACACACTGATCTCCTATGCTGATCACTGGGGTGTATTAACACGCCTGTGATCATTGTTATCGGCGCTTGACTGCTCCTGCCTGGATCTCAGGCACGGAGCAGTCATTCGCCGATCGGACACCGAGGAGGCAGGTAAGGGCCCTCCCGGTGTCCTGTCAGCTGTTCGGGACGCCGCGATTTCACCGCGGCGGTCCCGACCAGCCCGACTGAGCAGCCGGGTCACTTTCACTTTCGCTTTAGAAGCAGCGTTCAGCTTTGACCGCCGCTTCTAAAGGGTTAATACCGCACATCGCCGCGATCGGCAATGTGTGGTATTAGCCGCGGGTCCCGGCCGTTGATGAGTGTCGGGACCTACGCGATTTGATGCGGGATCGCGGTGTGATCCCGCTTCATTTCGTGGGAGCCGTCACAGGACGTAAATATACATCCTGCGTCGTTAAGGGGTTAAAGACCAATGGAGTACCTGTGCGCGCTGAGCACACTTCATACCCGGTGGGTCCCAGTTGCTATCAGCAGCCAGAACCCACGGTTAATGCTGGACAAGGCCGATCGGGCTGATGCCTGGCATCAACCCTTTAGATGCCACAATCAAAGTTGATTGTGGCATCTTAATGCAGGATCTACAACAATTTAACCCAAGGGGTTAAGAAAAACCTCTATATTGCATGTGTCACACTAATACTAAAACTTAACTTTTATTGTGATCAAAGGATATGAAAGGTGAGGAAACAAAAGTATTTAAATTACAATTCCACTGGTGTCATGCACATATAGGACTAAGCTTAGGTTCTGTGTTGTCATACCCTGCTAATAAGTCAGTTCCCTTAGACTGACATCTCCTATCTAAAATGAATGAATAGGGAGTTAATCCAAAGGTTCTGAAAATTGGATGTACTCAAGAGTGAGAAAAATACTCCCTACTCTATAGCCACTTATGCACGTGGCTTCTAATCAATATTTAGACATATAAAAAATGTAATACAAATAAACATAAACATATGTGGCAATGCTTTGTGCATATACAGTATGTCCGAAATATGCAAATATAAGGTTAGTTAAAGTACACAATCGATGGCGTACACATAAAAAATACCAAAATTGCACATTTTTGGTCACTTCCAATACCATCAAAAATTCATAAAAAGAGATTATAAAGTCCCCTCAAAACAAAAATTGTCCCAAAAAGAACTATGGTGCACAAAATGAGCCCTCATATAGCCCAAACATTTTTAAAGTTATAGGGGATCAGAAGATGACAATTTTAAACATACTAATTTTGGTGCTTATAGTTTTAATTTTTTTTAAAGTAGTGAAATAAAATAAAACCTACAAAAATGGGTTATTCTTGTAACCATATGGACCTACAGAATAAAGATAAGGTGTCATTATTACCGAAAATGGCACTGCATTGAAACTGAAGCCCCACAAATAATGTATTTTTTTGTTTTGAATTCATTTACACTAGCTTTATGTTGCTCATTTTCACAAAAGGTTGGTCTTGGAAATGTCCCCCTACAGTACGTGTTTCTTAGGCACTAAGGAATGGAGTATTTCCCTATTTCCTCTTGAATTAAGGTGCCATCCAAGCATCCCCTTGCACGCCTGGTCCATCTGGTTGGAGCTGGAAGCACTACCACTTATGCAGTTTTAGTAGTAGGGGTAGTCAATCAATGTAATATGTAGCATTCATTTATTCTTAACAAGTCTGCTGAGCCATGGAATACAACAAGCACCTCTAACAAATTAACCAATGCTCTTTGTGTACAATTCTTCTAGTTTGCAGAAAAGGGCAAACATCACAGGGCTTATAATGAATTAACCAAAGTCCTGACCATACATCACCAGCAGCTGGAAAGCAAAGTATCTTTACAATCTCTGGTCTCCTCAATACTCATTCATGACACAGTGACAGTGTATGGGGCTTTAATGGTGCTAAAACACTGCATGGGTTCAATTATCAGCAGGTGAACTATTTCTCTCCATCCTTCAAAGGAGTAATAGGCACATAATATTGCCCATATTTGGTTTGTGAGCTGTGAGGATCTGGACATGAATAAGTTAAATCCTCTGCTCTTTGAATGAGCCAACATTTTACTGTACATATATACTCGGTAACAGCTGCAGAATGTAATGTCTTCTGTACATCAATGAATTTTCTAGGAGAGAGGTCCTTTGTCTCGCTTCCTTCCTCTCACTTGCTGCTGTCTGCAATAACAGTGAGAAAAAAGAGGTTGTGTGGGGCTGCAGTTTGGAATGACTAAAGTCCTTTTCCTGGCTAACAATACAGTACTCCAGACATTAGCCAGGTACTTGTCAGGAGACACCGATAGCAGGTAAAACGTGCTCAGCCCATGCTCTGGGTCCTCTTCTGCCATTCTGCAGCAAGACAGGTTTTGGCTGCAATCCCAAACATAAAAAGGCGATGGGTCAAAAAGGAAGAAAAAGTAATTACTAAATGTACACATTAACCAAATAAATGATGCAGGGCTTCACAGTACGTCCTGATTTCTCTGCTTAAAATGTAGTCTTAAAGGGGTAATCCGCCCCTAGACATGTTATCCCCTATCCAAAGGATAGATAATAAGATGTCTGATCACGGGGTCCTGCCACTGGGGATTTCTGCGATCTCCCTGCTGCACCCGGAGTTCGTTTAGAGTGTTGGGTGCAGCGCCGGAGGCTCATGACATCACAGCCATGCCTCCTCATTGCAAGTCTAAGGGAGGGGGAGTGACACCTGTCATGCCCCCTCCCATAGACTTGCATTGATGGGGCATGGCTGTGACATCACGTGCAGGGTGTGGCTGTGACGTCACAAGCCTCCGCCCCGCATTGCCAGTCATCCAGCACAGAGCGAAGTTCGCTCCGGGAACCGGATGTCTGGGGTGCTGCAGCCAAGATCCTGCCGCTGGGGACCCCCAGTATCAGACATCTTATCCCCTATCCTTTGGATAGGAGATATGATGTCTAGGGGTGGAATACCCCTCTAAAGGTTTGCATCTCACCATTCAAATCGTATTGTACCAAATAGGCAAATAATATACCAGAAAAAGAATGACATTTTAGTGTCCCGATTCACTTGTTCTTGACTTGACTATAATGAGACTCATCTAATATAATACTAACATAGTAACAGTTTTCAATATGATTCTGAATAAATATTTACAGTATAAGGTGCAGGATGTTTACAAATATCCCTCCACCCTCATCCCTCCAACTCCTGGACCTAATTATCTCACATTACGAAACATTACGAAACCCAAATGTTAGAAAAAAATCTGTATTTCTGTGTGTTATCTCTCAAAATTGTTCTTTTACAGCCTGCAGCATGCCAAGGTCATGGAAAGTTCTCTACATTTAGGTTGTTTTTTATGACATTGACAGTCTATTATTACACATCATGTAATGTCATATAGGATGCCATGGGCCATTATTTCTTCTGTAAATCCTTGTTTACACATATCTAGCACAGGGCAAGGGCAAAGTAACAGCTTTATGTGACCTATCTAAAGGCAACTAGCCTTATCCCGGTCACCAGCATGATTTCAGGGGCCTTACTGCATGGAATGACAGAAATATACTGTACATTGGTTTGATGTGATTTAATTCTAACATCTTCTAAACTATCTGCAGCTTGCACACACTATCTGGATCATAATGAGCGTTTCTGTGCTTTCAGCTACAGATGTAAATAAACTGAGGACTATAAATTGTTTTTATGACAACATTTCAGTAAACCTAAAGTAAACCATCCGTGAGCCTCTGGGTACTTTACTGCACAGGCAGATGTCTGTTTTTTTTATGTGAGATTGTATGAAAATGGTTGTGCATATACTACACTTAATGTAGACATAATAGATGATAAATAGATAGATAGATAGATAGATAAATAGATAGATAAAGATATGAGATAGATAGATACAAAAAGAAGAAGCAGAGGCAGCAAAACCAAGTGCAATCCAAAAGGACAGTGAGGTGGAAGCAGGCAAAAAACACAGTCCAAATCGCAGACCGTGGAGGTAGATCCAAGTAGAAATAATCCTGGCAGCACTCCCATAAGGCGTAAAAACAGTAGGTTTATTTACCCATATGGACAATACAATGTTTCAGCAGCATCACGCATCATGGCGGGGTGATGCTGTTGAAACGTTGTATTGTCCACATGGGTAAATAAACCTACTGTTTTTGCACCTTATGGAAGTGCTGCCAGGATTATATCTACTTAGATAGATAGATAACCAGTCCAACAAAAGACACCTGAATATGTGTCAGGCTTTATTCATTAGATGCAGTGACGTTTTGACCATCTCACATGGTGTTTGTCAAGGCTTGACAAAGACCGTATGAGACGGTCGAAGCGTTGCTGCATCTGATAAATAAAGCCTGACACATATTCATCTAGACCGCTGTGCTGCTGCTTTTGTTGGACTGGTTATCTGTGGGAGCCCTTGGCCCAGGCTTGGCTAGTTGCATCCGCGTTAATCATTGGGAGTGCGGTTCTCTTTTGGAATATAGATAGATAGATATGAGATAGATATGAAATATATAGACAGATAGATAGATGCAAACTAGACAGATAGAGATATAAGATAGATAGAGATACGAGATAGATAGAGATACATAAATAGATAGATAGATAGACATATAATAGATAGATAGAGATACATAAATAGATAGATGATAGATAGATAGATAGATAGATAGATAATAGATAGATAGATAAATACACACAGCAATGTAGAGGCAGCACAACCAAACAAAGTCCAATGTGTCTTGGGATGCAAGCAGGTGAGGTACACGATCCCAATCGCAGACCATGAAGGTAAATCCAGAACAAATTGATCCTTGCAGTACACCCGTAAAGTGCAAAGCAGTGAAGGTTTATTAACCCATCAGGAAAATACGTTTCAGCAGCATCACATCGCCATTCTCAAGCATGCTTGAGAATGGCGGCGTGATGCTGCAGAAACGTTGTATTGTCTGATGGGTTAATAAACCTTCACTGCTTTGCACTTTACAGGTGTACTGCAAGGATCAATTTGTTCTGGATAGATGGATAGATATGTAGATAGATATGAGATAGATAGATAGATAGATATGAGATAGATAGATAGATAGAAAGATGTGAGATAGATAGATATGAGATAGATAGATAGATAGATAGATATGAGATAGATAGATAGATGTGAGATAGGTAGATAGTTTAGTTTCTTTGGCTATGATGACTTAGGGCTCGTCCACAGTGCAGACATTCAGCAGGCAGAATTGTTTTCAATACGATTCTGCTGCTCTGTTCATACTGCAGAATTTCTGTACCAGAATTCAACTACCAGAATGGACATTCGCCAAAAGTGTAAACATGTTCATTCTTTGGGCTGAATTCTGCTGGACTGCATTGCCGTCTATGAGATGGTGCAAGTCTGCACAGTCCTACTGCCACTGGTTTCGGTGCCACCTGCTGCGTGAAGAATTTCGCCAGGTGAATTCTGCAGCCTTAAACCTATTTTAATCTCTGCACATTTTGGGCTGAGTAGTTATGTGAGATGTTCTACAGTGACTAAAAGTGGCAGACAGGTGGGTGATCCTGATTGACAGTGAGTAGGACCACCCCATTGACTACTTAACTTTCCCATAAAACTATATATCACTCTGCTCAGCATCTGCTCTTGTGTATGGTGCCTGCTTATTGGACTGTATATTCAATGTGACAGGTTCCCTTTAATGTGGAAAGGATATGGGTGTTGTTTAACTGTCTTTTTCCCCAAATTGTCAGGAAACAGTGATGGCATCACCACCTGCTCTCTTGCCTAATGCCAGCAAACTGAGACACCTAAAATGTGACATCTTGGTTGGAGCAGCTGGAAGAAGCGAATTGTGCCAGACTGTTCCCCATATCTCTATATACACTTCACCTGTTTCTCCTGGAACCAGCCAAGCATTTAATGTCATTGATATTTAAAGCATCCTTTTATTCTACTTAGCCAGCTCCACATCCAGTTTTCCTCACACCTTAAAAAAAGAGAGCATACTCCAATCCTCTGGGAGCTGGTCATGGACTAACATAAGCCCCTTTCACTGTTAAAGGACATGGTAAGGCTAGTTTCGCTGTCGGTAGCATGTGCATCCTCCTGTAATAGGGCTATTAAACAACGTAAAGGAGAAAATTACATTCATTCCAGTTAATTCATTTACAGTGTCCCTCATAGACCTGCGTACAAAGAGATGTCCTTGTCAATCCTTTATCCAATTTAACCTACACGGAAGCAGAGGGATTTATTAGGCAGTTGTTATAAACGACATTCTGCATTGGGCTTTTTTTATGTTATTGTTTGTCAGTGTAAATTATATATATATATATATATATATATATATATATATATATATATCTATATATATCTATATATACATATTCATCTGCAAAAATTATATAAGAATTTTATTTATCATCTATAGTATGATGGTTTATACTGTATCTATGCATTTCTTGCAGCACAGCACTACTTTAATAATAACTAACACCTTGCAGTGCTCCCCCAATGCACTAAATGACCTATTGAAAAGTGATTTTCTTCCATCATTTTATTTCAATCTAGATATGAATCAAGCTCAAAAATCCAACATTCATTTTTATAATAGGATCAGAAATACCCAAGGTGGAAAGTAGTTTAGTGGGTCTGTGGCACAATCTGCCATAAGGTTAATTGAGTTGCTGTATCTGGGTATGGCAGTGGGATGCAGAGTTATTATTTTGCGGCTGATTAATGGTGTTTGGGGCCTTGCGTGGAGACCTAGCAGCCATGGTAAGCAGAGTCTCAGCTCAGTATGTGTGGAAAGGGTAAGGATGCAAAAGCACTTTATGAAGGAGCTTCCTCTACGTATTAACAAGCTCGGAGATAGGAGGATTTGCTCTTTAAATGTCAAACTAGCTGGGGGAAAATATTCGTGTCATTCACATGAGAATGGCATTGTCAAGACACGCCAGACGTGTATGCATTTATATGTACATTTATATTGCTTCAACTCCAATAGGAAATAGAGGGAAAATTGTTGTTATGTTACTGTACATCATGATTTATACAATGTTTTCTGAAGAGATGGCCCTAGATACAAAGAAAAGAGAGTATGTGATGGAGAGGGTGGCACTAAATACATGCACAACAGCGGTGACAGACATGTAAGCAGGATAGGGACATGAGAAGGGACACGGATGGTTAGGTACCATTAGATGCAGAACGAGCAAACAATAAGCAGACAACCTGAAAGGAAAATAACCAGTGGTGAATACAATGGCTGGAATCACAACTTGATAGGCAGATTCTGCACAGACTCTCTGGTTTACGCCTCAGGTACTTTGCATCTAGTAACAACATATTAGGCTAAGTTCACACATTAAAATGTGAAGCTCGGAAATACACGAAATACAAGCAAAATGAGCCTCAAATTTTCAGGATATCAGGATAGTGCAGACTTTGCTTTACAAGCGTTTTTTGAAGCCGAGGAAAAGACAGATATTTTTTTTGCCATGACATGGCTCCAAACAAATACCATGCACTTATTATTATTATAGCTGTTATAAATACACCCATAACACCCATAACATTAAACAACATGTCAGGTCTTGGACTGTTGAATTCTGTACAATTAAATGGAAAAAAAAAAAACAGACTTAAAATGGACATTATTTAATGGGGTACTCAATTGGCCTGCGTTCGAAAATAAACATTCCAAACACTGTTTTTATGCTACAAGGCCACGCCCTTCACAATGTCATGATCACGCCCCTTCAATGCAAGTCTATGGGAGGGGGTGTGACGGCTGTCACGCTCTCTCCCATAGACTTGCATTGAGGGTACATGACCGTGACATCATGGGGGCGTGGCCGACTCCCACATCGCAAAAACAGAGTTCAGAACATTTAGTTCGGAACGCTGGCAAGTGGAGTACCCCTTTAATGCTTCAAACTGATTTTATGCCTCCATATACACTACAAAAAACAATATGTGAACATAGCATAACAATGTTTGTAGTAATAATTAAAAGTGCTATCTAGCAGCAGAGCATTATTTTTACATGGAGTAAACGAAGTGAAAATATAAGATAAAAATATTTCTTACTTCCCCATCCCCTGTCCCTGCTTCTCTGATGCTCTTCCAGCCCCCAATGATCAACCTTTCCTGGTCCCATCTCAACACACAGGAAATTAAAGGATATGCCGCTCAGCCAATCACTGAACAATGCAGTCACCCACCCCAGACAGTAATTGGCTGAATGGGCATTTCCAGAAACTGCTAAAGATGTCAGTCAAGAAAATCAAGTATAGAGGTGGCAGAGGGATTATAGCTAAGAATAATGGACACTTCCCTGGTTGATAGACTGAAGTGGAGACTTCTTCAAGTGGCGCGCGACATTAAAGTTTGATTTATTTTGTTAGCCTAGTAGTATGATCAATGACATAAGTGTAGGGTCTGTTTATCCGTATTTAGCATTTTTCTGCTTTGGGTCCAGACATTTGTTCAGACATTATATTTATGTCGGAACAGTTTCTGTGTATGTTCTCCCTGGTATGGGTAGAGTTAATGTCATGATTCGGCTGGCAGGAGGTGGATCCTCTGTGCCAGAGAGGGATTGGCGTGGACCGTGCTGGTGGACCGGTTCTAAGTTGCTACTGGTATTCACCAGAGCCCGCCGCAAAGCGGGATGGTCTTGCAGCGGCGGTAGCAACCAGGTCGTATCCACTAGCAACGGCTCAACCTCTCTGACTGCTGAAGATAGGCGCGGTACAAGGGAGTAGACAAGAGCAAGGTCGGACGTAGCAGAAGGTCGGGGCAGGCAGCAAGGATCGTAGTCAGGGGCAACGGCAGGAGGTCTGGAACACAAGCTAGGAACACACAAGGAAACGCTTTCACTGGCACAATGGCAACAAGATCCGGCGAGGGAGTGCAGGGGAAGTGAGGTATAAATAGGGAGTGCACAGGTGAACACACTAATTAAGCCAACTGCGCCAATCAGTGGCGCAGTGGCCCTTTAAATCGCAGAGACCCGGCGCGCGCGCGCCCTAAGGAGCGGGGCCGCGCGCGCCGGGACAAGACCAACGGAGAGCGAGTCAGGTACGGGAGCCGGGGTGCGCATCGCGAATCGCATCCCGGCTGGGAGAGGTATCGCAGCGCACCCGGTCAGCAGGTCTGACCGGGGCGCTGCAATTGCGAGGATGTTGCGAGTGCTCCGGGGAGGAGCGGGGACCCGGAGCGCTCGGCGTAACAGTACCCCCCCCCCCTTGGGTCTCCCCCTCTTCTTGGAGCCTGAGAACCTGAGGACCAGACTTTTGTCTAGGATGTTGTCCTCAGGTTCCCAGGATCTCTCTTCTGGACCACAGCCCTCCCAATCTACCAAGAAAAATCTTTTTCCTCTGACCGTCTTGGAGGCCAGTATCTCCTTCATGGAGAAGATGTCAGAAGAACCGGAAACAGGAGTGGGAGAAACAAGTTTGGGAGAGAAACGGTTGATGATGAGTGGTTTAAGGAGAGAGACATGGAAGGCATTGGGAATACGAAGAGAAGGAGGAAGAAGGAGTTTGTAAGAGACAGGATTAATCTGGCACAAGACTTTGAAAGGACCAAGATAGCGTGGTCCCAGTTTGTAACTGGGGACACGAAAGCGGACATATTTAGCGGAGAGCCATACCATGTCTCCGGGAGCAAAAATGGGGGGAGTTCGTCTTTTCATATCGGCAAACCTTTTCATGCGGGATGAAGCCTGTAAAAGAGCATTTTGGGTCTCTTTCCATATGGTGGAAAGATCACGAGTCACTTCATCCACAGCGGGCAAACCAGAGGGCAAGGGAGTAGGGAGGGGGGGAAGAGGGTGACGGCCATACACCACGAAAAATGGGGACTTAGCAGAAGATTCAGAGACTCTGAAGTTGTATGAGAATTCGGCCCATGGTAGAAGATCTGCCCAGTCATCCTGGCGGGAGGAAACAAAATGCCGTAAATAGTCACCCAGGACCTGGTTAATTCTTTCTACTTGCCCATTGGATTGGGGATGATAAGAAGAAGAGAAGTTTAATTTAATCTTGAGCTGTTTACAGAGGGCCCTCCAGAATTTAGACACGAATTGGACGCCTCTATCCGAGACGATCTGCGTGGGCAAACCGTGAAGGCGAAAAATGTGTACAAAAAATTGTTTTGCCAACTGAGGCGCTGAAGGAAGACCAGGAAGAGGAATAAAATGTGCCATCTTGGAAAATTGATCAACGACCACCCAAACAACAGTGTTGCCACGAGATGGGGGTAAGTCTGTAATAAAGTCCATACCAATCAGTGACCAAGGCTGTTCGGGGACAGGCAGAGGATGAAGGAGACCAGCAGGCTTCTGGCGAGGAGTCTTATCCCGGGCACAGACAGTACAGGCCCGCACAAAATCAACAACATCCGTCTCCAGAGTCGGCCACCAATAGAAACGAGAGATGAGTTGCAAGGACTTTTTGATGCCCGCATGGCCTGCGAGGTGGGAGGAGTGACCCCATTTGAGAATCCCGAGATGTTGGCGTGGAGAAACGAAGGTCTTCCCTGGAGGAGTTTGCCTGATGGAGGCTGGAGAAGTGGAGATCAGACAGTCAGGAGGAATGATGTGTTGCGGAGAGACCTCTACTTCCGAAGCATCCGAGGAACGAGAGAGGGCATCGGCCCTAATGTTCTTGTCGGCAGGGCGAAAATGAATTTCAAAGTTAAAACGGGCAAAGAACAACGACCACCTGGCCTGGCGAGGGTTCAGCCGTTGGGCAGACTGAAGATAGGAGAGATTCTTGTGATCGGTGTAAATGATAACTGGAAATTTTGATCCCTCCAGCAGATGCCTCCATTCCTCAAGTGCCAATTTAATGGCCAGTAGTTCTCGATCCCCGATGGAGTAGTTTCTCTCCGCCGGAGAGAAGGTCCTAGAAAAAAAACCACAAGTAACAGCATGCCCGGAAGAATTTTTTTGTAGAAGGACCGCTCCAGCTCCCACTGAGGAGGCATCTACCTCCAATAGGAAGGGTTTAGATGGGTCAGGTCTGGAGAGCACGGGAGCAGAAGAAAAGGCAGACTTGAGCCGTTTAAATGCGTCTTCCGCTTGGGGAGACCAGGACTTGGGATTGGCATTTTTCTTGGTTAAAGCCACGATAGGAGCCACAATAGTGGAAAAGGGTGGAATAAATTGTCTGTAATAATTGGCAAACCCCAAAAAACGTTGGATAGCACGGAGTCCGGAGGGGCGTGGCCAATCTAAGACGGCAGAGAGTTTATCCGGGTCCATTTGTAATCCCTGGCCAGAGACCAAGTATCCTAGGAAAAGAAGAGATTGACATTCAAACAGACATTTCTCCATTTTGGCATAACGTTGATTGTCTCGAAGTCTCTGAAGAACCATGCGGACATGCTGGCGGTGTTCTTCTAAGTTGGCAGAAAAAATCTGAATATCGTCCAGATACACAACAACACAGGAATATAAGAGATCACGAAAAATTTCATTAACAAAGTCTTGGAAGACGGCAGGGGCGTTGCACAGGCCAAAGGGCATGACCAGATACTCAAAGTGTCCATCTCTGGTGTTAAATGCAGTCTTCCATTCGTCCCCCTCCCTGATGCGGATGAGATTATAAGCACCTCTTAAGTCCAGTTTGGTAAAGATGTGGGCACCTTGAAGGCGATCAAAGAGTTCTGAGATAAGAGGTAGGGGGTAGCGGTTCTTTACCGTGATTTTATTAAGTCCGCGGTAATCAATGCAAGGACGTAGGGAGCCATCTTTTTTGGACACAAAAAAAAATCCAGCTCCGGCAGGAGAGGAGGATTTGCGGATAAACCCCTTTTTTAAATTTTCCTGGATGTATTCAGACATAGCAAGAGTCTCTGGAGCGGACAGAGGAAAAATTCTGCCCCGGGGTGGAGTAGTGCCCGGGAGGAGGTCAATAGAACAGTCATAAGGCCTGTGAGGAGGTAAAGTCTCAGCTTGCTTTTTGCAAAACACGTCAGCATAGTCCATATAAGCCTTAGAAAGACCGGTTACAGGGGGAACCACAGGGTCACGGCAGGGAGTACTGGGAACCGGTTTAAGACAGTCCTTGAAACAAGAAGTACCCCAGCTCTTGATTTCTCCTGTGGACCAATCAAGGGTTGGGGAATGGCGTTGAAGCCACGGTAATCCAAGGAGAATTTCGGAAGTGCAATTGGAGAGGACCAAAAACTAAATTTTTTCGTGATGAGGTCCGATGCACATTAGGAGGGGTTCCGTGCGGTAACGCACGGTACAGTCCAATCTTTCATTGTTAACACAATTGATGTAGAGGGGTCTGGCGAGACTGGTCACCGGGATGTTGAACCTGTTGATGAGAGAGGCCAAAATAAAATTTCCTGCAGATCCGGAATCCAAGAAGGCCATAGTAGAGAAGGAGAAGGTAGAGGAAGATATCCGCACAGGCACAGTAAGGCGTGGAGAAGCAGAGTTGACATCAAGAACTGTCTCACCTTTGTGCGGAGTCAGCGTACGTCTTTCCAGGCGGGGAGGACGGATAGGACAATCCTTCAGGAAGTGTTCGGTACCGGCACAGTACAGGCACAGATTTTCCATGCGGCGTCGTGTCCTCTCTTGAGGTGTCAAGCGAGACCGGTCAACTTGCATAGCCTCCACGGCGGGAGGCACAGGAACGGATTGCAGAGGACCAGAGGAGAGAGGAGCCGGGGAGAAAAAACGCCTCGTGCGAACAAAGTCCATATCCTGGCGGAGCTCCTGACGCCTTTCGGAAAAACGCATGTCAATGCGAGTGGCTAGATGAATAAGTTCATGCAGGTTAGCAGGAATTTCTCGTGCGGCCAGAACATCTTTAATGTTGCTGGATAGGCCTTTTTTAAAGGTCGCGCAGAGGGCCTCATTATTCCAGGATAATTCGGAGGCAAGAGTACGGAATTGGATGGCGTACTCGCCAACGGAAGAATTACCCTGGACCAGGTTCAGCAGGGCAGTCTCAGCAGAAGAGGCTCGGGCAGGTTCCTCAAAGACACTTCGAATCTCCGTGAAGAAGGAGTGTACAGAGGCAGTGACGGGGTCATTGCGGTCCCAGAGCGGTGTGGCCCATGACAGAGCTTTCCCAGACAGAAGGCTGACTACGAAAGCCACCTTAGACCTTTCAGTAGGAAACTGGTCCGACATCATCTCCAAGTGCAGGGAACATTGTGAAAGAAAGCCACGGCAAAACTTAGAGTCCCCATCAAATTTATCCGGCAAGGATAGTCGTAGGCCGGAAGCGGCCACTCGCTGCGGAGGAGGTGCAGGAGCTGGCGGAGGAGATGATTGCTGAAGCTGTGGTAGTAGCTGCTGTAGCATCACGGTCAGTTGAGACAGCTGGTGGCCTTGTTGCGCTATCTGTTGCGACTGCTGGGCGACCACCGTGGTGAGGTCGGCGACAACTGGCAGTGGAACTTCAGCGGGATCCATGGCCGGATCTAGTGTCACGATTCGGCTGGCAGGAGGTGGATCCTCTGTGCCAGAGAGGGATTGGCGTGGACCGTGCTGGTGGACCGGTTCTAAGTTGCTACTGGTATTCACCAGAGCCCGCCGCAAAGCGGGATGGTCTTGCAGCGGCGGTAGCAACCAGGTCGTATCCACTAGCAACGGCTCAACCTCTCTGACTGCTGAAGATAGGCGCGGTACAAGGGAGTAGACAAGAGCAAGGTCGGACGTAGCAGAAGGTCGGGGCAGGCAGCAAGGATCGTAGTCAGGGGCAACGGCAGGAGGTCTGGAACACAGGCTAGGAACACACAAGGAAACGCTTTCACTGGCACAATGGCAACAAGATCCGGCGAGGGAGTGCAGGGGAAGTGAGGTATAAATAGGGAGTGCACAGGTGAACACACTAATTAAGCCAACTGCGCCAATCAGTGACGCAGTGGCCCTTTAAATCGCAGAGACCCGGCGCGCGTGCGCCCTAAGGAGCGGGGCCGCGCGCGCCGGGACAAGACCGACGGAGAGCGAGTCAGGTACGGGAGCCGGGGTGCGCATCGCGAGCGGGCGCCACCCGCATCGCGAATCGCATCCCGGCTGGGAGAGGTATCGCAGCGCACCCGGTCAGCAGGTCTGACCGGGGCGCTGCAATTGCGAGGATGTTGCGAGCGCTCCGGGGAGGAGCGGGGACCCGGAGCGCTCTGCGTAACAGTTAACCTTCCAGCCCTTCAGCACTGGGAGTGTATATAAGGCCTCTTATGTGCTGCTCTGGACTGGTAATTATACCTGTTTCTCTGTCCATGATTGCATTATGTTCACTATGTCTGTCTGAGCACATGTATCCTGAGTTTTAACTATGTTCTCTGTCCTGTCTGACATCTAGATTTTAGCCTGCTTTGTTTTAGTACCTTTGTCTGGTTTTAGTATTCTTGTATTGTTCGTTCTGCTTTGTGTTGCCTAGTCCGTGTTCAGACTGTGCATTTGTCAGTCCTGTTTTGACCTTGTTTGACCCTGGATCTCCTAGGATAGAATCCTGTTCTGAGTCTTGTGCTAATCCGTCTATCTAGGAGTGAGTTAGCTTTGTGTCTTTACCCGTGTTTGCTTGTATTTAGGATTTTTTCCCCTCCTAGGCTAGTATCCTTTTCACACTGTGGATTGCCCACTAGCTAGGAGCTTATTTGGCTTTAATATTGATGTCCCTCCATGATTGGAGTGGGGTGTCTAGTGTGTTCCTTGTTCAAAGTCCAGTGTGAACACTGCTCTTGATTTCCTGATCCGTTTAGTGTTCTGGCATCAGTTAACCTGTTCATCCTCTGCATCTCCTGTTTTTTGTATGTTGTATACTTATCCTAATGTATAGCATACTAACTGTTTGTTAATATGCTATATCCTGCCTGGTATATCTGTTTGTAGCTTCATAGTATTCTCATTATGTTCCTGACTTGTTTCCCAACATGTACAGTTTGTTTTGTTTTGTTTGACTCTTATGCACATGCACTTTAGCGCAGTATAGAGTCCATCCTCATGATTGTTGATCCATCGTTTAGGGCGGATGGGCAATACGAAGGGACAGCTGTTGTAGGGACAGTTAGGGCTCACTAATTCCCTGTTTCCTGTCCCCCTTTCATGACAATATCTATGAACGTGTTTTCCCATGACCTACATAGTGATCTCAGCACTTTGAGGTGAGACTCTCTTCAATCATACAGACAGTGGTAAAGAAAACATATGAAAGTAAAAACATGATGTGTCGTGTGAAGAGGATCAGTTCTACTTTGTACTTTGGGTTATCATTGCCAATGAAAAATTTTGAAAAAATGTGAAAATTTGCTTATGAACAAAAGACAACTTGCAATAAAGAAGACAGGAGTTTCTATACACTATAGAGATGATGAATAATTTTAACATGGACCACAGACACTCTGTTATCCATGTCAACAAATACAAGCAAGTGAACTATCATCATTTGAGTGGTGGAAGATTAGGAATGTTAGTAAGTTCACCACTGTAAATACTCCTCCCCTCCCCACCAGATATGGGTTAGTCATCTTATATATAAAACGTATTGACTATTCTTATCAGGAACAGGACAAGGCATTTGGGTGTCCTAGGTAGATAAGACAAATTGCATACTTATCGTAGCCACAGAATCAATTCATAATGATGGTAATTGTGTTGTTGCCAGTGATAAAGGTAAATCCATGATGACCTATACAAGTAAATGAGGATGTTCAGTAGTCTACTCACCTTTCCTGGTTCATCACTGCCTAGTGCCCAATAATTGGCCCAATAGTAGGCTGGCTAGAGCTGAGAGTATAGGAATCATGCCAAACAGACTTTATGAGAAAACTGTGCTGTCACTAATACATAGGTAGAGTTAGCAAAAAATAAAAATAAAGGCCAAAATTGCTAATTTTTTGTCACAAAATGAATAAAAAGTAACCACGATGTCAATACTAAGCAAAAGTAATACCAATAAAAACTACAACTCATTGCACAAAAAATGAGTCCTCAAAATTTAAAACTATAGTTTTTAGTTCAGCAAGAGTGGGGATTTGCTAATGGTACACTACATCTCCCATCATTCCCAGACAGCCAAAGGCCCAAGGAAGTTGTAGTTTAACAAGAGTGAGGGCTATACAGATTGCTGGTTTACACAACTTTTGACATATCAATCAGACATGTCAAAAGTTGTTAATCGCTGTTATCGTAAGTTCTAAGCTGGGAAAGTGAATGGCATTGCGCTCCACTGCCCATCCAGCAGGCTCCCAGGAAAATGGGATCACAGCACCATCATTTCATATTCCCCACCAGGAGCAGTGATTGGCCGGCACCAACTCTGTTCTATAATGCAAGTGGTAGTACTGTACGAAGGGATGGCTCCTCCAGGGGAAGTGCATTGCGCTGTGATACTACTACATCAGAGTCTGTTTTATTATGTAAGTAGAATAGTAGTACAGCAGCACTGAGAGAAGGCTCCTGCACATCCCCTAGCGCTTTCAGTGCCTCAACACCACCTGGGACTCCCCCAGCTGAGGAGTTAAAACCGAAATTTCAAATTCACTGCCGAGAGCTGTGGTTGGGCAAACTGATTGTCCAGCTCCCGATGGGGAATAAAAAATCTTGCTCTTCAAAGCTTCAAAGTTTTGTAAGCCAGGTCTGTGTTAGGTTACCTTTGCAATGTTTTGGAGGGGGATGCGACTTTTTGTTCGACATTCGCACTTCATAAATTTGTGACCGCTGTAAAGTAAAAACTGAAATTGCCTTTTGTTAGGCTGTTTGATTTTTATAGCATACAGACAAAAGTCCCCAAAAAAAAGTTGCTTAGGCGCACATGCGACATTTCATGAGATGACATCATTTTATGTGCCAAATGTGAGTAAAAATTAACTCTAAGTCCTTTGATAAATCTCCCCCAATATTTTTTTGGTTGTTCAGTACATTTTATGTTAAAATGAAAGGTGCCTTTACAAAGTATAATTGGTCTCTCCTGTCTGATAGTACTCCTCTGTGCTCTCTTCTGTCTGATAGGACTCATCCTGTCTATAGGACTATCCTGTCTAATAGTACTCCTCTGTGCTCTCTCCTGTCTGATAGTACTCCTCTGTGCTCTCTACCGTCTGATAGGACTACTCTGTGCTCTCTTCTGTCTGATAGGTCTTCTCTGTACTCCAAGCTGAAGCACAGGCATGGACAAAGTCCTGTAAGTGAGCGTGGGCTAGAACTCCTCTGTGCTCCCCCCTATCTGAAATGACTCCTCTGTGCTCTCTACTTTCTGATAGGACTCCTCTGTGCTCACTCCTGTCTGAAAGTACTCCTCTGTGCTCTCTTCTGACTGATAGTATTCCTCTGTGCTCTCTTGTGTCTGATAGTACTTCTCTGTGCTCTCTCCTGTCTGATAGTACGCCTCTGCACTCTCTTGTCTGAAAGGACTTCTCTGTGCTCTCTCTTGTCTGATGGTACTCCTCTGTGCTCCCTCTCTTGTCTGATAGGACTCCTCTGTGCGCTCTATTTTCTGATAGCACTCTGTGCTCTCTCTCCTGTCTGATAGGACTCCTCTGTGCTCTCTCTTGTATGATAGCACTCCTCTGTGCTCTCTCCTGTCTGATAGCAGTCCTCTGTGCTTTCTCTGATCTGATAGTACTCCTCTGTGCTCTCTCCAGCCTGATAGGATTACTCTGTGCTCTCTCCTGTCTGATAACACTGCTCTGTGCTCTTTCCTGTTTGATAGCACTTCTCTGTTCTCTCTCCTGTCTGATAGTACTCCTCTGTGCTCTCTACTGATTGATAGCACTCCTCTGTGCTCTCTCCAGCCTGATAGCACTCCTCTATAGCCTCTCTTCTGTCTTATAACACTCCTCTGTGCTCTTTCCTGTCTGATAGTACTCATATGTGCTCTCTACTGTCTGATAGCACTCCTCTGTGCTCTCTCCTGTCTGATCTCTCACTACTAATTATTGGCCAAACAACACGCTCGAGGTATCGACACCTAAACAACAAATTAACCCATAGGGGTTAAAAAAAACCCTCTTATAAGCGTGTTGACAGATAATTGATAATACTTAACTTTTATTGTGTGCTTATAAAATATAACATGAGAACATAACGTTTAAAAACACACCTCATACAGTGTCAATATTCCGTAATTAATATCTTATGATCACTACTCACTCAATGCACCACTAATAATCCCAGCTACCAAAAGGGACGACACTATATTGGCCCTTTATTGGCCCTTTATAGAGTATGGGGCGTATTATTGTAAGGCCTCCACTAAACATATATCAGTACAAGGATATTAATATTTATATATATCCTTGGTTGTATCCAATCCCCCACTTGCTACTGCGGTGGTTGGAGACCGACATAGAATCAGGGGAAAACAGTCTCCAGCACTGTGTATCAGTGCTGGCTGGTTGTAGGGATAAGCCAGCCCCGCACCATGCTGTGCACTGCGGGTGTGGGCTGGATAGAAGTGCAGTAGCAAGTGGTGGATTGGATACCAACCAAGGATATATATAAATATTAATATCCTTGTATTGATATATGTTTAGTGGAGGCCTTTCAATAATACGCTCCATACTCTATAAAGGGCCAATAAAGGGCCAATATAGTGTCGTACCTTTTGGTAGCTGAGATTATCAGTGGTGCATTGAGTGAGTAGTGATCATAAGATATTAATTACGAAATATTGACAATGTATGAGGTGTGTTTTTAAACGTTATGTTCTCATGTTCTATTTTATAAGCACACAATAAAAGTTAAGTATTATCAATTATCTGTCAACACGCTCATAAGAGTTTTTTTTAACCCCTATGGGTTAGTTTGTTGTTTAGCTCTCCTGTCTGATAGCACTCCTCTGTGCTCTCTCCTGTCTGAAAGCCTTCATCTGTGCTCTCTCCTGTCTGATTGTACTCCTCTGTGCTCTCTCCTGCTTGATAGGACTCCTCTGTGCTCCCTCCTGTCTGATAGAACTCCTCTGTGCTCTCCTCTGTCTGATAGAACTCCTCTGTGCTCTCTCCTGTTTGATAGTACTCCTCTGTGCTCTCTCCTGTCTGACAGTACTCCTCTGTGCTCTCTCCTGTCTGATAGCAGTCATCTGTGCTCTCTCTTGTTTGATAGCACTCCTCTGCGCTCTCTCCTGTCTGAGGGTACTCCTCTGTGCTCTCTCTTGTCTGATAGGATTCCTATGTACTCTTTCCTGTCTGATAGCACTTATCTGTGCTCTCCCCTGTCTGAGAGCACTCCTCTGTGCTTTCTCCTGTCTGATAGTTCTCCTCTGTGCACTCTCCTGTCTGACAGTACTCCTCTGTGCTCTCCCCTGTCTGATAACACTCCTCTGTGCTCTCTCTTGTCCGATAGTTCTCCTCTGTGCACTCTCCTGTCTGACAGTACTCCTCTGTGCTCTCCCCTGTCTGACAATACTCATCAGTGCTCTCTCCTGTCTGATAGTACTCCTCTATGCTCTCTCCTGTTTGATAGGACTCCTCTGTGCTCTCTCCTGTCTGATAGTTCTCCTCTGTGCACTTTCCTGTCTGACAGTACTCATCTGTGCTCTTCCCTGTCTGATACCACTCCTCTGTGCACTCTCCTGTCTGATAGTACTCCTCTGTGCTCTCGTCTGTCTGATAGGACTCCTCTGTCTTCTCTCCTGTCTGATAGTATTCCTCTGTGCTCTCTCCTGTCTGATAGGATTCCTCTATGCTCTTTTTGTCTGATAGTACTCCTCTGTGCTCTCTCTTGTCTGATAGTACTCCTCTGTGCTCTCTCCTGTGTAATAGGAATCCTCTGTGCTCTATCCTGTCTGACAGTACTCATCAGTGCTCTCTTCTGTCTGATAGTACTCCTCTGTGCTCTCTCCTGTCTGATAGTACTCCTCTGTGCTCTCGCCTGTCTGATAGAACTCTTCTGTGCTCTCTCCTGTCTGATAGTTCTCCTCTGTGCACTCTCCTGTCTGACAGTACTCATCGGTGCTCTCTTCTGTCTGATAGTACTCCTCTGTGCTCTCTCCTGTCTGATAGTACTCCTCTGTGCTCTCGCCTGTCTGATAGGACTCTTCTGTGCTCTTTCCTGTCTGATAGTACTTCTCTGTGCTCTCCCCAATCTGATAGAACTCCTCCGTGCTCTCTCCTGTCTGATAGAACTCCTCTGTGCTCTCTCCTGTCTGATAGTTCTCCTCTGTGCACTCTCCTGTCTGACAGTACTCATCAGTGCTCTCTTCAGTCTGATAGTACTCCTCTGTGCTCTCTCCTGTCTGATAGTACTCCTCTGTGCTCTCGCCTGTCTGTTAGGACTCCTCTGTCTTCTCTCCTGTCTGATAGGACTTCCCTGTACTCTCCCCTGTCTAATAGCACTCCTCTGTGCTCTCTCCTGTCTGATAGCACGCCTCTGTGCTCTCTCCTGTCTGATAGGACTCCTCTGTGCACTCTCCTATATGATAGTACTCCTCTGTGCTCTCTCCTGTCTGATAGGACTCCTCTGGGCTTTCTTCTGTCTGATAGAACTACTCTGTGCTCTCTCTTGTCTGATAATTCTCCTCTATGCGCTCTCCTGTCAGATAGTACTTATCTGTGCTCTCTTCTGTCTGATAGTACTCCTCTGTGCTCTCCCCGGTCTGACAGCCCTCCTCTGTGCTCTCTCTTGTCTGATAGTACTCCTCTGTGCTCTCTCCTGTCTGATAGGATTCGTCTTTGCTCTTTCCTGTCTGATAGTACTCCTCAGTGCTCTCTCTTGTCTGACAGCCCTCCTCTGTGCCCTCTCCTGTCTGATAGTACTCCTCTGTTCTCTCTCCTGTCTGATAGGATTCCTCTGTGCGCTTTCCTGTCAGATAGCACTTCGCTGTGCTCTCCCCTGTCTGATAGGACTCCTCTGTGCTCTCTCCTGTCTGATAGTCCTCCTCTGTGCACTCTCCTGTCTGACAGTACTCATCAGTGCTCTCTCCTGTCTGATAGTACTCCTCTGTGCTCTCTCCTGTTTGATAGGACTCATCTGTGCTCTCTCCTGTCTGATAGTTCCCCTCTGTGCACTTTCCTGTCTGACAGTACTCCTCTGTGCTCTTCCCTGTCTGATACCACTCATCTGTGCTCTCTCCTGTCTAATAGTTCTCCTATGTGCACTCTCCTGTCTGACAGTACTCATCAGTGCTCTCTTCTGTCTGATAGTACTCCTCTGTGCTCTCTCCTGTTTGATAGTACTCCTCTGTGCTCTCGCCTGTCTGATAGGACTCCTCTGTCTTCTCTCCTGTCAGATAGTACTCCTCTGTGCTCTCTCCTGTCTGATAGGATTCCTCTATGCTCTTTCCTGTCTGATAGTACTCCTCTGTGCTCTCTCTTGTCTGATATTACTCCTCTGTGCTCTCTCCTGTGTAATAGGAATAATCTGTGCTCTCTCCTGTCCGATAGGATTCCTCTGTGCTCTTTCCTGTCTGATAGTTCTCCTCTGTGCACTCTCCTGTCTGACAGTACTCGTCAGTGCTCTTTCTACTGTCTGATAGTACTCCTCTGTGCTCTATCCTGTCTGATAGTACTCCTCTGTGCTCTCGCCTGTCTGATAGGACTCCTCTGTCTTCTCTCCTGTCTGATAGGACTCCTATGTACTCTCCCCTGTCTGATAGCACTCCTCTGTGCTCTCTCCTGTCTGATAGCACTCCTCTGTGCTCTCTCCTGTCTGATAGGATTCCTCTGTGCTCTCTCCTGTCTGATAGTATTCCTCTGTGCTCTTTCCTGTCTGATAGCACTCCTCTGTCTTCTCTCCTGTCTGATAGTACTCCTCTGTGCTCTCTCCTGTCTTATAGGATTCCTCTGTGCTCTTTCCTGTCTGATAGCACTTCTCTGTGCTCTCCCCTGTCTGATAGAACTTCTCTGTGCTCTCCCCTGTCTGATACAACTCCTCTGTGCTCTCTCCTGTCTGATAGTTCTCCTCTGTGCACTCTCCTGTCTGACAGTACTCATCAGTGCTCTCTCCTGTCTGATAGTACTCCCCTGTGCTCTCTCCTGTCTTATAGTACTCCTCTGTGCTCTCCTGTCTGATAGGACTCCTCTGTCTTCTCTCCTGTCTGATAGGACTCCTCTGTACTCTCCCCTGTCTGATAGCTCTCATCTGTGCTCTCTCCCGTCTGATAGCACTCCTCTGTGCTCTCTCCTGTCTGATAGGACTCCTCTGTGCACTCTTCTGTATGATTTTACTCCTCTGTGCTCTCACCTTTCTGATAGGACTCCTCTGTGCTCTCTTCTGTCTGGTAGAACTACTCTGTGCTCTCTTTTGTCTGATATTTCTCCTCTGTGCACTCTTCTGTCTGATAGCACTCCTCTGTTCTCTCTCTCCTGTCTGATAGTACTCCTCTGTGCTCTCTCCTGTCTGATAGTACTCCTCTGTGATCTCTCCTGTCTGACAGTACTTCTCTCTGCTCTTTCCTGTCAGATAGTACTTATCTGTGCTCTCTTCTGTCTGAGAGCACTCCTCTGTGCTCTCTCTTATCGGATAGCACTCCTCTGTGCTCTTTCTTGTCTGATAGCACTCCTCTGCGCTCTCTCCTGTCTGATAGTACTCCTCTGTGCTCTCTCTTGTCTGAGAGTACTCCTCTGTGCTGTCTCCTGTGTGATAGGATTCCTCTATGCTTTTTCCTGTCTGATAGTACTCCTCTATGCTCTCTCCTGTTTGATAGGACTCCTCTGTGCTCTCTCCTGTCTGATAGTTTTCCTCTGTGCACTTTCCTGTCTGACAGTACTCCTCTGTGCTCTTCCCTGTCTGATAACACTCCTCTATGGTCTCTTCTGTCTTATGGGACTCCTCTGTGCTCTCTCCTGTCTGATTGCACTCCTTTGTGCTCTCTCCTGTCTGATAGTACTCCTCTGTGCTCTCTCCTGTCCTATCAGACACCTATCAGATTAATAGTAAAATAAAATATCTTTTTAATTTTATTGCATTTTGTTAATTGTTACAGAATTTACACAAGTGAAAAGTAAAAATTTGGTTTGCAGAAAGATTAATTTATATTTAAAGGGGTTGTCTGATTATTTTTAAATGTGTCTGATCGTGATCTCCAAAACAGGGCCCATCTCTTACCTCTAATCACTCTGGCCCCTACCTTCTGAGGCAAACTGGTCTCAGGACTGGCGTCCCGCTTCACCAATCACAGGCCGCAGAAATGTCCCACCTCAGATAGTGATTGGCGAAACGTCTGTCAAGGACAACTCCTTTAAGTTTTTCCAAAGGCATCAGTGAGGACAAAACACAACAATTTAAACTATAACCTTAAAAAATATTTCCATTTGTAAAACTGTTCTAGGCTCATTTTAAATTTCTAAAATTTCTATAATTTTTTATGGATTATTTACTATATCTGCTTGTTGGTAACTGAGACCTTACTCTTTGGTAATATCACAGCTCCATCCTCATTCCTTACGGATACTAAAAAAGAATAATTAATTTACTATTTCACGGAAATTAAGTAAAATGCTTTATATTTTTATTTACAGGTTACTGAGGTGGACATTGGTGTTATTTTCAACATTTATTGACTACAATAACCATGAAAATAGTTTTGTAACATTAAAAAAAGATTACCACTTTGTTAGCCTAAAATATGCATGTATCAATAGAGCAAAGCATAAACATGTCACCTCGTTTGCTGCCCCAGAAGCAATTGCAGGGCGGCAATAGGTTGCCATGGCATCTGTATTATCCCTCTAACAAACCCCCCAGGTGTGCCATGCTGTATGCCAGAGGAATGGCATAATATTAGAAAAGAATGCTGGACAGAAGAAATAATATATAAACACTGCCCTGTAATTTATAAGTAGGTTATTCTTTCAGCATGACAATCCATTATAGGGAACTTTAAATGTGTAAATGAACCAAACCTCCCCTACCTTGACACTGTGTGTATTGTACCTTTGTCATATGTTTACAGAAAGTACCCCCATACATTTTGAGCATACACCCCATATTTACCCAAATGAGTCATCAGATGCATTCCCTTCTTTCTGGGGTCAATAGACAAAGTAAAATGGTCTTTGCATGAGAAAAATGGGGTGGGGGTTATCATTGTAGGTGTATGTGAAGCATTTTTGTACCATTTTTGTGTACTGATAATGTGTAGGTGCACCAAATTTTGTGCAGGAACACTTTTACTGAAGTTTCACACACACACACACACACACCCCCAAAAGCTAAGCTTAGTCTGGGCTGGTGTATTTTTGTGACTTTTTGGTGGTTTTTGTGCATACATTTGCGACAGTTAACATTTTCTAAAATACCAGGTTTCTGATTTCAAGTCTGACTTTGACAGCATTGATAAAAGATCATATATCAATCTATACAGCAATGTTGTGTAGTGTAAATTTACATTTTATTAGTAGATTTAAGGATTAAGGTAGTAAAATATAAATAAAAATGGCATTATTTTGAATATACTGTACAAAAAGTTATATTCTCAGTATAGCATAAGGACACACCGTATATGATGGCAACTACAAAACGTTTACTGGCTAAGGATAATGTTAAACAATAAAGTATAGTGTTTGCTCTCAATATTAAAACATTTACTTAAAACAACATGATGTACAAAGCAAAAATCTGAATATTCTATTTTATATAATACAATACTTAATGATACTGATAAAAGTAATAATCTATTTGGGTTTTCAGCATCAAGTATATAAGTCCATTTAAATGACTACATCTTGCCAGTAGAAAGAACTGCTACCATATAAATAGATCATATAATGCTCATGGCATCAGGTGGCATCATCTCATACATGTAAAGAGGCTGCAAAAACAGTATTCCTTTGGAGTCTGTACGTGACTTGCCATAGGCTATGTCATGACTGCTCACATTGTGTCCAACACAGCTGGTGGAGAGTATAATATATATGTATAGAATGGTGTAAAACACAACATGAGATTGATCACAGTATGGAAAACGATGCCTAATGTATTTTCAACAACTTGACAAGCCCTTGAGAAATGGTAAATATAAATTTTCCTTTCTTTGTTCAAGAGTCTCGGAGGAAAAAGCATGATCAGATCTTTCTGCAAAGACAAAGCTTTATATCCAATAAGTACACAATTTCTATTCTGTTTTGTCTCCTCATTGTCCCATAAGTGGAGCTGATTGTTTTGTATCAATCTAAAAAAACATGTTTTTTCAGTACTAAATCACAAGATTTACAATCGTTTTATCCAACATCCACAATTCATAAAAATTCATAGTTTCTATTAATCAGAGACACAATTGTTATACCTAAAATATCCATTATCATTGAAATAATTGCCCAGTTTTATCAATCTAAAGACAAAAACTGTCTGGTTTGCCCATAACAACCAATCACAACTCAGCTTTTATTTCACCAGCTAAGGCTGGGTTCACATATATCAGGCTTCTGGCATAGTTTCCCTCTGGCGTGCCCTGAAGGGAAACTGATGCCAGAACTAATTCCATTCATTTGAATGGGACAGTTCCCAATCATCCAGCATCTCAATTTTGACGCTGGATGATTGGACATGTTGGACAGCATCAGTTGTCATCAGTTGTATTGCATCTGGTATCCATTGTTTCTGGCACCAGACAGGGAAACGCAGCAAGCTGCATTGTCCTGTTGGTGCCAGAAACAATGGACGCTGAAGGCCATACAACTGATGACAACTGATGCATGTTGTCATCAGTTGTGGCATCAGTTGCATCGAGATTTAGGCTAAGTTCACTTATGTCGGATGCCGGACATATGTGAACCCAGCCTAAGATATAAAAACTAAGCTGT
This sequence comes from Hyla sarda, assembly GCF_029499605.1. Taxonomy (NCBI): domain Eukaryota; kingdom Metazoa; phylum Chordata; class Amphibia; order Anura; family Hylidae; genus Hyla; species Hyla sarda. Next base: position 301,697,624 of record NC_079192.1, read on the forward strand.
AATAAGTTAGGCTGGGTTCACATATGTCCGGCATCTGGCATAGGTGAACTCAGTCTAGATCTCAACTCAACTGATGCCACAACTGATGACAAGTTGTCATCAGTTGTATGGCACTCGCCATCCATTGTTTCTGGAAGGCAGACAGGGAAACACAGCAAGTTGTTTTCTCCTGTCCGGTGCCCTCCCATGTGTCCAACTATCCGGCATCAAAATTGAGATTCTGGATGATTGTGAACTGTCCCATTGAAATGAATGGGATCAGTTCTAGCATCAGTTTCCCTTCGGTGCACGCCGGAGGGGAACTGTGCTGGACGCCTGATATATGTGAACCCAGCCTAACTTGCAAAAAACAGATTTTTTTGGCCCAATTGTTTGGTTGTCGACTATCACTAAGGCTAGGTTCACATATGTCCGGCATCCGGCATAGGTGAACTCAGCCTAAATCTCAGCGCAACTGATGCCACAACTGATGACAACTTGTGAACTGTCCCATTCAAATGAATGGGATCAGTTCTAGCATCAGTTTCCCTCCGGTGCACGCCGGAGGGAAACTTTGCCGGACGACTGATATATGTGAACCCAGATTAACATTTTTTCCAACTAGGGACTCATTGCAGTTTGGAAATGGCCACTATTTTTCAAATGCCATAGCCAAACTTCTTCACAACTGTGAACTTTTTGAAAAAAAAAAAAAAAAAAAAAAAAACACTGAAGAAGAAATCATCTCATTCCTTCTAAATTTACAGACTATCAGATGGACGATTTTGAAATATTAAAAAAATGTATTCTTTTTACTCTACAGCCCATTAAATCAACTGTATTATATGAAATTATAATGTGCTAAAAAAATGCACACTCATCTAGCAATAAAAAAGAAAAAACTTTAAAATAAAAATTATATACCTGTAACAAGAGCAATATAATGCGTCAAGAACATGGATGGCTATTGTAAAGTTGATGCGACCACCCAGTTGCCAGGAAACGCAGGGTCGCAGCCAAGCTTTTATTTGCTAGTGCACGCTATTGTTTTCTTTTTCCAATATAATATGCTACAGGATTTCAATTGCAAACCTACTTTTTGCCCAGGTGATCATATTGCAAGAAAACTGTGTGATCTCTATTTAATGTAGTACACTACTCTGTAGTTTGATCTTGTACAACAAACATTTTTACACACCTTTGTTGTACTTTTGTCCTTAAGGACCCAGCCAATTTTAGTTTTTGCATTTTTCCTCTAAAAATCATAACGCTTAAAATTTAGCACCTACAGACGCATGAAAGGGTTGTTGTTTGTGACACACATTGTACTTTGCAATTACATCACTTATTTTATAACATAACCTGCAGCAAAACAAAAAAATACTTTTTTGTGGGGTGAAATGATAAAAAAAAACACCATTTTGTAAATTTTGGAGGCTTCCGTTTCTACGCAGTGTACTTTTTGTAAACATGACATCTTTTATTTATTCTGTAGGTCCATACGGTTACAATGATACCCAATTGATGTAGGATTTATTTTTTTGTTACTACTTGAAAAAATTACAACTATGCAACAAAATTAGTATGTTTAAAATTGTCATTTTCTGACCCCTATAACTTTTTTTTTTTTCTGTATACAGGGCTATATGAGGGCAAATATTTTGCACTGTGGTCTGTAGTTTTTATCGGTACCATTTATTTATTTTTTTGAATGGACATTTTGATCGCCTTTTATAAAAAATTTTATGGTGTATAAAGTGACCAAAAATGTATAATTTTGAACTTTGGTACTTTCTACGTGTATGCCATTGACCGTACGGTTTAGCTGACCTTATATTTTATTAGTTCATACATTTACAGTACCACATATGATTATTTTTATTTTTTATTACATTATTTTACTTAAAAATGGGAAAAGGGGGGGGGATTTTTTTTCTAAAGCTTTATTATTTTTTCATATGAGGCTATACCATGCAATCTTTTGATTGCATATACTGTTCAATTCTATGCCATAGTGAAACACTGATCAGTGTTATCAGTGCTCAGCTGTTCCAGCCTGCAGAATCTGCCAGGAGCATCAGAGGACCGATCGAATGGCAAGGAGGCAGGTAAGAGCCTTTCCGCCTTCCTCTCAGCTGATTGGGCTATCAAGGTTTGACCTTGATGGTCCCGATCAGTTTCCCTGAGCTGCCGGGATCATTTTACTTTAGTTTTAGATGCTGCAATCAACTTTGATCGTGGCGTCAAAAGGGTTAATGTCGGGTATCGGTGATCGGTTAATGTCGGCCACCGGGTTTGAAGCATGCTCCGCTTGTGAGCATGCTTCAAACCCTAGTAAAGGGACCAGAGCGTACAGGTATGCCTTATGTCCTTAAGAACCAGGATGCAAGGGCGTACCCATACGCCTTGCGTTCTGAACAGGTTAAAGGGGTACTCCTGTGGAAAACAATTTTTTTCAAATCAACAAGTTCCAGAAAGTTAAACAGATTTGTTAATTACTTCTATAAAAAACCTCTGACACCTCTGTCCATGTCAGGAACTGTCCAGAGCAGGAGAGGTTTGCTATGGGATTTGCTCCTACTTTGAACAGTTCCTTAGACAGACAGAGGTGTCAGCAGAGAGGACTGTGGTCAGACAGAAAAGAACGACTCAACTTCCTCTGTAGTATACAGCAGCTGACAAGTACTGGAAGGATTTAGATTTTTTTAATAGATGTAATTTATATATTTGTTTAACTTTCTGGAGCCAGTTGATGTGAAAAAAATACATGAATCATCTGAACCCACTGATTTTATAGGCACACTCAACTATGTAATGTTTACAGGGGCCTCACAAGTCTTCACTGATATAATGTTGAAATTAGGGAGATAAGCCACTGCCAGAGGTGTCTCTCTACCCTCCATTCTCCTTCGCAGCATGTGAACTCTTGGCTAAGCCTAGGGTTTATGTGTATTGGGGGATCAGAAAGATGATTGTCGGCTGAACAAGCTTGTTGCAAGCATTTTCTGCCAGGAACTTGTATAGGAGAACAAAATAAAATAAAGAAATATTAGAGAGGCTCTTATCTCGCAGGCAAGCCGTGACTCGGGCTGCCCAAATAACACCCGTACCCAAGGCGTCAAAAATTATACAAAATATATAGAAAAATTGGGGCTCAGAGTCATGAATATTAGATACAAATTAATTTATTGATAATAAGATAAATATTCATGATATTTGTGTCTTTTGACCCACAGGACCCTTGTGGGTCAGCAGAAATTCACTGATATGTTAAATAGTCTATACATAAAATATTTAATGCATAAAATATGGCAAATAATTATTTTAAACTAATAAAATACATAAAATGAAAAAACGTTAAAATTATTCGCTAAGTGTCCACACAGTCTGTAGAAATAATGCAGGTAGATAATGTAAATAAATATCTCAGTTGCGGCAATAAATCCAGATGATTTAACTTCAATTATGGTGTCTGTAGACATTCATAGACATTTATCATCGTTGCTTTGGTAAGAAAGTTCTGTAGTAATTTTTTTTCTTGCTATTTTTTGGCTTATGTATGACATATTTATCATACTATCACAGGGGGTTGATAAATTTGGCTTATATGAGCAAAAACCAAGAAATCACTTTTACCTACCATTTTTTTTAGCACACATAAGCAAAAAACAAATAATGACTACAGAACACCACTATGCAGCTTTGAAAAAAAATGTGTGTGTGTGTATATACATATATATATATATATATATATATATATATATATACATATATATAGATGCAAATCATAAAATGTTGCAGTATCTTGTAAGAACTTTCTTTATTGGACTAATAGCATTTTGTAGAGACAAGCTTTCGGGGTTCCTCCCTTTATCAAGTCCAAAGCAAAGGGATAAAGGGAGAAATCCCGAAAGCTTGTCTCTACAAAATGCTGTTAGTCCAATAAAAAAGGTATTACAAGATACTGCAACATTTTATGATTTGCATCTGCATCACTGGACTAATACGGCTACTCAAATTTACTATATATATATACATATAAAAAAAATTTAATAAACACACACACACTCATATATATATATATATATATATATATATACATATATGAGTGTGTGTGTGTTTATTAAATTTTTTAACACAGTTTTTTCTCCCTAAATGTACTTACTCATTTTTTTTTTTTGTTACTTCTACAGATCCGTGTATGCTGTGGACTCCTTCGGATTCGGTGGACTACTTAGACGACCAGCGTTTTTCTTTGCTTGATGTTAATACAATGGTTAACGAGGGCTTGTGGGGGAGTGTTTTTTTTTTTAAACCTGTTGTGTTTTTCTTTTTTTTAGACAGGCTTAGTAGTGGAAGCTGTCTTACAGCCGTGCTTAGCGTTAGCCACAAAAGCAGCTAGCGCTAACCCCCAGTTATTACCCCGGTACCCAACACCACAGGGGTGCAGGGAAGAGCGCTCCTGGGCCTAGGCGGTAACAGGCTGGCATTATTTAGGCTGGGGAGGGCCAGTAACAATGGTCCTCGCCCATCCTGGTAACGTCAGGCTGTTACTGTTTGGTTGGTATTTGGCTGAGAATAAAAATAGGGGGGACCCTATGTGTTTTTTTTAAATATTTAATTGTTTATTTAAAAAAAAAACGCACAGGGTCCCCCCTATTTTTATTCTCAGCCAAATACCAACCAAACAGCCTGACGTTACCAGGGTGGGCGAGGACCATTGTTACTGGCCCTCCCCAGCCTAAATAACGCCAACCTGTTACCGCCTAGGCCCAGGAGCGCCATTTTTGACGCTCCGAGCCTGTTGGTACCGGCTCATCCCAGCACCCCTGTGGCGTTGGGTACTGGGGTAATAATTGGGGGTTAGCGCTAGCTGTTTTTGTGGCTAACGCTAAGCCCAGCTCAGTAATGGACTCCGTCTATAAGACAGCTTCCACAACTAAGCCTGTCAAGTAAAGTAAGGAAAAAACACAACAGGTTTAAAAAAACTTTTATTACAAAAAACACTCCCCCACAAGCCCTCGTTAACCATTTTATTAAAATCAAACAAAGAAAAATGCTGGTCATCAAAGTAGTCCACCAAATCCGAAGGAGTCCACAGGATACACGGATCTGAAATGACAAGCTTGTCCCCTGCCACCAGCTGCAGGACTACAACTCCCAGCATGCCCTTACAGTAAGGACATGCTGGGAGTTGTAGTCCTACAGCTGGGGGCAGGGGACAAGCTTGTCATTCGCCTGCACTGCACAACTACAACTCCGAGCATGTCCTTACAGTAAGGGCATGCTGGGAGTTGTAGTGCTGCAAAGGGAGCCCGGGCACACACACACAGAGAGTCACACATACACAGTCACACACACAGAGTCACACACAGACAGTCACACACACAAACACTCACAGAGTCACACGCAGTCACACACACAGTCACACACAGACAGAGACACACAAACAGAGATAGAGACAGACACACACACTCACCCATCCAGCGATCCCTCTCTCCGGCCGCCCTGATGGAGGGACGTGGGAGCGGAGGCCGACGCAACCGAAGACGTGGGAGCGGAGGCGGGCACAGTGCAGGTGAAGGCCGGGGGGGGGGGGGTTACGGCGGACGGGCACAGTGCAGGTGAAGGCCGGGGGAGGTTATGGGCGGGCACAGTGCAGGTGAAGGCCGGGGGGGGTTACGGTCGGGCACAGCGCAGGTGAAGGCCGGTGGGGGGAGGGGGGGTGTATGCTGACGGACCCCCCCCCCCCCCTGACAGACTTCTATATCCCCTAAGCATGTCACTGTTCCGGTTGGGTCCTGTGATTGGCGGCTGGTCCTGCCCAATCACAGGACCCAGCGGGAAATGTGAAATGACAGCAGGGGATTTAGGAGTCTGCGGCACAGTATATGTAAGGAGCCCGGGCTGACATTACAGTGCAGCCGCCCAGGCTCCTCATACGGCCTCCCTGCTACCCTCACGGGGACACTGATATCCCCCCCCTTGTCTCCCGCCTGCGCCGCTCAGCTCCCACTGCTACAGGACTACTACTCCCAGTGTGTCCTCACTGTAAGGGAATGCTGGGACTTGTAGTCTTGCCACAGTTAGCAGACAGATGGGAGTTGTGTGGGGGGGGATGTAAATCACTGCAGTGTCCCTGTAGCGAAGTGAGGGTAGCGGGGAGAAAGTATGTCGGAGCCCGGGCAGCAGTAGCTTTTCCTGCTCCATGTTGGAGCTGGAGTAAATTTAGTCAATTTTTACGGCCGTTGCAACATTTTATTGCGTAGCTGCGACTGTCGCAGTTAATAAATACCTGACTAAACCAAGTAAAGTTTTCAAACCCGCATTCTGTAGTCAAAAAAACAAAACTTGCTCTTCTTGCTCGCATAGATGATTGTCACATGAAAAGTCACGGTGTCGCAGTAAACAGAAAAGCTCGGGTAAAAGGGTTGATAAATGCCCCTCATTGTCTCTAAGGGATACAGCAATCGATACATTAGTCCTCCATGTTGAGCTTCTGAAGAAAGGTCCTATGGAGGACCTGAAACGCATCCAGCCTTAAACCACTATTTTTCATAAGTGTCATCCACCAAAATCCCACAAGGATACAGCGATACACAAAGACCCACGGCACCTGCTAATCATCACAGGACACTACGTGCCATCCACACCAGGAGAACATCGCTGGCTTTCCATTCTCCTTGCTTGCAGGAAAACTGCTGCAGTACCCTCAGATCGAGCCCACTGCTGCCGCTGTACGAACTGAGACGGCCAACTCTCTAACAGCGCACCCTCTGCCCAGCGATTGTGACCGGCTTATGATCAGGGCAACACAATAGAGGTACCAACTAAAAATTATTTATCATGTGAGAAGCGCTTTCACTATACACCATCTCCGCTGCATACCTGTGAGACAGCAGTGTCTCTAGCAGCGCTGTTACTGCTTGGGAAACCAGGACCCGTCCGGCAACCAACCCAGCATACAACAAAGGTACCAACTTTTACCATATTGCATTTCAAATACTGCAACCAGTAGCAACCAAAAATTACCGCTGCTGCACATTTTTTGAGACCGCCAAGTCTCTAGTAGGGCGCGGTGAAGAGAACTAGAATCACAACCTCATATAAGGTTACAAATTGTTTCATCTGTTGCCCAGTTACTATTGTATCAATCGCTGTATACGTTAGAGACAATGTCTACAGACCCCATAATTGAAGTTAAATCATCTGGATTTATTGATGCAACTGAGATATTCACATTATCTACCTGTATTAGTTTTACAGACTGTGTGGATACTTAGCAAATAATTTAAATTTGTTTTCATTTTATGTATTTTATTAGTTTCAAATAATTATTTGCCATATTTTATGCATGGAATATTTTATGTATAGACTATTTAATATATCAGTGAATTTCTGCTGATCCACAAGGGCCCTGTGGGTCAAAAGACACAAATATTACAAATATCTTATTATCAATAAATTCATTTGTATCTAATATTCATGACTCTGAGCCCCAATTTTTCAAAATAAAATAAAAAAATTAGAAAAAAACACGATTATGGATTTTCACCTATAGCATCTTGGTAATTTTCCAAGTTTGATGTGTGTTTGTATACTTATCTGCATACGTGAAAGGACCCTTAAGAAAGTGGGATATAAATCACCTTCCATGGAAGATCATCCAAACGTTTATGAGTAAATTATTTATTTTGTCAATGATTTTTACACTTCATACTCGAACAGTTGTGAATTTGATGTGAATTGGTCTTTAATAACCACTTAAGATGTACAGGTATGCCCTGAGTCCTGCTAACAGGGTTTAAACCATTCTCACGAGTGGAGAACGGGTTAAACCCTGTGGGTTCCAGTTGCTATGAGCAGCTAATGTCGGGCAGTGCCGATCGGGCCGATGCCCGGCATTAACCCTTTTTAGACGCTATGATCAAAGTTGATCGTGATGTCTAAAGTGAAAGTAAAACTATCCTGCCAGCTCAGCAAAGCTGATCAGGACTATTGCGACAGAATCAAGATGTCCCAATCAGCTTACTGGGGGTTCTCACCTGCCCCCTCATCATCCAATCGGCGATCTACTGCTCCATGCCTGAGCAAAAGGCTAGAGCAGCAGAGCGCCGGTAACACAATGACCAATGCTATGCTATGGCATAGCATTGATCAGTTTATGCAATCAAAAAATTGATTTCTCCTAAGAATAAATGTTAATAAGTTCTGTAGTTCTGTGCTGGATCTCTTACTGTTGTCCACATGTTAGGATTAGGCTGTGGACAACATGTCATGGCTTTTTTTTTCTCTGTTCTTTCTGAACTGCATGAGAGATATCAGCCACGCCCCCTCATCTCCCCCTCCCGGAGGAAGCATGTGTACATGAGAGAAAGAAGCCAGAGCAGGGGGAGAGAGGACATACACTGCTCCTCATTTCCCCTGCCCCTGCTCTTTCTTTTGAGGATGCAGGTCTGCTCTGAAAGAAGACAGAGAAGATAAGAGTGTTATCTGAAGGGGAGGATAACAAAGTGCATGGGCTGGGGATGTTTATACTGCAGAGGAATAAATCTCGGACTGGGGATGATGTCTATGTGTGTAGGGGGGGGGGGGGGGACTCCTGAATGACACATGCTGCGAGTTGTAGTCCCTGTTATGTGTGTGCTAGTGTTTACAAGCCAGTGTGCCTCCAGCTGTTGCAAAACTACAACTCCCAGCATGCCTGGACAGACTTTGGGCATGCTGGGAGTTGTAGTTTTGCAACAGCTGGAGGCAAACTGGTTGGGAAACACGGTCCTAGCCTATTCAGCATTCACATCATGTTACACCAGTGTTTCTAAACCAGTGTGCCTCCAGCTGTTGTAAAACTACAAGTGCCAGCATTCCCTGACAGTCTTTGGGCATGCTGGAAGTTGTAGTTTTGCAACAGCTGGAGGCCCACTGATTTGGAAACATTGACCTAGCCTATTCAGTATATTGCAAACAAAGTGCATTGTTTCCCAACCAGGGTGTCTTCAGCTGTATCAAAACTACAACTCCCAGCATGCCCGGACAGCTTTTGGCTGTCCAGGCATGCTGGTAGTAGTAGTTTTGCAACACCTGGAGGCACCCTGGTTGGCAAACACTGTTGTATGCCCTACAGAGGTGTGGTGAACTACAACCCCCAGGAGACTACAGAGGCAGCATGCTGGTGTTATACGACAGACTGAAGACTCCTGAATGACACATGCTGGGAGTTGGAGTCCCTTTTGTGTGTGTATGACAGTGTATCCCAACCAGGGCTGATTTATATTAGTGTGCTGTGTATAAGGGGGCCGACCCGGGAAAATAGTAGGGTGGGTAAAGGCCGGAAAAAGAAAAAAAAAGCAGCAGCCTCAAACCAGCAAGGCATGTGGCATGCTGGGATTTGTAGTTTTCAGCACAGCAAGAAACAGGAAATAGAAGCAAAGATAGGAAAACAAAGTGGAGGATAAAAAGACAACAAAGAACGGAAATAGAGTAGGCTAAACAACAAGAATAGAAACAAAACAAAACAAATAGGGTAAGTCAAAAACGGAAAAACATGTTGACCACCGGAGTACCCTTTTAAGGGGTTAAAATGCCTGTTTGGGATCTATAAAGGTGATGCATGCAGGGAGATAGTAAGCCCATTCTACTATTATTCAGATAAACAGCTCTGAGGATTCCCAATTAGTATCATTTATGCTAATCTGTTTTTAATTGACTATTTTGTCTGTGTCCATGCTAATCCTGATAAGCGATGAGTTGTGTATGACTCAGCTCACAGGTTCTGTTAGTACAGCAGACTTTGCCTCCCACGGGACACACAGTTCGGGCAGGATTATGGCTAGCAGACATTTATATCAAGTTTCTCCTCAATATTGTCACATAAAGCTTTCTCGCCAGCTATAGTATAGTCCTGGCTTTAATTTAAATATCAATGTACAGGTTGATAATGTTATGTGTACATGATGCAAACAGCATATTTAATGGACATTTCTTTAGCCATGTCCTGATCCTCTCTATTCATTAAAGGGGTACTCTGGCCCTAAGACATCTTATCCCCTATCCAAAGGATAGTGGATAAGACACCTGATTGCGGGGGACCCCAGCAATCTTTCATGCACCCCCCACCCCACCCGTTATCATCAGCCTCCGGAGCGAACATCGCTCCTGGTCTGACGAATCATGATCATGGGACCGGAGTATCATGACGTCATGGCTCTGCTCTGTGTGACATCACACTCCGCCCCCTCAATGGTAATCTCACAACATAGCCATTTAGCCCTAAGACAAGCGCAGATCCTTCCTAAGTATGTCCATTACTGTCTGCCAGGTAAGTACTAAAATCACCTTATGGTGCATAACCGCTTTAAATAAGTTACCCTCAGAAGGCATTTAGAACACCTCATATCCAGTTTGTAGGAGGAGGTGCCAGAGTTAGAGTGGGCACAGGATGAACACAATGCTAATATAATTGTATGTGTTTTTTTTTTTTTTTTTATGTGTTTTAACCATTGTGCCCCAACTCTAATAGATGGAACAAGAGAGGAGTTCATAAAAAGAGTAATAGATGATATAGTGTTACTGTAATGTGTGAGTAGTGTAGACACAAGATGTGCCGGAGGAGTGTGACTGCTGACAGGACAACTATTAGGGCAATGAGACATGTGGTCTGTCTGGCTTCCATGGTCATTCTTATCTTTAAGGTATGGGGGAAGCAGTAAAGGAATATAAAGATAGTAGTAGTGGCTTTTACTAATTAATGGGGTGCTATGACTGGTACAATGAAATTATAATGGTGTCCAAGGTAGTGACTTCAGAATGCCTCCCTACCATACTTTGCATGCAGATTTCCCCCTACAGGGAAAGACTAAGTCCTAGCTTTATTAATCTGTCAAAGCCAATCACAGCTCAGCTTTGATTTTACCAAAGCTCTTAAAGGGGTACTCCTGTGGAAAACTTTTTTTTTTTTTTTTTAAATCAACTGGTGCCAGAAAGTTAAACAGATTTGTAAATTATTTCTATTTAAAAAATATTAATCCTTCCAATACATTTTATGGGCTATATACTACAGAGGAAATGCTTTTCTTTTAGGATTTCTCTGATGTCATGACCACAGTTCTCTCTTTCTCCTGCTCTGGACACTTCCAAAAATGGACAGCAGAGATCAGCAGAGAGCACTGTGGTCGTGACATCAGAGAAATCCAAAAAGAAAAGCATTTCTTCTGTAGTATACAGCCCTTAACAATTACTGAAAGGATTAAGATATTTTAATGGAAGTAATTTAAAAATCTGTTTAACTTTCTGGCACCAGTTGATTTAAAAAAAAAGTTTTCCACGGGAGCACAGGAGTACCCCTTTAAGGTGTGAAAGCTGAGCTGTGATTGGTTGTTAATGGTAAAACTAGACAGTTTTGTTTTTAAACAGATAGATAAAAATGGGCCTTGTTCATAGAAATAAAAGTCTATTTTTGACTGACTCATGCTATTCTGAGTTGTTTTTGTGCTGTCACTTATTCTACTTTTTTATCTTTAAATATACAAAGTGTCCCTTGTGATAAAAAGAGTTCATCACAAATATGTTGCTTTGGTTTGTAGAAAGAAGTAATTGAAACATTAGTATGTCATCAGACAAGATATTTTAACTTCATGGTCATATTTGGAAATGACAACTTGAGGTTTAGTGTTTTTTTTTTTTAAATACTCATCAAATTTCCAGACTTCCTGTGCTTATTTAATGCATTTACAGTATTTGCTGTTATTGTTCTGTATACTGTAAAGTCTATTCTTTAAAGTGCAGAATAAGTTTTTTATAGCCTCTTAAACTGAAGATTTTACCATACAGACACAAATGGTGAATATTTGACATGTGGCCCAGACTCATTCCTGAGACCCACTGCCATCACTAATGATAAGCCAGTAGGGTGCACGGCCGGGCACATTACTCCCCAATTTGCAAACAGATCCAACCTTTTCTCTGTGTTGACTTATATATAGAAAAAAGGTCAAATTTGATTGACATCCAGGGAGTGATGCGTTTACTGCCGCAAACTTTCCCAGCTTATAACTAGTGATCGCAGCGGGTCTCAGGACTAAAACACATTGTGATCAAGACTTTTGACATGTCTGCACATGTGAAAAGTGTTTTTTTTTTAAATGATTACTTTGCAAACTTAAAGGGGTACTCCACCACTAGACATCTTATCCCCTATCCAAAGGACCCAGCGACGGGACCCCCGCAATCTCAGTTGCAGTACCCCAGACATCCAGTGCAATGGAGCAAACTTCGCTCTGTGCCGAATGACTGACGATTTGGGGCAGAGGCTTGTGACATCACGGTCATGCCACCATAATGCAAGTCTATGGGAGGGGGCATGACATCAAGAGTGGGGCGCGGCCGTGACGTACAACGGGTGCAGCAGGGAGATTGCGGGGGTCCCCAGCGGCGGGACCCCAGTCATCAGACATCTTATCCCCTATCCTTTGGTTAGGGGATAAGATGTCTAGGGGCAGAGTACCCCTTTAATGCTTAATATAGTGTTGGGATATAGTTGAATGGCAATGACAATAACAGAAAGCTATTGGCAGAATAACTGCTCTCCATAGCAAAAAGGCTGAATAAACGCACTTTGTGAACACAGCCTTATATCCTTGTATTAAGGGTGTTACAAGAAACAGCTGATCAGCCTATAACTTTGTCAATGTTATTCTGTTGCTATAATAATCTTTGGAAGGATACATTTATGGGTCATCTTAGGCACTGGTGTGCACACATTTGACTAACAAATGGCATCAAGTTGGAATTTGCTCTTATTAAAAGACTGGCATTTATGCTTTGTCTTTAATAAGGCATGGGTCTGTGTGGTATCTACCCATAAATATGCATAGCCAATGCAGTCGATAAATATTTAATGCAGACTTCCACTACTTATAGTTGCAGGGGAGGATTGCTGGTGGCTTAATCATAAAGCTTACAGTGGTCAAGATCTTGGCCAGTCAAGTGCACTTCACACATTTCTAACCGACCAATAAGACCACAAAGTGGTCATGTGGCCTCTGGTTTCAGCTGTGCTTACAGCACTCTGCTATAAATGCATGCAGATAGTGTGCAGGATCTAATGGAAATGGGATTTAGTGCTGGGCAATCTTATAGTTTAGAATTAGGAGTAGGCCTACATTATATATACAAAGATCAGTTTGAGATACCGTTTTTTCCTCTACATACAGTATTACCCATACGGGTTATATGCAGATAATTAATGAAATATTCTGCTACATTTACACATGTACACAAATGGGGGAATTTATAAGTAGTAAAGTAGCATATTTTATTTGCAAATTTTCTTGTCAGCTACCGTAAATAAAGTGGATGAAGAGCATAAAGTGGATGAAGAGAAGCATGGCCTCCTATGATTCCAGATTTACTAAAATTTACACTACGATAGTTCAGGGGTAGTGTGAATTTCAAATTGCTGCGCATGAGTCGCCATTGAAGTGCGCTTCTTAATAAGTCAATCAAATTGGAACCCATTATTCTCAGGATTTGTGTTTGCAGTGTGAAGATATTGCTTGTATAGACCTGGTATCTAACCACTATACAATCACTATATCATTGGTTATACACTTAAAAGAAGAGGTATATCAGGCACTACTCTGTAACACACTTAAGTCCTGTATAGGTAGCTTTAATAGGCTATAGGTGCATGTAGCAGCTAGCTGTATTCTCGAGTGCACGCTTTCACAAGTAGAAGATAACTTCAAGTGAATAACATGTAGCAGAAAGGAATGAAGTCGCACTCACCCGGACTGTTACTTCAGCAAGATGAAATTTTATTCCAGTAAAACGGCTGCAAAGTACAAGGAATGAAGTTCTATGGCGGGGAGCGAGAGCCAGCACGGCTCTCAGATGCGGGCACACCACTGATAGACTATTAGTTTCACGTCACTCTGGACGCTTCTTCTGGCCCAAGCTAATAGTTTCGCATCACTGTGGATGGTACACCTGGGCCGGAAGAAGCGTCCACAGTGACGCGAAACTAGTAGCCTATCAGTGGTGTGCCCCGCATCTGAGAGCCGCGCTGGCTCTCGCTCCCCGCCATGGAACTACATTCCTTGTACTTTGCAGCCGTATTACTGGAATAAAATTTCATCTTGCTGAAGTAACAGTCCGGGTGAGTACGACTTCATTCCTTTCTGCTATATGTTATATCATTGGTTATCGTGATGCTAGAATAGTGGTAGCTAAAACTAAGGGTAGGGTCACACACAGTGCATACACAGTGTATTTCATGCTGTGAGAAATCTGCCGGGCAGCAAGAAAGATGCTGAGTATGAACTATTCGCAGATGCACAGGGCTTTCCCTGCTGCAGCCCTGTGTGTGCCGTGAGGTTTGGAGGACGGCCGAGCGCACACACGTAACTGTGAACCTGATAACCTTATTGCACACATAGGGCTGTGGGGGCAAAGTTCTGTGTGTCTGCTGAAAGTGCATATTTTTCTCTGCCTGGCAGATTTCCCACAGCACAAAATACACTGTGTATACGCTGTGTATGACCCTACCCTAAAATATCAAGTGCACGTTTGTCTGCCTTGGGCACCAAGATACCTTGTCCTGGTCATGGACATGGGTGCAATGGTTAATAATATATTGGCGGTATAGCTGGTGTTTCCACTATGTAGCTAGTATTATGAAACACTGTGGCTGTTTTTACTTTTATTTTTTGTTTGTTTGTTATATTTTTTTCTTTCACTTATTTATTTATTTTTACTATTGACCATGTCTTCTATTTTATTACTTAGTGCAGTCAGCCAAGTATTTCACATATTTAGTCTTAAAAAAAAACTGTATTTATATTCAACAATATTGAGGCTATATTCACACGTAATAAATTGTTTTTATTTATAAGCAGGAAAATAAGGAATTGCTAGTGTGTGTTTTAAGTTTGCTTTGGCAAAGTGTTCAGTCCTGTAATTATTTATAGAAAGCAATGTACAATAATGTTTCGATGTGCTCATTGTGCTGACACTGTGGATGTACTGAAATTATGTGTACGCAGTGAAGGATCTGTAAACAGAAGTGCGCATATGTTTATATAGAGTAATTATAGTAATACCTATATGCAACGTTTCTGTGAAAAAATACAGCACAAGAAAAGAGGAAAATAAGCAAGTATTTTCAGAGAAGCCTTTTACCTCCCCAGTCAGCAAGAGGTAAAACATTTCTGGAAGCAATTTCACCAGGTAAAAGCATATTTACTCTGTACACAAATGTCCCATTAATACCAAGTAAATAGCATAAAGAAGGAGAAAAGTACAATTGTCCATGACTATGGTAGGATTAGGACTTCTATTGCAGTCCATTAAGCTTATACTATACATTGCTTCTATTTCTATCCTTGTACGATACAGAAGCAAAGGAAAATAAAATCATTCATAGAATAGAGGACGATCATTATCCCACGTCTCAGAGAAATGCTCTCAAATTCTTTAATTCCATTACATGATGTATTGCTGTAGATTTATTCAGGCTATGTATCAGTATGCTGTGCAATGTGTTCTTGTGAGCCTAAAAAATAGAAAGATGAAGTAGTCAAATGGCAACAGTGCAACTTATATGTTTAATAACACTTGCTATGATTATACAGTACATAAAAGAGAAACATGATTGAATGTAAATTGGAGTTTAGTGACGAGGGTTTGTCTCTTTAAAACCCCTTTCATGACAAACTGGGGAGGTGATTTTTTTTTTATGCTATTCACTATGCGCTAAAACTGACATCTTATTTTGATTATTCTGATCCCTACAATTACAATGTTACCATTTGTATAGTCTCCATCTTGTTTTACTATGTAAAAAAAAAATGCCAACATTTTATAAGAAACAATATTATTTACATTTTTTGACCCTTATATTGTAGAAACTTTTCAACATATGTAAGTATGTTTAAAATAGCTAGACTCTACATATTTGCAACCATTTGAACACTTTCTATTCCTTTTTTTCCTGGGATGTGTCCAAAAATCAGCAATTTTGGACTTTTGGTATTTTTTCCATTTACAACGTTCACTATATGGGATTATTAACATTATATTTTAATCTATTAATTGCTATTAATGTTCAGTGTTATACACTTGCATAGCACTGATCAGTTATATCAGCGATCTACTTGTATGGTCTGCCAGAAGGCAGAGCCTACCAGTAGATCCCTGGAGTGATCCTGGAGCAGGTAACTGGAGCTTTGGCCATCATCTTGAACTCATCAGACCCCCACAATCACACTGCGAGTGGTCCAGTGAGTCTCTCAAAGCCCCCCTAAAACTTCAGATGCCATGATCAGCATTGAACAGGGTAAATGGCAGACATTAGCATGATCTCTGTTGTCGGCCATTAGCAGCTGGTCCCAGGCTTCTGATAGCAGCTGGGACCTGCAGACAAAGAAGCTAGCGCTGCTCCTGTGCTAACTTTATAGTCCTATAAAGACTATCCTCGTGCGCCAAGTACTAGGCAGCTGGGGCATACAAGTATGCCCTGAGTCCTTGTGGGGTTAAGGGGTTTTATTTCCTTTGTACCCAAACAAAATGCTTCTAAATGCTTAGAATGCAAACAAAAACAGTTTGAACCCATCCTAAATTCCGAATTAACAAACAGTAAAAGTCACATGATTTTTGTGACCATTATGTATTCCTTGTATTTCTTTGTTTATACTTTATCTTTTAATTTAGAATTTGATTCTAAAAAACAAAACAAAAACAATTGACTGTTCAATATGGATGGCTATAATCTCTCTCTCTCTCTCTATAAATATATATATATATATATATATATATATATATATATATATATATATATATTTACCACTGTGCATAATAAAAATGACTCACTAGAGGACTCTTAAATTCCCACATCTCTCTTTCTTGTTTGTCCTTGCACTGATTTAGATTCCTCTACATTCCTGTCACTCAGATCTTCATTCGCAAATACCTACACATTCCCAGGAGGGTCTCTTTGCAAAAAAAAAGTACATAAAAGAAGCTTATTTAATTAACTTATGCTTCACTTGTGGAAAGACATCTAACTAGTCTTAAGTCCATATGTTATGAATTCTTCTGCCGCTCAAGTTTTTTTTTGTAAGATTATCAAAGATAGTAAAATTGGATAAAAAAGAACATGGACTTACTGTGAAACGAAAAAGATGACAGAATTCAATTAAAGTCACCTAAAGAAAGTTTTCTAAGTACTTGTACTGGTATTGCAGTACTTAACAAACATGATATTATGATTAATAGAAGTAGTGATGTTTCTATATACACCTTAACCCCATAACCACCCATGACATTTTCATTATAGGACCATTAAGGAAGTATGGGGTGGGCTCGGACGCTTTTAGCAGCTGAAGGCCACCGCTAATAACTGTTAGGGAGTATTACTGTTGCCAGCTATTTTAACTGTTTGGATGCCTCTGTCAAAACTGACCACAGCATTTAAACAGTAGTAAGCAGCATCATTGGTGTTTTTAAAGGGTCAGAATGATCGCCATTGTCATAGCATAGACTCTGAAGGCCTCAGTGTCTGCCATGACAGATTTGCTCCTATAGCCGACTATAGGCCGGCTGTATTATCAGATCACAAATAAATCCTGATATTTAAATAGCAATGCATGAAACAGGATAAGCAAATTAATGATTGCTTATAGAGATCTCTAGGGAGACTTAGAAAGTGTCAAAAATAATTAAACAATTGTTTTCAAAAAGATTATAAAAATTTTAATCACCCCTTTTTTCAATTTTTCAAATAAAAAAATAAAATAAAACACATCACTGCATGTGGAATTGTCAGGACTATTTAAATATATTATTGAAATAGCATTCTGAAATGTGTAAACATAAAAACTTGAGGAACAAGTGGAATAAAAAGTGATCAAAAAGTGTGATCTATACTGATAAAGTAGTAAAGATTAGTATGGTGCAAAAATGACCCCCCCCCCCCCCCCCCCCATATAAGCTCCATAGACAAAAAAGGAAAATAGTTAAACAGCCCTAATATAGCCCTTAGAAAGAGAGGAAAAAAACATTTTTAGTTTTCTTGGTCATGAAAGGGTTGTTGCTCCCCATGTCCACCTACTCTTTAACAGATGCAGTGTATGGAGCAAAGGCTGTCACGCACCTGGATGAAGGCTGTCACAAAGCTGGAAGTGGATCCTGTACCTGTGTAGCTGATGACTTGGACCGTATCGGGTAGCGGAGTCTAAGGTGCCGCTGGTTTTCACCAGAGCCCGCCGCTAGGCAGGATGGGCTTGCTGTGGCAGGCGACACCCAGGTCACTACCTCCGACATGGCTTGAACACACAGGTAGCTGGGCAAGACGAGGTACCGAAGGATGAGGCTGTAGCGTAGTCAAATGTAGCAGAAGGTCAAGGCAGGCGGCAAAAGTTTGTAGTCAAAAAACATAGCAGGAAGGTCTGGATACACGGGAATGGCAAAACAGCCAATGGGAACACTTTCTCTCAGGCAAATGGCACTGAAGATCCGGTAGAGAAGTGTGGGAGGTGCAGGGACTTATAGAGTGGTGTCAGGTGTTACACATAATTATGGGCGTACTGGCCCATTAAATTTCAGAGCTTTGGCATGCGCGCGCCCTAGGAGACGGGGACACACGCGCCGGAGCTGAGACATAGTGGAGGAGGTGGCAGAGGAGCGAGGTAAGTGATGGGCCAGGATTCGCATGCGGAGGCGTCTCGCGATGCGTATCCCGGCCCCGCCGGGAGCAGGGACAATGCGCTCGCGGCCAACATGTGCGGCCGAAGCGCAGGCTGTAAAAAGGGCTTCCATTCAATGTGTAAATGTCTGTGCCACTTTCTGCCAGTTGAACAGCAGAGGTTCCGGGTCACAGCACCTGATCAGATAATGGTAGCCTATGGATAGGCCATTAACCAATTTTGCCCAGAAAAAAAGCTTGAATCTACTTAGTTTCTCCAAGATAAATGCAAATACACCCTACACCCGAACATAATAAGTCTTATGGGCTGGAGATCTAGTAACTCCCTAGAAACAGTTGACTCTGAATTACTAATGCCTCATGCATGTGGTCACATTATCGGTCACTAAGCAAAGAAGGTATGCTCATTTTGTTTCTCTTGGATTCATACAGAAACCAGCATGGAGAAAATTGTGTCATGTTCTATTAGATATATTAGGGGAAGATGCTTCTATAGGAGGGTATGGTGGCACCATAAAGGGGCACACAGAGCATCTATAGCTCCAGATACATGGCTCTGCTGTATGGGTGATTCCTTATATTACCAAGTTACTTGGTTTTCTTGACATTAGACATGCCGAAAGTAAATCTTTCCAGGTCCACTTCACCATAGTATTGACTTAGAAAGCACATTATTGTAGCCTCAAATGGTTGTAGTCAGTTATAGCATTGATCTATAACCATGGAACTTCTTATAACTTTTTGTGGTTTACTGTCTCTAGAGCTAGAGCTACTGTCTCTTGGAGTTACTCTAAGCATTCATTGTATCTTACAGTATAGTGTGTTATTCTACTTCATTGGATTTATCCTGTTGACTGGTTTGATTGTTTTATATGCACTACTCTCTTGTCCTTTTGGCCTGGATGTCTGCTTGCTTGGCTTCTTCCCTGAAAGAAAATTAAACATACGTGCTCACCTCTTCATTACAGACTGCAGGGACTTTTACACATTTTAACTACCCCCATACCTCCAGATTTATTCTACACTGGCTCACAGTCTTTGCTGATAGCCCATGGGTTAAGGTAAAACATAGTGTAAACATGTGAGTGTTAGGCTTAAGAATTTTTAGGAAAGCTTTTCTGCAATATCATATGAACCTGCCTCGAATGCCAGAAATATTCTATCTATAAATAGCAAAAACCTTTGTCAAGCTAACTGCTCTGTTCCTGGACAATGAAAAGCAAGGAGTCAGTAAGTTTATGGAAGTGTGCTGCGTGACTCATCCCGTAGTTTAAGAACGGTTATGTTATGCCAGATAGGATTCTGAAACACTTCTTTTATTGGAAAAGGTAAAAATCATTCCATGACACTGGCATTCACATCAACTCTTGTAAAAAATATTAATAAAAAAAACATATTGTCTTGTTTTATGACCTTACCTTTATTTTATTTCTTCTTAGTGTAATATAGTGTAATCGTCCTACTTTCTTCCAGTAAGACCAAATTTAGAGACCAGGAAAGAAAACCAACCTGGATTATAAAATGAGAATACCTATATATAGAAAAGAACTTTTGCTCACATTTGATTTTTATGATAGTGTAGTTACACAGTATAGGTTAAGTGTCCAATAGGACTGGTGTTATAAAAGAAAATATAGGTATGCCCCAGTAAAAACCCCAAATACAGAGGATGGGGGGAGTCGCTTACCAAATTCTGTTGATCTCAGAGCAGAACATTTAAGTGTGCATATAGAAGCCAATTTAGGTTGGTGCATAACATGAGAAGGAATGGGCTGGAGGAGAATGTGTGTAAGTGGGTAAGTAACTGGCTCAGTGAAAGGAAACAGAGCATGGTTATTAATGGTACTTATTCTGATTGGGTGACTGTTTCTAGTGGGGTACCACAGGGATCTGTCTTGCATCCTGGCCTATTTAATATATTCATATGACCTTGTAGAGGGGTTAAATAGTAAAGTAGCAATCTTTGCAGATGATACTAAACTCTGTGAAGCATTAAACACTGTAGATCACTGTAGTGCACTGTTACTAATGGATCTGGATAGGTTGGAGGTTTGGGCTGGGAAGTGGCAGATGAGGTTCAACACTGATAAATGTAAGGTAATGCACATGGGGAAGAAAAATCCGGGCAGGGATTATGTATTAAATGGGAGAACACTTGGGATGACTGACGTGGAAAAGGACTTAGGAGTCTTAGTTAACAGTAAATTTAGCTGTAGTGACCAGTGTCGGGCAGCTTCTGCCAAGGCTAATAAAATAATGGGGTGCATCATTAGGGGCATAGATGCCCATGACAAGGAAATAATTCTACCACTGTACAAATCACTAGTCAGACCACACATAGAATACTGTGTACAATACTGGGCACTAGTGTACAAGAAAGATATAGTAGAGCTGGAGAGGGTTCAAAGACGGGCAACCAGGGTAATACTGGGAATGGGAGGACTACAGTACCCAGAAAGATTACCAGTATTAGGGTTATTTAGTTTAGAAAAAATAAGGCTTACGGGAGACCAAATAACTATGTATATATATATCAGGGGACAGTACAGAGATCTCTCCCATGATCTATTTATACCCAGGACTGTATCTATAACAAGGGGGCATCCTCTACATCTAGAGGAAAGAAGTTTTCTACACCAGCACAGATGGGGGCTCTTTACTGTAAGAACAGTGAGACTGTGGAATTCTCTGCATGAGGAGGTGGTCATGGTGAACTCTGTAAAAGAGTTCAAAAGGGGCTGGATGCATTTTTGGAGAATAATAACATTGCTGGTTATGTATGCTAGATTTGCAGGGGCAGAACGTTGATCCAGGGATTTATTCTGACTGACATATTTGTAGTCGGGAAGGGATTTTTACCTCGAGTACGAGTTTTTTTTTTGCCTTCCTCCGAATCAGCTTAGTAGGGACTCATTTGGGTTATAGGTTGAACTTGGTGGACTCTGGTCTTTTTTCAACCTTATGAACTATGTTACTATATTACTATTCAGGGTTAGCAGCCATGTGGTGCACCCAAGTCCACTAATGTATTTGATGACTGTAAGAAGAGGAGTGGATATTCCACCTACAAAAAGGACATCTGAACGGCACTTCTCCCAAATTAATCAGTGATGTTTATTTTGTTTTTTGTTTTTTTTTAGTGCAGGAGAGAGTTGTTCTCTCTTTTTTACTGAAAACACATAGCACAGGTACATTCTGTTTTTCCTATTATCCCCTTGGACTATTCAGTTCTCATGATCTAATTATTTACAATCAACAGACATTCTTGATCATGGGCTACTCGAGTTCCGCACATGTTAGTTTTATATATTCTCCCAAGGTGCAAAATAAATATATATTTACATTTTAATATTTACTGTACACCATTAAGGTATACTTTTATATGTATACTTTTATTTATTTGAGCTCAGTAATTTTATCAGCATTTTATTGATATATGTACATATTTTACTGCAAGCCTAAGTCACATGACACCACTTGACCTGGTAGTAATTCCATTACTGGCTGCCCATCCTAGCATAAAGGAAACTTTTTCCGAACATACCTCCACCCATGTGTTCACATACTCCGAGGAGGACATCAACCGTATACTGGGTGCAGCGGATGGTAATGTATCTTTTTTTGCATGTGCCATCTACTCTTGATGTACAGAGACAGCTTGAAAATGATACTAAACGTTTAGTCTCTTTAAACTTGCATCTATCTACTCTTGCTAAATATTATAAGACTCACCGTATTACCCGCGGTATGCGTATTCAGCCGAGCCACAACGCATACATGGGTGACATAGAGTTCCGTGCCCGTTATGAACTGTTGTCCAATAGATATTCTCTAAACCTGATTTTGCTCAATATGGATTGAAACCACTAAGGGTAAAATTTCCTCGGCTGAGGCAACCATTAAGACATTGTTGAATGAAGATGAACTAGTGAAATTCAACATCAAACATTCTACTTTTCTTCAAAAGCTGAAAAATGATCTAGAGGGTACTAAGTGGTTTAGAGGGTACTAAGTGGTTTCGTGACACTGTTGATTATACCAATAACCGCGTTTACACGTGGGGAAAACAATCCTCCTCACAGAGGAAATCCCCAATCAAGAAATGGGATAATAATGGTGATATGATTGTTAAATCTTCCAATGCATCAAATGGATCTATTTCTTCCAATGTTGTAACCAATGATAATTTTTTAGACCCGAGCAGGCACCCCAACGACGCCCCACCAGGAGAGGAGGTTGGCGGCACAGAAGGAGTGCCAAAAACCAGAGGACAGAGGAACCCAAGAGCACCACAGGCCAAGGAACAGAACAGAAGGAAGTGGTAAATATTTAATCTGTAAATTTAACTGATTCACAAATGCAATTACTGGCAAAAGGTCTGAGCTTCTGTCCCACCTCCTCACCCAATTGGTTCCAGCTCGAACTTGACTGTATACAATTTTTCAGAAAACTAAAGTCAAAAGTATGGTTTGCAGGCATATTGGAACTCATACATCTACCATTTCACCTTCTGGTTTTGTAGCTTCTGAATTTGATTTGATTACTAGTAACTTTAACCCTCAAGTTAACTCCAGCGCCATTCAAACATACTGTAAGCTATTTAAGCACACATGGACACCAAATCAACCTATCCAAAGCCCAACATCTAGCTATCAATGAGCTGGTCCATGATCACAACCTAGTCATCAAACCCACAGGAAAGGGCGGGGCGGTTGTTATCATGGACCGCTCTAAATATATAGCTGAGGTCAACGGCCAATTGGGGGACAATACCACCTACTTGGAGTTGAGCTCGGACCCAATAAATAACATTGCTAGAAAAATTAATGCGTGTTTAGAACCTGCTTTACAAGAGGGAATCATCAACAAGACCCTGTTTGATTTTCTCATTGTCACACACCCAACTACACCTTTCCTTTACATCTTACCGGAAATTCACAAATCTCTGACAAACCCTCCCAGAAGGCCAATCGTCTCCGGGAGGGAAACAATTACTAGCCACGTCTCAATTTTTTTAGACCAAGTCTTGAGACCATATGCCTCCAATTCTAGATCATTCATCCAAGACACCACGGATTTTCTAAATAAAAATAAGCCAATTTACATTCCACTGGACACCATCATTGCTACACTGGATGTGACCTCATTATATACCTCCATCCCACATGAGGCAGGGATGGAGGCAGTACAACAGGCCATCATCTCAGACCATACACCAGAAACATGCTTTTTTACTATGTCACTTTTGGAAATTGTACTTAAGAATAATTATTTCCTTTTCAATTATCAATTTTATTTACAGTTGTCAGGGACTGCCATGGTCACAAACGTGGCACCCACGTACGCCAACGTGTTCATGGCAGACCTGGAGGAGATGTCTATCTATCCGTGCCACCACTTCAGCCTTGTGCTGGGGTGGTGGCGCTATATAGATGACATCTTCCTCATCTGGACTGGTACCCACAAACAACTTCTTAATTTTTCCACTTTTCTTAACACTATTAACACCCACATATCTTTTACCCTCACGTCTTCATGACAATCGATACAATTCCTTGACACACTGGTCATCATCCAAGATGGCCGGTTGGTCACGGATTTGTATGTCAAGCCCACTGACGGCAATTCTATACTCAGGTACGAAAGTCACCATCCACGCTCCATGGTGAGGTCCCTCCCAACCAGTCAAATGATGCGAGCTCGCTGCATCATGGGACTGGAGGGTGTGATCGAGCCAGCTCTCGACAGCATGATCAATAACTTTTCACGGAGAGGCTACCCCTCAAAACTACTAGAGTCAAGCAAGGACAGGGTCTTGATGATGGACCACGAAACATTGATCCACCATAATGGCAAAAAAGAAAAACCGCCTCACATTGCTTTCATTTCAACATATAATGAGAGGGCTGGGGCAATAACTAGAGTGGTACGAAAGCATTGGGGCATCTTGAGAAACAGTTTCCCAGAGATCCTAGAATTCCGGTTTCCACCACTTATGTCGTATCGCAGACCACTGAACTTACTTTAAGTTGGTTAAAACGGACATATCAACAGGTGAAAAAGGTAGACCCAAATACCTAACGGTTAACAGAAAGGGCTCTTTTCCATGCAGGACTTGCATTAGCTGCCTGCGTATAATTAGGGGTTCCATATTTTGCCAACCCCTAAACACAGAAAGAATATAACATTAGATTTTTCCTGACATGTACTTCTACTTTTGTTGTTTACGTTCTACTTTGTCCCTGTCGAAAACTTTACGTGGGAGAGACCACATTGGAATTTAGGACCCACCTCAACCAGCATAGGTACTCCATACGCAAAAAATGTATATATCTAAACATTTCGTTAAGGGGGCCATACTGAGGAAGATTTACGTTTTATGCTGTTGGACCATGTTCCAACCTCAAAACGTGGTGGCAATAGGATTAGTCTGTTAAAAAAGCGAGAATTGTTTTGGATCTTTTAACCTAACTTATTACGGCCACAGGGTCTAAATGTTGATTTTACGGTAACTCCATCTATTTGTAGAGTCTAGATGTAAACCAAAGCTTGCTATATAATGATGTGACATATATTTATAGTATTACGCTAATGCCTCCTCCACATTAAGATTAAGTGTGACGTGATCAGATCTCCTTAATTTATTCTAGTATGTAATTTATTTAATTATGCAATTTTTACTTATATCAATATTGTTTTGTCATAGATCCTGAAGCTTGTGGTGTTATGGGGCAAAGAACAGAAAACCAAGCTGGCGTTTTCTATTAGAGACATAATAATACTCCTTGCGAGTTCTACAACTATATATATATATATATATATATATATATATATATATATATATATGTATTTTACTCACCAAATAAATAATAATACAAGGAATACAAGGGATATTTAAAGTTTTTGTTATGTAATTTTTCACACCACCGTTTCACTCACATTTCCACATTTTCCACGTTTATCACTTTTTTCTTTGACCTTTAATTTTTATTTTTCTCCTAATTTTGTCTTACATATATTTCACCCTTTTTCCTTCTTTCATACTGACCTTTCACTACAATTCTTTTATACACACATATAGGCCCAGATTTATCAAACTGTGTGAGAGAAAAAAATGGATTGATTTTCCCACAGCAACCAATCACAGCTCAGGTTTCACTTTACCAGAGCTTGCTAGCTGAGCTGTGATTGGTTGCTGTGGGAAATTCACAATTTTTTTTCTCTCACACAGTTTGATAAATCTGCGCCTATATGTTTATTTAATATAGTATGTTCCGTTTACACTGTTCAAGTAGCCTCACACAATCTTTCACGTTTTCTCTTATGACAAATACTAGGTCCGGTTAATGGTGTCCGGACTCCACCGCACATTGCACTTCAGAATTGCACTTCAGAAGTAAACTCTCTACTTCACTATACATACATACACACACACTATGTTATATTCATAGTTATTTATATTTCACCTAATACATCTGTTATAGCCATTTATAATACATTCTTCCCTGCAGCGATCGCGCACATTTGTTCGCGCGATAACTGCTACACTAACTTGAATCACATGGCTACATCTCCATGGAGATGTGTGGCACACGTTATACGCTAATCACGTGACATGCCTCCAGAGATGGCGCTGATCGCTACATACTATACGCTGGCCTGGTAAGCTGTTCTAAACCCCACACCAATGTTTTTAATTGTTTTTAATTCACACTCAGCTGCACTTTATGGGCACTTTAGTACTATTGCACTGTAATACACAAGTCTTTTATTTGTACAATTTGTAATTTGATGTACTCTGTGGTTTATGTGACTAGTCACTTATGTATGCTATATTTTTGATTTGATGATTTATGTACACTTTGCTATATTTAGTTTTTTATGTAATGAGCTTTGATTGATTGTTTTATTGCTCATCCTATAGGTGATATGTATTGTGATCACTTGACCATGCTTGAGAAAGATGGCCATTGAAACAATGCATTGTTTGCACATGGGCTGAATAAAGACACAGTTGTTTACACCTTTGGAGTGCTGCTGGACCGTCTTTGTGGATCTCTACATACTGTGTATATATATATATATATATATATATATATATAATGTATATATATATATATATATATATATGTGTACAGTGGTCCCTCAAGTTACAATACTAATTGGTTCTGGGACGACCATTGTATGTTGAAACCATTGTAAACTTACATAGTTACATAGTTAGTATGGTTGAAAAAAGACATACGTCCATCAAGTTCAACCAGGAAATTGAAGGGAAGGGTGTAAGGGGATAAGGGGAAGGGATGTAGTTTTATAATTCTGCATAAGCATTGATGTTATTTTGTTCCAGGAATGTATCTAACCCTGTTTTAAAGCTATTAATTGTTCCTGCTGTGACCAGTTCCTGAGGTAGACTGTTCCATAAATTCACAGTTCTTATGGTAAAGAAGGCGTGTCGCCCCTTTAGACTAAACCTTTTCTTCTCCAGACGGAGGGAGTGCCCCCTCGTCCTTTGGGGGAGGGGTTTAACCTGGAACAGTTTTTCTCCATATTTTTTGTATGGGCCATTTATATACTTATATACGTTTATCATATCCCCCCTTAAACGTCTCTTCTCAAGACTAAACAATTGTAACTCCTTTAATCGTTCCTCGTAGCTAAAATGTTCCATGCCCCATATTAGTTTAGTCATGCGTCTCTGCACCCTTTCCAGCTCCACAGTGTCCCTTTTATGGACTGGTGACCAAAACTGAACAGCATATTCCAGGTGAGGCCGTACCAATGCTTTATAAAGGGGGAGTATTATGTCCCTGTCCCTTGAGTCCATGCCTCTTTTGATACATGACAATATCCTGCTGGCTTTGGAAGCAGCAGCCTGACATTGCATGCTATTCTGTAGTCTGTGATCTACAAGTACACCCAGATCCTTCCGTACCAGTGACACTGCCAGTTTAATCCCCCCTAAGACATACGACGCATGCATGTTATTAGTACCCAGATGCATAACTTTACCAGATGCCAGAAATAAACTAGACTTGCATTCAAACCTTTTCAGTCTGCAAAGACTGAGATAATGTGTGTGATGATCAGAATCTGTTCCTCTGATATTCTGGCACCTCATTTTACAATGGTTTAGAGGGATGAATATAGTAGCTTACCTTTATGATTAAACAACCCATAATCAGTATAAGTTATAAATTAAATCTTCATCTAAGTGGCGGATGATCGGTGCCCATGGGAAGCTTACGGTTGGTAGAGAGTTGGCTACATTACACTGGGTTCTAATTGGCTTCTGATTGCATTTCTCTCTGGTGTATTTTCTTTCTCATAGTAATCTGTGCCTCTCACTTTATGTTGTAAGGCAAATGGAAAGTCAGCCTTTAAAGTTAAAGGGGTACTCCGATGGAAATTATTTTTTCTAATCAACTGGTGCCAGAAAGTTAAACAGATTTGTAAATTATTTCTATTTAAAAATCTTAAACCTTCCAGTACTTATCAGCTGCTGTATGCTCCACAGGAAGTTGCATTTCTTTCAGGAATTCTTTTCAGTCTGACCACTCTCTACTGACACCTTTGTCCATGTCCCTGTCAAGAACTGTCCAGAATACAAGCAAATCTCCATAGCAAACCTCTCCTGCTCTGGACAGTTCCTGATATGTACAGAGGTGTCAGCAGAGAGTACTGTGGTCAGACTGATAAGAATTCCAGAAAGAAGTACAACTTCCTATGGAGCATACAGCAGCTGATAAGCACTGGAAGGATTAAGATTTTTAAATAGAAGTAATTTACAAATCTGTTTAACTTTGTGGCAACAGTTGATTTAAAAAAATGCATATTTTCCACAGAGTACCCCTTTAATCACCTTTATGGTATTGGTAAACTGTTTAAAGAGTTTCTTACGAATGTCAAGATCAGAGCAATAAGTCACCTTACACCTGCCTATAATAACTGTTATGTAATTTTAGAAATGTGGAAAGTGTAATGCATGAAGTTATGTGTTGTCTAGTTCAGCCATGTTCCTCTTCTCAGGTATAATCTGCTATATTTGCACTGTAATGCACGATTCTATGTGCAGATGTCTTATTCCTTTCTGATTCAATGTGATTACTGTAGTCACTATGTTACCTGTATACTATAGAATCCTGTGTTTACAATGAACCAATGCATTCTAGCAATACAATAAAAAGAAATCAAACATGTGAGTGTCCCAACTGACCCTCAATAGGATTCCAGGCCAGCAAACATTGCTGGATTTTACCATGCTCAACTGTTTGTGGTGCTAAGAGATAAGCCACTGCTAAAGGTGTCTGAAAACAGTTTGTTTCCCTTTTGTCGTCTTCTCCCAGTTGCATTTTTATGGGGAAATTAGGGGATATAGATGTAGGCAGAACAAGTGTGCAGCCAACAACAAACACAACTACAGCAAGTATGGGCAGGTGAACACTACACATATACATTAATTCCCCTCGAAACCTCTTTGAACCAATTCTTTGAAAAGCACACACACACACACACACACATATATATGTATATATATATATATATATACATACATATATATATATATATATATATATATATTCTGATGACTCACTCATACAAATAGGTGCGGTTGCAGAATGAAGGTAAGGAAACAGTATTTTTCAAATCAAAGTTCAGTGTTTTATTCACACTTTACACACAGCAAACAGTCTTTGAATGCAGAACCAAAGAAAACGTAACAAAAGTCCACCTGTAATCTTTGTTCACACCTGAGTCCATGACATGCAGCATCAAGCAAGTCTTTTCCAGGCCTCCAGGCAGATTGTTCACCAGCTTCAAACCTTAGAGCAAACGCAGGGACGAACTCCACATGCAGCTGTCTCTGGCAGTGTGAGCTGCAGCTAGCAAGTTCCCCCTCAGCTGGTGAAACAGGTTGCCTTTACTGCCAACAAAAGGTGGCCTGGATTGTGGGGACTGACCCCCACCCTGTAAGAGATGTCCCGGATTGGCTTTCAAGCCATGCTACAGCCACACGCAGCACAGACACTGAATAAATACCGGCTCTTACTTCGCCAAAGCCAAGAGCCTTGGTGACACATATCGCCCATCCACCACGATGCCTTTCCCCTTCTCACAATATATAAATATATATATATATATATATATTTATATATATATAGAGAGAGAGAGAGAGACAACGGGTTTCTCAGCACTTTACAATTTCAGGAGTACAAATAAAGACAAATATCAGACACAAGAAGAGTACCCAGTGTAGCCCAGTTTGTCTTACATAAACCTTTTGGAAGAGGAAAAGCAAGACAGGAGGATGCTCTTACCCTCATATCCTGTCCTTTTATTTCAACCTTAAATCCTGCCCTCATATACCAACCTCAGGTGTCGCCGAGAGGTCGAAAATAGAAGAGGGTGTGGCTTTGTGGGAGTGGACCTGACTTGCAAGCCAAACAGACGCACAAGAAGGGTAAAAAATAGAAGGGTGTATGGCTTTGTTGGAGGAGTGTTGTTTTGAGGAAGGGGCATGACTTGCTAGCTGGACCAATGCACAATAAAGGACTAAAGTAGAAGGGGATGTGGCTTGTGTTAGGGGGCGTGACTTGCAAGCTGGCCCCACATTCACCTGGAGATGTGGAGTCTGTGCAATATGGTGGGGCTGAGCTTTGATGAAAAGATTGTGCCTGAAGGACATCTGATGTGGGTGTATCAGGCGAAAATTGTGTTTTCAGCCTTGAATTAAAACAAAAAAACATGGTTTGTGGGAGGGGCATGTTTTTTTGATATATGCATGGCTTGCAAGCTGGACTGACACACTCACCGGGAGATGCAGAGTGGAGCTTGTACAGTGAGGTACTGGAAGTCTCATAGACTTGCATGGGACTTCAGACAAAAAGTTCACCCTTACATAAGAGGCTGGGTTAGGGTTTAACTATTATTTCTTTTTAGTTGACATGAGTGCCAAGTTTTATCAAAATATCTCCAGCTGTTTGGTAGTGATCCTGGAACATACACACACACACACATACAAACATACACACATTGATGTTCCAGCCTTGTTTTATAAATAGGAAGATTACATAGAGATGGGTGAACCTGTCACCAACTAAACATTGAATGTCTAAAGTGCATAGTGAAAGAAGAGGTGGGGGGATTGCTGAGTATAGCATTTTTTATGTGTTCAGGACCCAGAGGGGGCAAAATGATAGTACAGGAGATTAATTAGGGGATGGAATATGCCTGAACGAAGAGATGTGTATTTAGGGCTTGTTTAATATTGTGGATGTTGGTTATAATTCTGAGGGTTCGGGCATTGTATTGTCAGGGGTTCGGATTATAGAAGAGGAAATTTTTAGATAATTAGAATGCAGAGCAGGTGTGGGAATGGTAGACAGAGATGAGGGAAGAGATGTAGGGAGGTGCAGCACTGTGGAGAGCTTTGTGGGTGAGAGTGAGGATTTTGTACTCTATTCTGGACTGGATGGGCAACCAGTGTAGTGACTGGCACAGGGGAAGCATCAATGTAGTGTCTGGAGAGGAAGATTAGTCTGGCTGCGGCATACAGGATAGACTGGAGAGGTGAGAGTTTAGAGAAGGGAAGGCCTATTAGTAAATTATTAAGGCATGTTTACATAATGGAATTTCCAGGCGGAATCAGCCAGAAAAATTCCATTCATAAATTCGGTTGAAGCAAAATTCCATTGCTTTCAGTAGGTTTCTGCTACACTGTGTGCATGGTGGAAATCCAAATTTCAGCAGAAATCTCAATTCCGGCTTTCACCAAAAGAATTGACCTGTCAATTCTTTCAGCAACAGCTGCTCAGAAATGCAATACTGTCCATGTAGACAGGGAATTTTCGAGCAGTCAGCACCATTGGAACATTCATATTTGTGGAATGTCCATCTGTGTTTTCTGAGTGGACATTCCGATATTTTCCACTGTGTGAACCCTTACAATTGTCAAGGCAAAATTGGAAAAAAAAATTAGTAAACTTCGGAACATGTTGTTTTTTGGTTATTTTTTTTTAACGAATAGTTGTGTTGCTCAGGAATTATTTGCAAGCTAAGCATAGTTAAGGACATTAACATTCTGAAGTGTATGTATTAACAGTATTAACTTTGTGTCACTAATAATAATGATAATAATAATAAAATAAAAAAAATCATACTCACCTGACACCATTTCCACAACAGGTTGGGGCTGTTTGTGGTATCAGGAGGAGCTTGTTGCAGGTGGTGGAATGCAGTGTCATCATTGTGCTGCCTATACTAGACTACTGACATCCTTAGTATGGTGTCTCATAGTGGGAAGCCTTTACAGCTTCTGTCCAGCCAGAGTAAATAGCTGGGAAGGGAGTCAATGACTCTGTTCTTTGCAATATTTTCAACTGTATCTGCATGTTCTTAATCCCAGATTCCAGCAATGGATGCCTTGGGTACAGGAACCATAGCAGTTGCTGTGGGTGCTATGGCAGTAGTTACGCTACTGGTCCATGTACAATCAAGAAAAAAGTAAGAACAAAATGATGTAGACTAAATGCCAACTTGGCATATGGGAGAATACTGTAGACAGTGACAGGCTGGGAAAGAGGACTGGTACAACAGGCACAACATTAGTAGGAATGTACGGGGTAAAAAACTTAGCGAGTTCAATAACTAAATAGGTAGGTGGGTGAGACCAAGATGTGAAACAAGAAGCTACAACATATGATACATGATACAAGGCACAAGCCTATAAATATGGGAGTCTTTGCTCTAAAAACACAGAACATAGGTTAAAAAAAAAAGTAAGAAATAACAAATTTCAACAAGTAAGCCAAGTAAACAGAAGGGGATCAGTACCATAAGAATAATATCTCAACATTAAGCCACAAACATTGACAAAGATCTACCCCAGGATCTGCCCAATAGTGCAGGGAAGGGGTGAAGCTTCTGGACTTCTGGGCCGAAAAAACTGCAGTGGTATGTATTAAAAAGAATGTTTCTTCACATAATACTGTTCAACTATAAATGACCCTATGAAATTCTTTTAATGGACGCATAAGTCTCTTTTCAATCACAAGAACTATGTAATCACTTATCCCTTTGTCATGTTTCATTTCTCTATACCTAATGTAAGTGTATTAAGTTGCTGTTTAGTAGTTTTATCGTAGTTGGACTTTCACATTTTTGTATTGGTGCATTTCTGGGCAAATTTTCTCTCTACACCATTACTTTGTTTCTATATGTGTGTAACTGTTTCCATGCCCTATATGATTGTAATAAAAAACTTATGTTATAAAAAAAAATTATGTTTCTTAAAGGGGTACTCCGCCCCTAGAAATCTTATCCCCTATCCAAAGGATAGGGGATGTCAGATCGCCAGGGTCCCACTGCTGGGGACCTCCGGGATCTTGGCTGCTGCACTGCGCTATCATTACTGTGCAGAGCGAGTTCGCTCTGTGCATAATGACTGGCGATACAGGGGACAGAGCAGTGTGACGTCATGGCTCCGCCCCTTGTGACATCACAGCCTGCCTCCTTAATGCAAGTCTATGGCAAGGGGGGTGACGACCACCACGCCCCCTCCCATAGACTTGTATTGAGGGGGCGGGCCGTGACATCACAAGGGGCAGAGCCGTGACGTCACGATGCTCCGGCCCCTGTATTGCCCATGATTACGCGCAGAGTGAACTAGCTCTGTGCAGTAATGATAGCGGGGTGCCGCAGCTGAGATCCTGGGGATGCCCAGTAGCGGGACCCTGGCGATCTGACATCTAATCCCCTATCCTTTGGATAGGGGATAAGATGTCTAGGGGCGGAGTACCTCTTTAATGGTCTCCAAAATCATTTCATGAGAACTTTCAATGCGACTGTCCTGTCAAGGTAAAAAAACAAAAAACAAAACTATAAGCATCTTCTCAAGTACTGAACCGCCAAGGTAAAGCTTAGATCCTAAATACTTCCCCTAAAATGCAGAAATTAATGCCCACCAAGGTCACGCATTAGTTCACTTCCAATTATTACAGGATACTACTTCCCAAAATAACAGGTCTTCATCATTCATTGTGAATTACAACTAACACAATGGGTTGAGGACTACTGTGCCAACAATCAGACAGAGATTCTGTAAAGGATATATATCATATAGGTAAAAAACTTGATATCAATGCCAATCACTGATAAGGGTGATGAAGAATGGATTTCTAAAATGTTCTTCTCTGACCTTGAACTATAGGCCACATTCTAAATTACATACTATTTTTGACAAATAGTAATGATGTTTTTTTGGGCCTTTTGATTTCCATAAGTGCCAACACTACTACCCTTTACCACCTCTATTTACATTTATTGCATGATTTTTATTTTGAAGGGATTGTACTGGAATGAAAATATTTATAGACAGGACCCTAGGTGCTGCCAAAATGAAAAATTAAGCATACTCACCTGCCCCTTTGCCTACTGCTCCAGTCTTCAGACCTCTGAACTTCTTCCTGCTGTGTGATGACCATACAGAAACTGCTCACATAGGCAGTCACTGATTGAGGCGGGTCAACGCTGTGGCCATTTATTGGCTGAGAGGGCAGCTCCTGTATAATCACCAAAACATAGAGAGAAGAGAGAAGGACTAGTGATGAGCACCATTGCCCATATTCGAATTTGCAATATTTTGTGAATATATAGACGAATATTCGTCCTATATTCGCAAATTTCCCGTATTCGTTATATTAGCATATTTGCATATGTGAATATTCGCATATTTCCATATGTAAATATTCGCATATTCAAGGAAGAAAACAGTGAAGGGTTGGGCAACTTTACTATTGGTTGCTAGGGATGTTGTTGATAACCTCTGACAAGTGTATTTGCATCATTCTAATTGGCCCACAAGTAAAAAGTAAAAGGAATACACAAATATTCACATATGCGGAAAAAAAACTAATATTTGCAATTTTGAATATATAGCGAATACATTCACAATATTCGTGAATTCGAAATGCGAATATTCGTGCCTAACACTAAGAAAGACCAGAATCCAGCTAGCCTGCAGTAGGGAGGAATTGGAGCATGTGAGTATGCTTTATTTAAATTTTGGCAACACATAGTGTTGTCAGTTCTGAAAACATTTTTATATAGTCTGATAGTGTGAACAGTAACTGGGCAGTAATAACTTCATTATCTATAGCTTTCTGATTTTCTGTACTTAATATTCTTTGTTAAAAAGGTATAAACATAATGCGAAAACACAAACTGGATTAGTGGAAATTAAAAAAAAACTACCATCTAACAGCATATTCATCATTATGCAATGCAGTCAGAATATAAAGGAGAACATAAAGGCAAAAATCTAGCATAAAACGTTAGGAAAACAATCTATTATGTGCAGTAATGTGAACACTTCCAGTTATGTTGGATACTTTTGCTTTGCTTGCAGTACAAAGCGATTTAGAAAGTTATTAGATAGAGCAATGAGATAAGATAGCAGGAGCAAAGTTACTTGACATCCATTTGATTATGTGTATTTTTGTGTCTCCGGCAATCACATTTATAAATGGCGCTAGCTTGAAAAACTGTCTGTCTGGGAAAAAAAGCTACATTGTGCAATATACTGCGACTCATTAAAGAATGTAATATGGAATAGGGGGTTGACGCAGCAGAAAGAGAAGGAAGTCTGGCTGGCCGATGCTGTACGTGTGAAGTGTGGTGAAGGTCATACAGGTCATACCCTTATGGCTGTCTCCTTAAGGAAGACCTCGCACCTTGGTGTCTATTGTGCAATATATGTGTTCAGGTTCTTGGACATTTCTATGGGCTGTGAAGGGAAGGGGTAATTTTATTAATCGGATAGATTAAGCATCTCTCTTTCTAATTACCAGTTTAATTAACCTTGGCATGCAGTGCTATCTGCTAGTAAGGGAGCAACTGTAAATTTCCAGCTTACAAGAAAAAAGAGCCCTGTGCATAGGGAGCCGCCGTGCTAGATGAAAACACAGCCGCAGCGCAAGGGGTTAAGAGCCGTATCCAACAATCAGCATAGATTGTCTACTCTCGAGAATGGAGACCTCTCCACCCCTTTTATTTGTGTGTGTCAGGGTATTCATGAATAATTATGCATGTTACTCTCTCTCCTCTTTCTGATCTTCATATCGTGCTCCAGCATGGGAAATTATGCCGCTGTATAAATAAATCATAAACAATACTCGTTATCGTTTATTGGTAAGGTGCTACTTTATTAGTCACAGTACAATGCGGGAGACAAACGGCAGGGATGCCGAACATAACAATATATATTATAATTAACGTGCTGTCACATTCATTTATACCTTGATACCGGTTTTTAGAAGAGAAATCTGATCTCTGTAGTTTTACTCCAGAACGCTGCATGAGATGTAATGCACACAACCAGCAATAGATTGCATTCATATATCAATCTGTATATACTGCTTGCGAATTCGGTCACATGTCAGCTGACCGGGTCACTGTCTGAACAACTAGATCTGTCTTTAAAGAGTTACTCTGCCCCTAGACAACTTATGCCCCATCCATAGGATAGGGGATAAGATGTCTGATTGCAGGGGTCCCGCCGCAGGGGAGCACCACGATCTTCCTGCTGCACCCAGCGTTCATTTAGTGTTGGGTGCAGCGTCTGAGGCTGGTGATGTTACGGCCACACACCCTCAATGCAAGTCTATGAGAGGGGGCGTGCCAGCCGTCACGCCCCCTCCCATAGATTTGCATTGAGGGAACATGGCCGTGACGTCACGAGCCTCTGCCCCGCATCGCCAGTCATTCGGCACGGAGCAAAGTTTGCTCTGTGTACCAGATTTCTTGGGATAAGATATCTACGGGCAGAGTACCCCTTTAAGGTGAATCTCCAGACAGGAATTAAAAGATATGTTGTTTTCCGTAACATAATGCTCTGAATACACGAGTAGTGTTTCTGAGATACGTGTGACTGAAGAATGAATTTGCCATTTTAGTTTACTTCTCAGCCTCCTTGGCAAAGGGCATTGTATGGCAATGGACTTTACACAACTTACCATGGGGGTAATAGACAGAAAGTCTTTCATCAGCTGAGGAAAAAGTGATCTGACTCATTGCTGCTGCCTGACAATCTATGGGGGATCTAATGCCAAAGAGAGCTATTGAAAGAGTCATTTGGAAGGCAGAGGATTTGGGAGTACTCTGTTACACCATAGACAGTGATCTGAACCAACTCTAAACTGGTAAGTATGGCACACAAAAACAGTAGGGAAAGAAGGAGATAGCACTGGGTTGTCACAAACCATTGTAATAGCTATAGTTTTGTGTTTGCTGCAAGCTAGGGGACCATACAATGAAAGTAGTCCTGCTTTGTCCCAATGGACCTTGCTGGTTTAATTATGTGCCTGGTATTGCTTTTATCTTTGATTCCCAAGTCAGGAATGCTTAGTCAGTACAGCCCCTGTTAAAGGAATTAGGAAATCACTGCACTTTAATGTCAATCAGGCAAGTCAAAAGTTTTTTTATCGGTCAGGAAGGTCTCTGTAGGAAGTAAGCTGCAGCCCTGGCTTGGTGCTCATTGAAGGAGATAATGGAGATAGACTCCATTATAGTCTATGAAGCCCATCACCTAGAAAGGGATGGATTTAGCACTGACGTGATTTTTTTTTTCTTTATTTCAAAAGAAATACAAGAATAAACATCCAAACATATAAAATAAGCAACAGTTCAGTGTTGTCATTTATTGTGGAAAAATATACCTTACAATAGATAAGGCACAGCATAAAAAAATGAAAAACAAATTGGTAAAAACAGGAGTTAAACTGAGGGAAATCTGCTGAATAAAATGGGGGCTACAGATAGAAGAGCCACAGATAAGACAGCACTGACACAAAAAAATAAGATTACAATGGGCTAAAAAATAAGCTATCATAGAGTGTGGAGAATCGAATAAAAGTGATAGCAACCAGTCAGATTGCTTCTTTCATTTTTAACCTCTTCAGGACGCAGGGCGTATGGATACGCCCTGCATTCCGAGTCCTTAAGGACCGAAGGCGTATCCATACGCCCGTGGGAAATCCGGTCCCCACCGCTAGCCGGTTGGGGACCGGAGCCAGATGCCTGCTGAAATCATTCAGCAGGCACCCTGGCACATCGCCCAGGGGGGTCCTGAGACCCCCCCATGTCGGCGATCGGAGAAAATCGCATGTCAATTCAGACATGCGATTTTCTCCAATTCCGGGCTGATCGGGTCTCTGGTGACCCGATCACCCGGAAAATAGGGCTGATCGGAGTTGTCAGCAACACCCCCGATCAGCCTAAAGGATAGGAGTGAGGTTGCAAAGCTGCTATCTACTCCTATCCCCTGCCATTACTCAGAACGGAGTTCTGACCAATGGCAGCGCAGGACAGGGCAACCCCCCGTTCTGCCCGCCCCTGGATGTCGAGGGGCTCTGGGAAGAAGATGGAGGCCGTACCTGCAGGAGAAGATGCCTGGGGACCTGGGATATTCGCTGGAGCCTGCAGGATCCTGATCAGGTAGGGAATCAACAGTGGGGGGGGGGGGTATTGAAAGTAAAAGTAAATCGATCTTTACTGTGGCAACCACTAGGGGGGCCAAACTGCAACTCCCAGCATGCCCAGAGAGCCAAAGGCTGTCTGGGCATGCTGGGAGTTGTCGTTTTGCAACATCTGGAGGGTCACAGTTTGGAGACCACTGTTACAGTGGTGCCCAAACAGTAGCCCTCCAGATGTTGCCAAACTACAACTCTCAGCATGCCTCGACTGCCCAGGCATGCTGGGAGTTGTAGTTCTGTAACATCTGTCCCTTCAGATTTAGCAATTTTCATGACATTTTTGAAAATTGCTGCTCTACTTTGAAGCCCTCTAATTTTTTCAAAAAGCAAAAGTATGTCCATTTTATGATGCCAACATAAAGTGGACATATTGTGTTTGTGAAGAAAAATAAAATGTATTTGGAATATCCAATTTCCTTACAAGTAGAGAGCTTCAAAGTTAGAAAAATGCAAAATTTTCAAAATTTTCATTAAATTTTGGGATTTTTCACCAAAAAAGGATGCAATTAACGCCGAAAATTAAAAGGGCTCAGTCTTTAAGGTGAAAAAGGACTGCGTCCTTAAGGGGTTAACAAGGCTTCTGCTAAATAAAAGAGGTAATCTGATTGGTTGCTACGGGCAACTGAGCAACTTTTCATCTGGACAGGTTTTGTTAAATCTCCCCTTATTTCTCTAGTTTTCTGACAAAATTCTATAGATTAATTCATTAGTTTTCTGGCATGATTGCATTTGTCATGTATGTGTAATGTGATATATATATATATATATATATATATATATATATATATATATATCATCTTGCAAAGTTTGGGAGTGGTTTAGGATTATGAAGCAGTCATTGACTAAATATTTCTTAATAGGATTTGTGATAGAGTAGAGTTGAATAGCAGATAGCACTGGTAATGGGGCATTTAATGGGATAATCTTAATCTTACGGGGTAAATAACACTCATATTTGTTGTAAGACCTTTAAAATTTATTTTTATTTTTTATTGGTACACATTTGGCCCACTAACTGCAAGTTTTCTAGTATAAATGTCCTTCGGGTTCATTTTCAATTTATTATGGAGCTTACAAGTCAGCATATTTCAGGCGTACATAGAAGAAAAACATTCTACTCAGGGAAGAAAACTAATGGAAAGGAAATGTGAAAAAGTGTCCTATAGCAACTAGTCACATGAATGCATCTTTTTAACTTCTTAAGAACAATAACACTTGAGAATCTTATTGATCATTATGAGCCAAATCACTCAACAACTACTTTTAATTATGAGCAATAATTTATTCACCATGCTTCCAATGAGAGATTATACCAGTGGTTTTTTTTTTTCCAAAACCCAGCCACAAAATAAAATCCACATGAGGTAAGTAAGGCTAGGCTTCCACATATGTTTTTTCTGGTGTTTTTTTGAATACTACCACTGTAGTTTTTTAGGCCAAAGACAGAAGTGGAACCAGTAGAAAGGACAAGTATAAGTTCTTCTTTTATATTTCCCATTCTTTTTGAATAAACTTTTGGCTTTGACTCAAAAACTTCAGTGGTAGTTGTCAAAAAAAAAAATGCCAGAAAGAAAAAAGAACCTATGTGAAAAACTAGTCTAATGTCGATTATTTTTGGATAATGGTACCTCTCAAGGCATGGAGTATAAAAAGTAGCATGTAAACAGTCATTTTTTTAAGTTAACACGTTGAAGTCAGGAAAAATGGGCAACTGTAAAGATTTGAGTGACTTGTGATGACTACATGCTTGGCTCAGACCATCTCCAAAATAATAGGTCCTGTGGGGTGTTCACAGTATGCAGTGGCTAGTAAGTAATCTATGGGAGAACAACCAGAGAAATGACAACAGGGGCTTGGACATTCCTTATCTGGGAAATAATATTTTGCTCTATGACTAAGGGTCAGTAGGGCAGAAACATGTTAGAGGGTGATTCCCATGTTTGCTATCAGTTTGCACTGATGCTTCAGTGTCATTCTTTTAAACAGAAAATAATAGAGAAGTTTTTAGTCATAATTTCCTTTTTTGCTGAAAAAAGCCTTGATTTACCTTGCATGGACC
Source organism: Hyla sarda (assembly GCF_029499605.1). Taxonomy (NCBI): domain Eukaryota; kingdom Metazoa; phylum Chordata; class Amphibia; order Anura; family Hylidae; genus Hyla; species Hyla sarda. The sequence continues at coordinate 301,737,891 of NC_079192.1, forward strand.
ATACAGATCCTCTGGAGAACTGTGGTGTCCCAAAGCAGAGTCATTTTTCACTACTCTGAACTCTGTTTGAGTGGCTGTTGCTTCAAGGGTCTCCGGTTCTGTCTCAGGTCTATTTATTTAAATGTATTTCTAAGCAAGTGTATTCTTTCTATGTCTTTATATGTTTTCTGCATGCGGTGATCATAAATGATGTGTAGTCTTTCCTTACCATAGAGCCAGTGCTTTCTGTACAAGAACACCCCACCCCCTCAGCCAATTAGGACCCTAATGGCTGTCCTGTCTTCACTCCAGTCCTCAGGGACGGGGGACCTTAAGCACATGTTAGAGTTAGTTTGGACTTGGCCATGAACGGAGTTACATCACCCAGGCACACACCCCCGTGAAGACCTCTGAAGTACACACTCCACTCACACACAGGACAAATGCTAGAACATAAGGGTAAATTGTTACAGGCAATGGTATCCTGAGTACCGCGAGGGACAAGCCAGGGCAAAAACCCTGTAAGCCTCTGAAAAGTGCACATGCTACCAAGGACTAGTGAGTCTAGTATCAATTAAAAACTGAAGTATACTTTCAAACCAAGTCTAGTCTCAAGTCAAGTCTCATGTTATAGTCTCGAGTCTTGTCATAGTATCAAGTCTTATCCTGAACGTGCAGTGTAGGACAGGCCAGAACCGCTGCACATGTACAACTAGGGATAAAGAACCAGTCTACCACAGGAAGACTACAAGTCACATAGTGCCAATTCTCAAGTGTGTTCAATTTCTCAAGGACTGTGACAGTGACAAGTTACCAGTTACTTCCCAATTTCCAATGTGTATATGTATACCAAGTACTGTATCTAAAGTTTGTATGATATCAACTGTCTACAACATCAGTAAAGAGCAAGCTGTTAAGCATAAATACTGGCTTTTAAGGCATTTATTTCCCGGGGCATTGATACAAGCGGCTGCTTTATTGAAGTAGTAGTTAGTGGTGAAGAAAAAATAGTATGGATACACTCACCTCCTCCGTGTACGTGCAAACAGTCCTCCTCCACCGTCTTCAAGAGTCCAAGGTATTCACAGCACTGGTAAAATGTCCATTTATTTAATCCATTAAAATCCACATAAACAAAATTAGGTGCAATCCAACATGTTCAAGGTCAGAAACCTCCCCCTCTGACGCGGTTCTGCCTTACCAGGCCTTAAAGGGGTACTCCGGTGAAAACCTTTTTTCTTTTAAATCAACTGGCTCCGGAAAGTTAAACAGATTTGTAAATTACTTCTATTAAAAAATCTTAATCCTTCCTGTACTTATTAGCTTCTGAATACTACAGAGGAAATTTTTTCTTTTTGGTGACATCACGAGCACAGTGCTCTCTGCTGACATTATTATAATAATAAGTCTGTATTTACTTATTGTTGTCCTTAGTGGAATTTGAACCCAAGGCCCCAGCACTGCAAGGCAGCAGTGCTAACCACTAAGCCACCATGGTGCCCTTAGCATACACCTGCTATGCACAGTTGCTAAAATGGACAGAGATGTCAGCAGAGAGCACTGTGTTCGTGATGTCATCAGTGTTCAAAAAAGAAAGGAATTACCTCTGTAGCATTCAGCAGCTAATAAGTACTGGAAGGATTAAGATTTTTTAATCAAAGTAATTTACAAATATGTTTAACTTTCTGGCACCAGTTGATTTAAAAGAAAAAAGGTTTTCACTGGAGTACCCCTTTAATCATAGATACAGGGGATAGTATTCACAGGTATTTAAAACAGTTAGCTCCGCCTATACTGGGTGTAGAGATTCCACACATATTAAAAACATAGCAAATACAAAAAAACTAAAAACTGTCAATAACTCGTAACCAAGTCTAACCTATGATTCATGCCTTTCGGGTGTGAGGTATTAAACATGAGAATCCAGAAACCTTCATGGTTCAGCAATTTTGCCCCTCTGTCTCCTCCTCGTAATGGTTTAGTAACCCTTTCAATTCCAGACATTCCAGTGAGAATGTGCAAAAATGCTGGGAAAAATTAGAAGGATTTCTGGAAACATGAGTGGCTCCATAGATATGTTCCCATAATCTATCTAATACATCTACTGGTACATCCTACATAGCCTAAATTGCAACTTGTACATTGTATATAATAAATAGCCCATGTTGTGTTACAATTTATAAAAGATGGCATGACACACAATGATCCCGCAATAGTTTCACTGATTTCTTTGGTCTGATTCATAAACGCACAGCAACCGCATTGGTTACTGCATTTAAAGCAACTCTTCACACTAAACCACATATTCTTAGTGTTATCCTCCTGTACATGTGAGGGTGCCAGAACAGACAGTAGATTTGGAGGGCGCCTCTCAGAAAATCTACAATCTTTACAGGTGACAGATTTCAAGGTAACATCTTGTTCCAGAATAGGAAGATATTTTGAAACAACATTTTTAATCTTACTGTACTGTTTACTGAACGTCGTAACAAAGGTAACTGACTCCTCTGTCAGCTGTTTAGTTTTCTGGCTTCTATGTTTAGATTTATTTTCACATAAAAGATCCTCTCTGCTCATAGTTTTAACTTTATTCATAGCAGAGACAATCAAATTATTAGGATCATTTCTTTGTTTTAATCGTTCTGATAGTTTTATACTTTCTGATTCAAAAATCTCCGCCGAAGAGCAGTTTCTTTTGCTACGAATAACTTCCCCATAAGGCAATTTTTTAATAATATGTCTGGGGTGACCTGAGTTTGCATGTAACACAGAGGTAGAGGTAACAATTTTCTGATCCACAATCTGAATGTCCCTTTCAACCAAACTGAAACAGAGGATGATTCTACTGACGACCCAAGTCATGTGTCTGATACATCTACTGATAATGATACTGTTGTTAGAAACCCTAAGTCTGCCTCCTACTACTTTAAATCTACACCAAAATATGTGAAAAAAAAAATGATGAAAAAAGTCCTGACAAAACGAGAAGGCCGAAAAGATACTCCCAATGGGTGAAGGGCAAATACAAACAACAGGGATAAATGTGGTCAATCTATCCACTTATATTGTGTCTGATGCTCAGACCAGTCTTCTGGCTAAAGGCTTATCATATGCACCCACATATAATTTTGACCTCTATCAGACTGTCAAAGACGTTAACCGTTTTTCCAGACTTCTTACTCTGAAAAGGCTTTTTTTTTTTTTTTACCAAACTGCAAAAGAAACGCAAACAGTCCTACCTCAATCTGAACTATTACCTAATACGAACCCTTTGGAAGATACCGGAGCCCTTTCATTTCAGCATTGCATTGTCCTTAACTCCCTTAGATCTTGAAATGAAGAGTAGGACTGTGAAAGTAAGATCAAGGAGTCCAGATCTATGGAGTTTAGAAATCCATCTTTTTTCCCGATACAATCGAGGTGTGAGGCACTGGATCGTTTTCAAGAATTGATTTATGAGTTTGCATAAAAATATGAAACAGATATGCTATCAGAAAGACAATGCAAAAAGAACCTAACTAAAGCAGAACAAAAAATGATTTCAGAATTAAAGAAGAATGACGATTTCTTGGTGCGATCGGCCGATAAAGGCGCGGGCAGGGGTTCTTATAAACCAAAATCTCCATATCAGACTGAATGAAGATATGTTAAATGATGATAGAACCTATTTGCCTCTTCAAAGGGACCGAACTGACGAATATCAGTTGAAATTAAGGCATTTATTAGAAGAAGGGCTATCACTGTCGGTATTAACACAGAGAGAATTAGATTTTTTGTACAATGTTTCCCCCATTACACCAATTTTTCATTCGTTACCAAAGATTCATAAGAGCCTATTCCCGCCACCGTTAAGACCTATCGTGGTGGGAATTTGCTCTTTAAACAAATCTTTATGTGGGTGGGTTGATCAATTTTTGCAACCCTTAGTGAAACGTACTTTTGGCTATGTTAGGGACACCAAGCACTTGCTTGGTGTCCGAAAAGACATACAGTGGCAAACAAATTATAAGTGGCTTACATGTGATATTGAAACCCTATACACATGTATTCCCCATAATTTGGTGTTGATAGTGATAGAATTCCATCTGGATAAATATTCTAATTACAACACAGAATTAAAAATGTTTATTCTTTCTGCTATCCAATACCTACTAACACATAACTTTTTTATGTTTAATTCTAAATATTATTTACAGAGAGTAGGAGCCTCTATGGGCGCAAAATATTCACCTTCACTTGCTATTCTTTATGTTGCCTGGTGGGAGGAGTTATTTTTGTCTGATGCACTTAACCCCTTTGTTACAGATGTGTTGTGGTACGGTGCCCAACTTTATACGATACCTTAACAGTAATCCTTGTGCACTCAGATTTACATATGATTTTCATCCCACTAACATCACATATTTGGAGATTAATTTGCAAATAGTGGATCAGAAAATGGTTACCTCTACCTTTAGGAAGCCAACAGCTGGAAATTCTGTGTTACGTGCAAATTCATGTCACCCCAGACATATTATGAAAAATTTGCCTTATGGTAAATTTATTAGTAGCAAAAGAAACTGCTCCTCAGCTGAGATTTTTGAAGGAATATAAAACCATCAGAATGATTAAAACAAAGAAATGATCCTAATAATTTGATTGTCTCCGCTATGAATAAAGTTAAAACTATGAGTAGAGAGGATCTTTTATGTGAACATAAATCTAAACATAGAAGAAACCAGAAAACTAAACAGGTGAAGGAGGAGTCAGTTACCTTTGTTACGACTTTCAGTAAACAGTACAGAAGATTAAAAATATTGTTTCATAATATCTTCCTATCCTGGAACAAGATGTTACCTTTAAATCTGTCACCCGTAAAGATTGTAGATTTTCTGAGAGGCACCCTCCAAATCTACTGTCTGTTCTGGCACCCTCACATGTACAGGAGGATAACACTAAGAATATGTGTGAAGAGTTGCTTTAAATGCAGCGGTAACCATTGCGGTTGCTGTGCGTTTATGAATCAGACCAAAGAAATCAGTGAAACTATTGCGGGATCATTGTGTGTCATTCCATCTTTTATAAATTGTAACACAACATGGGCTATTTATTATATACAATGTACAAGTTGCAATTTAGGCTATGTAGGATGTACCGGTAGATGTATTAGATAGATTACGGGAACATATCTATGGAGCCACTCATGTTACCAGAAATCCTTCTCATTTCTCCAAGCATTTTGCACATTTTCACTCAGGTGATGCCAGTGCCCTTGTGATCACCGGAATTGAAAGGGTTACTAAATCATTACGAGGAGGAGACAGAGGGGCAAAATTGCTGAACTGGGAAGGTTTCTGGATTCTCATGTTTAATACCTCACACCCGAAAGGCATGAATCATAGGTTAGACTTGGTTACGAGTTATTGACAGTTTTTGTGTTTTTTGTATTTGCCATGTTTTTAATATGTGTGGAATCTCTATGCCCAGTATAGGCGGAGCTAACAGTTTTAAATACCTGTGAATACTATCCCCTGTATCTATGATTAAGGCCCGGTAGGGCGGAAATGCGTCAGAGGGAGAGGTTTCTGACCTTGAACATATTGGATTGCACCTTACTTTGTATATGTGGATTTTAATGGATAAAATAAATGGACATTTTAGCAATGCTGTGAATACCTTGGACTCTTTATCTTGAAGTACTTAGTGGTGCCATCACTCCTCCCACGTGAAAACTACAATCCTCATCATCCACCATTCACTATATAATAACCCCACTTCTGGCATCACTAACCTGACAACCTGCCAGGTAAGTATCAATACTTACTATATCTCATCCATCCTTCCCACAGAATGAATACAGATTGCTGGTCTGCTTGGTCCATTTAGTCTGCCCTAGTAATATTTCTTTTTTTGTCATTAGTTAGGATTGAAACATGTTTATCCGTGGCATTTCTACATTCTTTTCATTAGAAGTTTGTTCCATGCACCTACTATACTTTCAGTAAAATATTTTATCATGTGGCTCCTGAACTTACCACGACTAACCTCAGATTGTGCCCCTTTGGTTTTATGGGCAGCTTCAGATAAGTTCCTTTAGGATCTTCTGCTAATATTTTGGTGTCAGATAGAACAGAATATCTTTAGAGGTATTGTGAAGTCTGTGCCTCGATAAGTCAGCACTGTTTGGTTTCACTAGAAGGACTTACAGAATATCAGGTAGATATTTTTTATGTAACTGCTGTTTGGTGTATATTTTCAATAAAACTCTGTCTATAAAACTTACTCAAGCAATAGGAAAAACAGTAGTGTGCCCCTAGCAAACAATAAAATGTTTACTGTTATTTGTTAAACCTCTCTAGAAGAATTGTAATCTGTTTGATTGCTTTGGCAAAATTACTCATCTGAGCAGTTTTTGATGAATGACTTACGCGTATGGGGAATGTTATTAGGTGTTTTCCCTTTAAAAAGAAGACATTTGCAGATAAAATTAAATGTAAACAGTTTACCTTTGCTTGTCCTCTATTTCACATAAAATGCAGTCACTCTAAAATTGACAATACACATCATGGTTACAATAGTTACAAACAATGGCGCTGTTGCTCAAATATTGCAAAGATAACTAACAAACTATACTGCTAAACAATTTTTTTGCATTGTACCTTAGGTTCCTGTTTATGCCAAGACCTTATTCTTAAAGATGGGAGCCATTCTCCGGATTTAGCCAACATTATAGGCCATGTTCACATGTCAGCAGAGTCCTTTTGAATTCAACAGGATTCTGCTGCTCTGTGCACACGGCAGAATTTCCGTGCAAGATGTTTCCGGCATGGAATTTTTATTTTTTGTGTCCATACAAAGAATTAAAGGGGTACTCCGGTGGAACACATTTTTCTTATTTTAAATGAACTGGTGCCGGAAAGTTAAACCGATTTATAAATGACTTCCATTTAAAAAAATCTTAATCCTTCCAGTACTTATTAGCTGGTGAATACTACAGAGGAAATTATTTACTTTTTGGAACGCAGTGCTCTCTGCTGACATTACGAGCACAGTGCTCTCTGTTGACATTTCTGTCCATTTTAGGAACTGTCCAGAGCAGCATATGTTTGCTATGGAGATTTTCTCCTACCCTGGACAGTTCTTAAAATGGACAGAGATGTCAGCAGAGAGCACTGTGCTTGTGATGTCAGAAGAGAGCTCTGTTTTCCAAAAGGAAAATAATTTCCTCTATAGTATTCAGCAGCTAATAAGTACTGGAAGGATTGCGATTTTTTTAATAGAAGTAATTTACAAATCTGTTTAATTTTCTGGCACCAGTTAATTTAAAAAAAAAATAAAACGTTTTCTACCGGAGTACCCCTTTAAGATGTTCATTCTTTTTGTGGAGTCCGCATGGAATGCATATCCGTCTATGAAATGCAAAATATACCGGTGCCCAACAGTTTGCGGAATGTCTGCCCGGAGATGTCGTCGTGTGAACACAGCTTAAGAGTTCTGTTCCTCTTATACCAGTCTGTGTTCTCAAGGGTTCACAGTTCTGTGTTACTAAGGCCCTGCTGTAAAGGGTTCTATTCACACCACTCCCTTCTTTAGGGCTAACCTGTTCAGTCTGCTACATCTCACAAATGCACCAGTTAGGCTGCTTCTCCGGCTTCCAACGTATTAATTCTCCATTATAATTTATCTCAAGTCCCCATGGAACTGGCTCAACCCTACGAGGCTCCTACCAGGCAGACATCTCAACAGCCACGGTGGACTTTTACAGGCTGACAGCAGACTCGTGTAAACCGCACTGCTTCTAAAGACCTGTCTTCCAAGTGGTCACTTGTTAGTCTGCTAACTTCACAACCAGACTCTGCTCAGTGTAGCAGCTAAACCATTCCTCTCCAGAGACTGGCTTCAAACAACCAGTGACTCCTCAGGCAATGCCTCCTGGCCTTAAGCTTATTGGAAATCTATCCAGGTCACTGTTATCCACAGGCCCCAACACTATCTAGTTTACAGGCCAACAGCACTTACAATGTAAAGCGTGGAGTCCCAATGTCAATACTGCAATCCACAGCTTTCCACATCCTTCTGAAAATATTCTACAATAAAAGGGATAAGTATTCTCCTTAGGGAGGAGCACCACTTCTGGTGTATGGAGATTCAAAAAAGGCCATTAGCACTCCACTCTTCTGGGAAATGGGATATGCAAAGTAGCGCCTTCATAGGTAGCTTTCCCTAAATTTCAGCTTTAGCTCCTATTACGGAGTCTCAGAAACTGATTTGGATTTATTGCTAAGCCAGGAGTCTCCCCAGAAGGGAAAAGGACCCATCTGCAGACAGGTGTTTCGGGATGATTGCCCCTCAACCGTTACAGATCAGGAGGCCTGTTGACTAAACATCAGCTCTAGCTCCTATTGGCGAGTCTCAGAAACTGGGATCCCACTGTATGGTGACACCAAAAAAATATTATTTGTGTGGGTGATATTGGAAATAAAACCTAAATTTAGCAAATTTTGGATGTTTTTGTATTCATGTTGCATACTTTATGGTAAAATTACATGACATGTTTTGTTTATTCTGTGGGTCAAAACGATTACAATGATCCCTATGTTTAGATACTTTTCTATTATCGTACTGCTTTAAAAAATAATTAAACTATGCATAGCATAGACATACAACTGATCAGTACTATCAGTGATCTTCTTCTCTGGTCTGCTAGAAGGCAGAATATAGCAGAAGACCCTGGGAGAGTGACAAAGGCAGATATGGAAACTTCTCATCACCATCCCTTTTAGCTGATCAGATCCCTGCGGTCATGCTGCGGGTGGTCTGCTTAGCCATTAGAAGCGCTGCATTGCTGCAGATGCAGTGATCATTATTGATCACGGCATCTGAGGGTGTAATGGTGGACATCAGCTGGCCCCAAATAGTAGAAATGGTCACTGTGATCGTAGTTGGGGCTGCCCTATAAACGAGGTGGCCCCCCCAAAAGGCAAAGACAGATCTGTCTGGGGAGGCAAAGAGACAGGGCAGGCACATCCTTCCTGCCCAATCTGACTATTTTATCAGTACCATATTTTTTCATGATAAATTAACATATGTGGTGTGTTATCTATATATAACTAGGTTTGATTTCTCCTTTAAAAAGTTAGCTTTTATATATTCTTTTTTGGCCTAATTTGACAAATTTTGCTATGGTGATTATCCCCTTCAATACAATTTCTATATTAAGGCACTACCATAAGTGTTAAGCTGAGCGCTCCGGGTCCCCCTTCTCCTCCGGGGCGCTCGCGGCGTCTTCTGCCCTGCAGCCCTCCGGTCAGGACCGGAGACGCTGCTCTGTCGTGCCCGGCGGGGATGCGATCCGCCTAGTGGGCCGTGCCCGTCCGCGGATCACGTCCCGTCCCACTCACCTGTCCCGATCTCCTGCTGGGTCCCGGTGTGCGCGGCCCCACTCTCTAGGGCGCGAGCGTGTCGGGGCTCTCAGCTTTAAAGGGCCAGCACACCGCTAATTGGTGCCTGGCCCAATCACCCTAATTAGCTTCCATCTGCTCCTTGTATATAAAAACCCACTTACCCTTCCTGTCCTTGCCGGATCTTGTTGCCTAGTGCCTTGTGAAAGCGTTTAGTTTGAGCCATAACCTGTGTATCCAGACCTTCCGCTGTTGCCCCTGACTACGTACCATTGCCGCCTGCCCTGATATTCAGCTACGTCTGACCTCGCCTCTGTCTAGTCCTTCTGTACCACGCCTATCTCAGCTGTCAGTGGGGTCGAGTCGCTATCGGGGGATACGACCTGGGAGTTTTCGCCGCAGCAAGTCGATCCCGCCTTGCGGCGGGCTCTGGTGAAAACCGGTAACTTCTTAGAACTGGTCCCTCGGTACGGCCTGCGTCATCGCCTCACTGATCCAGAGGATCCACTACCCGCTTACCAGTCCAGATTGTGACAATAAGGACACTGTACTGTGTACTGAGAATACACTGACACTGGTAGGGCTGACATTTTGGTTTGGAAATTGCTAAGGTGGACACTAATAGATGGTCTGTTACCTTATGATTTCTAATTTTACATGGCCCTACTGTGGCTGTCATTCACACATGACTGCTTTTTGTTTTATGGGCACTAAGCATACTGTATAGACACTCCTGGGTAGTTTGCGGCTTTAACTACCAGGCACAGGGTAAGTGGCAAGCTTACTGACAATGTAAAAGAGCCAGTCAGGTAGAGATTATTTGACAACTGATACGTAACTTTTGTTGATTGAACAAAGTGAGTTATACTGTTCGACTCGGATGCCAATTGTCGGTGTCAATTCTGTGATAAATTGAAAATGTCTTGATAGATTTGTCTCAAATATAACATAATAACATACTAGGGATGATCTGACCTCTGGGACCCCCAACAATCTCCTATCCGGCACACCAGTTCTCTTCCTGCATGGAGTGGAGGTCGGCACATGCCGTCTATCTCTAGCTTTCCCACAGAAATGCATGGAGGGGACATGTTGACCACTCCATTGTGTGGGAGTCGACACAGCTCTGTGCAGGAGAAGAGCCTGGGCCCTCTACAGGAGATCAGAAAGGGTACGAAGACTTAACTAATTGAGAAAATTAAATGCACTGAAAAAAGTTTGGGAAAGCAAAGAAAAAGAAGAAAAGAAAAAAAGACCTGATGGCTAATGGCTAACAATTGGCTAACAGAGGACCAAGAACATGACTGTGCTCTTGGTCTTTGTCAATGGGCTCTGCAGTGCTAAGACAGATCAAGGACTGAGGTCTACTGTTCACCAAACTATTGGTTTTTATTATGATTATTATTTGGATATTGCTATTGCAACATTCTCCCGGTGTATTGGCATTACGATGTGGTAAGTTGCAGTCTAGCAATAGAGTCTTGAAAGACTGCAATATAATCCTTCAGTGTAGGCATCTCTGTGTAATGCTTTTCACTGTCCAGGCAAACACACTGCCCTCCTAACATCTGTACTGCACAGGTGACATCTATGCTTTTTGGCTGTTTTCCATCATACGGTACAATGTCAACATACAACACACTGACATACCGTAAGCAATGTAACTCTCTATTTTACATTTTGTAAATAAAGGATGATAAAAATGCATGTGAATCACTTGTGTATTACCTGTTAGGAGAATGAAAAGGGCAGCCTGGCAGGCGCTGATCTATAAAATGTACTGATGCGTACAGATGTAGTTGAGTGCTTGGTGTTACAATATCCTTCTCTCCATATAGTATGGAAAGAAATAACATTTATCCCGACATCCTGGGATGCTGCACAGCCAAGATTTAAAAGTGAGCTCCCCCTCCTGTTTCTGGTGCACACCGCCACCTCCTCATCCTGGGACAGAATAGCAAGATATTCTCTCATTTCTCATTCCCTATGTAGGATACCACTTCTGTGTAGATACTGCTTAAAATAAAGGAGACTGGATAGAGTCTGAACTGGGGATCCCCTTAACATAAGCCCATAGCAGCCACAGGGGTCTCCCTCTATCACTACATGTAAGCTCTTGTACCAAAGTGAGGTTTTAGTGTATTCACAGGTATTTTCTTGCACGGACTGTGACAAGACGGCTTGTATATTGTGCAGAATCTCTAGCTGTGTCTTCTCCTCATTAACCAGGGACAAGTGCAGCTCCCCTGACAATGTTTCATTCTAGGCATACAATACAATAGCAGCAAAATTCATTTTGACTATATTTTTATTGGCTTTCTTGCAATAAAAGGCCAATCCAGCACTCAGTGGTCCATAGAGATAGCTTCTGCCTTAGAATGATTTTCCATTTCTAACATTTGCATAAACATTGTACATGTCTTGCTGTGAAGGAATTGGTTGCTGTCCTCCCTTGCATAAATCTCAATCTCTTTGTGCATTAAATGCACACCCCTCCCTCCTCCATCCCTGACAGACAGCAGCTGGGGTTAGGATGCCTGCGGCTGCAGCAATCCTGTTTCCTACCATCAGCATCACAGAAGCTGCCACTTTAACCAGCTGTTGCGTTTCCTCCAATCCATCCAACCAGCTGTGATCCAGACCGTGTTTTTCCAGCCTATGTCTGCATGTCCCTTTCTCTCTCTCTCTCTCTCTCACTCTGGCTCATTCTCCTCTTACTGCTCTGCATTGCTGTTGAGCCCACATAAGCCACTACAGGAGAGAGGAGAACAGAGGGAGCAGGTGGATCTTTGCCATTTACTGACATACCCTGTCCGGCTTTCACTCTCGGAAAGGCAGGTGCTGCTGGTGAAAGGGTGACACTTAAAGGTGCCTGTATGGATCATTTAAGGGAAAAGGGGTGCTGCTATGTACTGCAGAATGGAGGAATACCCTGAAATCTGTCACATTGATACTTGTCTTGCTCACATTCAGTGACACCTCAACTTCTGTCCTGCAATGGGCTCATGGCTGGGGGAGTCCAGTCTGGACATCAGGATGGGCGCAGCATGTTTCTTGCTGGTCGGTAGCTTCCTCAGCTTGCACCTTCCTCCTTCTGGTAAGTTTGACCTCTTTCAACTTATCTACCACTTACAAAGGAGGAGTTGGTACCTTGTATTGCGCTCAGGATCTAGTGGCACAACTGGCAGATGAATGTGCCCACTTTCCCAGCTAGCTCTGCTGTGTTGTCTTACCTTGCAATGTCATGAAGTGTGCTCTTCTCTGCTGCTTTAGCCTCTCACCTCTGCTCTCTCCCATGGGAAAACACTGAAAGAGGCATAGTAACAGCAGGTGCATGCAGCCTGGTAGACACATTGCTAAGGCGAACGAGGCACAAGTCAAGTATTTGTAAGGGAATATGGATTTTCATTGTATTTTGCAACACAATACAGTATACAGCACCTAGTGTACAAGTTCAGGCTGGAGCAGGTGATCAGATGTGGGTCATGTATTAGCTGCTGTAGGTTCCTAACTAGGAAGGTAAAGAACAGATATCATCTCTCTTTTCCATTCTCTCTATAATGGAGCTACAGCTAGAATGGGCTAGGAGCTTGCTTATAAGGAAGACAGTGAAGTGCCTCAGTCAAATCTTCATGTTTGAACAAAGAAACGTCCAAGTAGTAATTCTCTGCACTCGCCTGAGTGGCCTGTATACCATAGGTATCCACTATTCCATCTCTCAATATTATGTGTGTGTGGGAAGGGACAGGCTTGTGTAGATGAGGTCAGAAAACCAAGGATTCACTTTGGTGTATTATTTACCGATTCCTGTCCTTGTAGACAACACTGTTAATAACTCATTGGAAATTGGGCCTGAAACTGCCCTCTTGGCTGATTTAGTGCAACTGTTTTACAGTGAAGGTGGCTGCAGATCATGGTTGTTAGTAGTCCTGAGGCTAGTAGGAGATCTTAATGAAATCTTGTTATGCCAGGCTATAAAAACTTCATCTGCTCAGAAGACACTTCTTGCTGCATGGTGTCATTCATGTGTGACTACTGCATGATACACATCTAGGTTTGGCTCTGATCTTCTCTGTATGGCTTTGATAGGAGCTGCTGCACGTCTTTATAGAAATCTTCTCCTGTGCTTCGGTCTCCGGTTCTGTAGTGCTCATATGTATGTTTATTGTAAAGCACATTGTTCTACTGCTGAGAGACTATACAAGCAAACCCACTGTGCGCAGACACTTGTACTTGGTGGTGTCAATCCTTGGAGCAGCACTAATTCATTTATGATGTAGGCTTCTCTTTCAAGTTGCGTTCAAGGTTTATCTATTTAGAGGCCATTTGTACATTGTGAATGTTTTTTTTTTCCATCTATTCATTCTCTGTTTGAAGGGTCTATTAGAGTTTATTACATATCTGTGGAGAGGAAGAAGCATGTGTGTGGGGGATGGAGTACTGTAAGTTGCCATTTGCTTTCTATTGTTTATGGGGTGGTCCAGGCTTAGGTGATAGCTGTCAATCATTTGTGTTATTGTCATGTTATCCTGGCCAGCATGATAGCCCTGTGATTTTTCTTTTTACTAGGATAGTATCCAGCTCAAGCAGATCCTTGAACAAACAGTATGTGTAGGTTGTAAAACCATGGATGCATATGCCCAAATTTTCTGTAGTAGCTGTACTAGATCATTGGGGAAAACGTGTGATCATGTCTGGTGAACGTGATGTGTCTAGCTCTCTGTGAGTTCCTGCTCAATGAAGCAACAATGTGTAGTATGTAGAGACAAAAAGATGCTAATGTACATTTACACATTTCATGGACTATAGTGTACAGTATAATGTGAATGCCTAATGTTGTATTCATTATTCTCAGCATATATACAGCACATCACTTGTGCAATTCTGTCGGCTCTGATTACTTCTTTTACCATTACACTTACGCATACATATATACATATATAATGTACACACACACAAATATATATATATATATACATATATAATGTACACACACACAAATATATATATATATATATATATATATATTGTTAGCAGACACACATGAGCATACAGGGTCCTTTTGCCTTAGTGTTCTTAACTGGTATTCCTATGAAAATCTATATAGAGGTGGAAGGGATTTTTCAGGTTTACAGATGGAAACAGGCAGCTATACGTAGTGTAAAATCCTAAAAAGAATGTATTCAGTGGTTCACATGTTGCACACGAACATTGATTTTTTACTATGTAAATATGTAGGTGCCACTTTTGCTGACCACACACACCAGCGTATAGGTTTACAAAAAAAAAAAAAAAAAAAAAAAAAAAAAAAATATATATATATATATATATATATGTATATTATTATTTTTTTTCCACCACTCCACCATTATAAATGATCAAATCTGGTTTCAATTCTCCAAAAGTGAATCCGGTGCCCTATTACCCTCACCGGAGCTCGCAGAGGTCACTTAAAGTTTAAGGGACTCAGAGAGACCTTGGTACATTGGTCAGAAGCCTAAAATGGCTATAATGTTTGGCAGTGTACAGTTGTTAAATAAGCTAAATGACAAAACTGGAAAATGGGTTGCCAGTATCCTTGCTAATACAAGGACTAGATACTTCCACATACCCGTTATGGGTATTACTAGCCACAATGAGAACCAGCATGTCATCTCATATTCCAGTTCAAACAAAACTTCAACCCACCATCCTTCCATCAAGAATATTCCACTGGTCTTCTTCTTGGGCCACAGCATTCTTTTCACGGAAAAGCGTATTTATTATACAGAGACAATTACAGTGCTGGGTAAATGTATCAGCTGCTAATATAGTACTATACTCCTCCTGCAATGATATCAAAGGCATAGACAGCTGTAATAAATATCATACGAATGATGCAACTCTGAAAGTCTTCCATAATCAATTTAATATTGTATCATCCCAGTTTTCATGAAGATGCTTCATATGTTATATATGTGTTTGTGAACTGGCAGCTTGATAAGAGACAACATCATCTTATTTATTGAAAGCCATGTTGGTTTTCTTGCTGGTGGCTGCAGAAACATCTTTGAGGGTTGTGACCTGGATAACCTTGGTCAACCATTCATCACAAAATATGTTTTATAGCATCGTAGTTGAAAAATTCAGCGAACAGAGCTTTCAAATATTTTTTATTTAGCTTTCTGTTTAATTAATAAAGTATCTGAATATAAAAAGTGCCTGTTGTTACACTTGTTCATATAATAGTAAAAAAATAAGTAGGGGTTCAAAGGAAGTTAGTAAGATCAGCAAATTTAATGATACATTGGAAATACAATATATCAGAAAAACATATGCCCCATCCACTGCTTTACAAAAAAGGACAATAGAAGTGTAAACACAAAATATGTTAATGACCCTATGATGTTGTAATGTAATGCAGAGATATTATACTTAGTATAGTATACTTATATCACACAAAGGATAATGTCATCACTTGGTGGTGAACTCTGGAATAGCTTTTGCACCAAGGACCCAAGAGATTCAAGCCATCCCTTTCAAACTATATGCGCCCATAGGAGACCCAATATTTATTACACTTCAGTACAGACAAATCGCATATGACTTGCTAATATGAGATCATTGTTATACAAGGGCATCTTGCTGATGTATATTATTTACAGAACCTCAGAAAGGGTCTTCCAGTCCCCTAAAAATGTAACAATAATAATGATAACATTAATAAATTGACAATAGTATCACAACGTTTATTCTTAAATCTCTTCTTAAAAGTAACCTGTCACATTAAACAGGCTGTCAGATCGGCAAGCATCATGTTATAGAACAGGAGGAGCTGTGCACATTAATATATTGTTTTCTGGGAAAATATTTTGTAATATAATTTGTAGTTTTGTAATTTACGGTAATTCCTGCTTCTTCTGAACTTAGGAGTCTAGCTGGCGGTCATACATAATGATTGACAGTTCTTTTTGTATGCAAAGGCATAAGGAAAGGCTGTCAGTCACTAAGATGGACCGCCCACTGGACTCCTAAGCCCAGAAAAAGTAGAGAATAAGATGACAAAATTTTAATTTATATTGAATATATTATCGCAAATCTATACATTAACTCATGTTACTCAGCACCTCTTGCTTAACATGAATCTGGTAGTTTAGAGTACTTGTGTAAAGTAAAAGGTTTCCTTTAAGGCAAAGACTTCATTCTATCTTCACAGTTACCCCTGTCCTATACAAGTATAACCACTGACAATACAAGTTATTGGGACATACATCACTAGACTCCTAAATGAGTGGAAGACATGATGCAGACTTCTGGAAATGGTTTATTTAGTTTATTCTTACCTCCTTTATGTTGTTTCTAACACTGCACTTACTGGCAAATATGTCAGTAAATTCAAATGAAAATTGCTTTAAATGGGTACTCCGGTGGAAAACTTTTTTTTGTTTTTTTAAATCACCAGGTGCCAGAAAGTTAAACAGATTTGTAAATTAATTCTATAAAAAAAATCTTAATTGTTCCAGTACTTATTAGCTACTGAATACAGCACAGGAAATTATTTTCTTTTTGGAACACAGAGCTCTCTGCTGACATCATGACCACAGTGCTCTCTGCTGACCTCTCTGTCCATTTTAGGAACTGTCCATAGCAGCAAATGTTTTCTATGGGGATTTTATCCTACTCTGGATACTTCTTAAAATGGACAGAGATGTCAGCAGAGGGCACTGTGGTCATGATGTCAGCACAGAGCTCTGTGTTGCAAAAAGAAAAGAATTTCCTCTGTAGTATTCATCAACTAATAAGTACTGGAAGGATTAAGATTTTTTAATAGAAGTAATTTACAAATCTGTTTAACTTTGTGGCACCAGTTGATTAGAAAAAAAGTTTTCCACTGGAGTACCCCTTTAATTTTGCCCTGGAGATAAACAACACTCCTATTACTGCTACTACTATGACTACTACTACTACTACTACTACTACTGCTACTACTACTGCTACTACTACTTCTAGTATTACTACAGCTACAATTACTGCTTCTCCTATTACTACTACTTCTGCTACTCATATTACTACTTCTACTATTATACAAATTCTGTAAAAAAAAATTACAAAATCTTTCAGCTCTTAGTATTGTCAGTATGTATGGTTCAATCAATCATCCTTATGATTATAAACTTCAATATATTATATCTAGCTACCAAATATTGTCACATGTTTGTGTAAAAATAAAAGTTTGTTCATTTATGTAGAATATAAACGTGTTAACTGCTAAGCATTCTCACATACAAAAACGTCAAAAGAAATTTAGCAGAGAGGTTAACCCAATTTTACTGTGCCCCCTAAGCTTGCCCTTTAGCCATAATTATCCTTAAAAGAAGGGTAGAACATGGTAAAGTACATTTACATAACCATATAGGAATATTATTTTATGACAACTGATATATATATATATATATATATATATATATATATATATATATATATATAATTTTTATTTAGAACAAGCCAGAAGAAATCTAAAGAAACAGGATGAATGTTTGACCAGATGATAGGTGCTGTATAAAACACCTAGCAGGATACATTTTGTATAAGAGCTGGAACTACTTTAAATTCAGGCTGGTCTGTAGCTGAAGGGAGGGATGATACAAGATATTGGATTGTACGAGTCTTCAGGCCTTATCAGTAATTACTGTATATTAGAGAATTGCTATTTAAGTACTGCACTATATAGAAACCCATATTTTACAAAAGGATATTTTTTTTCATACCAATACATAGAAAACCAATAGAAGAAGGGAGATTAAGGTAGCTTCTATCCCTTAGAGGGTTCACAACAGAGACAATAGGCAAATCTTAATAAGATTTCATCCAAAGAGACCCTGAGCTGACATTTTGACAGAAGGTGTGGTGGCAATGCTAAATTACAAATGAAAATGAATTATACAGCGTTAAAAAACATGGCTGCTTTCTAACAGCACAACATCAGTACTGCAACTCAAAGCAATTGAAGAAAATGGACTTTAGCTGTAATACTACACATAACCTTTGGTTGGGTGTGGCACTGTTTTTGGATAAAGGTAGCCATGTTTTTCGAAATCTATGCATTGTCCTGAAATTTTATATATATATATATATATATATATATATATATATACACACACACATATATATATACACACACACACATATATATATACACACACACACACACACACAAATCCAAGCTTAGATTAATGTGGTGTTCTACAAGAAGAAAGAAAGTAAGTTTTTTTTTTCTTAAAGCAAAAAAGCCATGTCAAAATGGCCTTCACATATTGTTATTGACACAATGAATGTAAATATCATGTTATTAAGCCACATGGTGAACGGCACAAAAGCTTTTTTTTCTCAGTAAAAGTTAATGAGTCGTGTCATATGTATCCCGAAATAGTAACATTGAAAAATACTACATAAGGGCTTTTAAACACAGTTTTTTACTCTGAGCAAAAATAAAAAAAACTACAAAAAAAATAAAAATAAATAAATAAAAAAAGGGAATGTGCAGGAAAAAGAAGTAAAACATTATTCCTTAATATTCCCTGCTCCTTTTGAATCCACTTCTATAACTTTGGTTTAAAAACTGACTGAAAACCGTGTGAATCCCATCTTTATCATATGGAAAAAACAAAATGCTTAGGCAGCCATGTTATAGGAAAAAAAGCTATGGTTTTCAGAATGCAACAATGAAAGAAAAATTGACAGAAAACCCACTATGGACTTAAAGGGGTAGTCCAGTGGTGAAAAACTTATCCTCTATCCTAAGAATAGGGGATAAGTTTCAGATCGTGAGGGGTCCAACCGCTGGGCCCCCCCGTGATCTCCTCTACAGGGCTTCGGCTCACTGGCCAGATAGCGCGTGTTGACCACCACATGAAGTGGCAGCCGACACGCCCCCTCGATACAACTCTATGGCTTTGTGCGGACCCCCGCGATCTGAAACTTATCCCCTATCTTTAGGATAGAGGATAAGTTTTTCACCACTGGATATCTCCTTTAAGGCCCATTTTTTTTATTTTATTTTTTCTGTGCCAGTTAAAGTGCCTGATTTTCATACATATATATTTTTTTTCCGATACCAGAAGTGAATTCTAAAGGAATGGGAAATATAAAGGAAGGACTTATACATCCTGCTAACAAAATTTTCGCAGTTTTCACATTTGTATAATGCGCATGTTTCTCCACTGCAACAAATATACAGTAAAAAACTGTGGTATGGCAAAAGTAAAAATAGATTGTGTAAAAAAACAAACAAACAAAAAAAAAACATATTAATGTTTGAACAAGGCCACAAAATGTGCTTTCAGTAAAACTATTTTGGTGACCCCTTTACCCTCTACATGCCAAGCCCTATGTTTGCTAGCAATGCAAGGAGCCAACGGAAGTCCTTTCCATTTTTTTCCATCTAATAGCACTATATGCACATGTTAAAGTAAAGCAATACTGTAGAAGTGTGTCTACGTATTTTGTGCAATTTTGATATATTTACCACATTTTCAACAAAATATAGGACTTTGTCCCCGTTTACACAGTGTAGTTTTTATGATACTCTCTTTAATCCTGTTTGCAACAATGTATATGTGGGCAGTGTCAATAAGTAATGACTCCCCCATGACGAAGCAACAGTGAGCGAAACGTGTGTTGGATTACTTATATGGTGTGTCTCAGGCATTATACATGGCAGGTATCAGCTTTGCTTTTGGATTTTTTCCTTCCTTTTTGTGCAGGAGTATTCTTCTCTTGTTTATGTATCCTTGCCCAGTAATATAGTTATCTTTCACATAGTCACTTTTTCACAGTACTTTTTGCATACATGAGATGTATAACACTAAGGGGAGAATTTACCATTGGTTTTACCCTGGTTTTGTGGTTTAAATTTGTCGCACAGTTTGTCTCTGTTGCTGTTTAGAGACTTTTTGTTAATTGTGTCTTTTACTTTAGAAGGTTTTTCAAAAAGAACATAGCAAGTTGTGATTTAAGTTGATGTAATTGAAATTATGATGTGTGACTTTTCAGTTTGTCGCATCTTTTGGCGCAACTGCGCTATCTGAGGTGCAAATCTACACTTGGTTTACAAGCTGACTGTGGACACTGGACAGCAGTATTAAAAAGTTGCACGTTTTGTTGCAGAGGAGGCACCATACAAAGTGGAGTACTGAAGAAATATGTGCAGCATCATATTTATCACATGCCCTGCACCATGTAATAGATTTGTTGCAAGTACACAGTGTCCACCACACAGATTAATGGAGTAAAAAGATGTGCACCTACTCCACTCTTAAAGGGGTTCTCCACCCCTAGACATCTTATCCCCTATCCAAAGGATAGGGGGTCAGATGTCTGATTGCGGGGGTCCCGTAGCTAGGACCCGATGATCTCTGTGCAGCACTCGGCGTTCATTTAACCCCTTAAGGACTCAGCCCATTTTGGCCTTAAGGACTCAGACAATTTAATTTTTACGTTTTCATTTTTTCCTCCTCGCCTTCTAAAAATCATAACTCTTTTATATTTTCATCCACAGACTAGTATGAGGGCTTGTTTTTTGCGCGACCAGTTGTCCTTTGTAATGACATCACTCATTATATCATAAAATGTATGGCGCAACCAAAAAAGACTATTTTTGTGGGGAAATTAAAACGAAAAACGCAATTTTGCTAATTTTGGAAGGTTTCGTTTTCACGCCGTACAATTTATGGTAAAAATGATGTGTGTTCTTTATTCTGAGGGTCAATACGATTAAAATGATACCCATTATTATATACTTTTATATTATTGTTGCGCTTAAAAAAAATCACAAACTTTTTAACCAAATTAGTACGTTTATAATCCCTTTATTTTGATGACCTATAACTTTTTTATTTTTCCGTATAAGCGGCGGTATGGGGGCTCATTTTTTGCGCCATGATCTGTACTTTTTTTTGATACCACATTTGCATATAAAAAACTTTTAATAAATTTTTTATAATTTTTTTTTAAATAAAATGTATTAAAAAAGTAGGAATTTTGGACTTTTAAAAATTTTTTTCGTTCACGCCGTTCCCCGTACGGGATCATTAACATTTTATTTTAATAGTTCGGACATTTACGCACGCGGCGATACCAAATATGTCTATAAAAAATGTTTTTTACGCTTTTTGGGGGTAAAATAGGAAAAAACGGACGTTTTACTTTTTTATTGGGGGAGGGGATTTTTCACTTTTTTTTTACTTTTACTTTTACATTTTTTTACATTTTTTTTTACACTTGAATAGTCCCCATAGGGGACTATTCATAGCAATACCATGATTGCTAATACTGATCTGTTCTATGTATAGGACATAGAACAGATCAGTATTATCGGTCATCTTCTGCTCTGGTCTGCTCGATCACAGACCAGAGCAGGAGACGCCGGGAGCCGCACGGAGGAAGGAGAGGGGACCTCCGTGCGGCGTTATGAATGATCGGATCCCCGCAGCAGCGCTGCGGGCGATCCGATCGTTCATTTAAATCGCGAACCTCCGCAGATGCCGGGATCTGTATTGATCCCGGCACCTGAGGGGTTAATGGCGGACGCCCGCGAGATCGCGGGCGTCGGCCATTGCCGGCGGGTCCCTGGCTGCGATTAGCAGCCGGGATCAGCCGCGCATGACACGGGCATCGCTCCGATGCCCGCGGTTATGCTTAGGACGTAAATGTACGTCCTGGTGCGTTAAGTACCACCTCACCAGGACGTACATTTACGTCCTGCGTCCTTAAGGGGTTAAAATGCTGGGTGCAGGCAGCGGTCAGGACATTGTGACCACGCCCCCTCGTTATGTCATGTC
This sequence comes from Hyla sarda, assembly GCF_029499605.1. Taxonomy (NCBI): domain Eukaryota; kingdom Metazoa; phylum Chordata; class Amphibia; order Anura; family Hylidae; genus Hyla; species Hyla sarda. The sequence continues at coordinate 301,760,068 of NC_079192.1, forward strand.
ACACCGCCTCAATGCAAGTCTATGGGAGGGGGCGTGGCATACGCCACGCCCCCTCCCATATACTTTCATTGAGGGGGCATGGTGTGGCATCACGAGGGGTGTGGCTGTGACGTCATGACCCCTGCCGGCCGTTCCAAGCCTTGAGAACAAAATGTTCTGAACTCTGGGGCAGCGGAGTGCCCCTTTAATGAATTACCCCCCTTTGTCTTGATATAAACATGATACCTGTTTATACCATGGTTTATTGAGTATAGTTTAGTGTCTTTCCATTCTTCAGATGCTTTTTATATTTTTATGTTTGTCATTTAATAACAATGTGTTGTTAGTGCCTTTATTTGGGGAATATAGCTACAGTAAATAGTTTAAGTAGCTAAAACCCGCAGGTGTGAACTAGGCTTTAATGTTTGCAGGTAAATATACAATTAAAATGTGTTAGCAAACAAAGAACGGGCCTTTTAGCTGAGACTCAACAGTAATCGAGTGCAAGTGATTCTGGAGAAATCCATTCACAGCAGTGTAAATATGCCGGAGAAATTAACTCTGGTTGTTTACTTTGTCTGCTTTTTAAATACTCCCCAATGTGTCAGAAAAATAACAATAGTTAATGAACTCTGATTTCATCGAGATATTCAGCTCGACGTACCTGCTGTTACTCAGAATATGATATACAACACGTGTATTGACATTCCAATAAATCCGGGATATGGAATTCAAATGTGTTCATTGTAAAAATGTCAAATATGATTAAGTCCTGACTCCACCCATTTAGCGCTATGATATGGAATCATTATCGGCCGCATAAGAAAGCATCCGGCGTTTTTTACACTGCACCCAGCAGTTCTTATAGCGCCATACTATACTCTGGCTAACTGAGAATTGTATCGAGCATCTACACTTTGTAATAGAATATTCCAGGGGGAAATTAAAATATCTGGCAGACTTTCTACCATGAAGTATATGCTTTCAGAAATATTTGCTGAAATCTGTATATATAGAACCCTATTAGACTTCCTTTCCATTTACTTTATTAAAATTGCATACCGCTTATTTAGGAATGTATTGCCTAGATTTTTTTTTAACTGGTTGGAGCCAGAAACTGAGACATGTTCTTGTTTCCTAATCTGTTTCTATTCTCTCATTGAAAAATGTTTATTTCATTTTTTTGTACATTATTATGGGGGCTACCATCTTGCCTGAACTGTTTTTAATAGCCTTAAAGGGGTACTCCACTGAAAAACATCTTATCCCCTATCCAAAGGATAGGGGGAAAGATATCAGATCACGGGGGTCCCATCACTGGGGACCCCCGGCGATTTCCGGCGCAGCACCCCAGTCATCTGTGCATGGAGCGAACTGTGACGGCTACATACTAGCCATCATGCCCCCTTCCATAGACATGAATGGAGGGGGTGTGATGTCATGAATGTGGAAGCTCCAAGCTTCCTTGTTCTGGATGCCACTGCTGTCGGCCTGGAGATCGCAGGGGTCCCCAGCGGCAGGACCCCTGCGATCAGACATCTTATCCCCTCTCCTTTGGATAGGGGATAAGATGTTTTTTTTGTGAAGTACCCCTTTAAGAAACATGTTTATAACAAGCCCCATAGACAGAAGATGTGAGTCTTATGTGAATGGGGATAGGTACTGGGCATGCTTTCTGACCTTTGAAGTAGTTATTTCACAGGGAGGAGGAGGCTGAGCTCTGAGCTTCATCTATTGTTTTTTCTATCTTGTGCAGTCACCGTTTGCTGAAAAGCTGTACAGATCACTTTCCAGCATTCTTCTCCTTATCATCACATACAACACAGGAAGTCTCAGCTTAGTTTTAGGCATACTGGCCAATCTGAGTACTGTAATATTTCAAGATGGTGGATGAAAATCTCTTTACCTCTTTCAGACTATACAAATGAATTGCAGATTACAGTGACCAGTGCTGTTCTTATACATAGCACTAAACATTAAAGGAGTCATGCAGTCTAAAACTACTTATCAGGCCCCTCCAGCAGACCGGCAGACGGTCTTCTGTCCAGTGCTGGGTCCTACCATTTAAAAGCCCACTAGATAGAATGTCTGCTGCTCTAAAGGGCTTACAGTAGTAGTTTCCTATGCTAGTGGTCTCCAAACTGGAGGCCTCCAGATGTTACAAAACTATAACTCGCAGCTTGCCCGGACAGCCAGAAGCTGGGAGTTGTAGTTTTGCAACATCTAGAGGTCCACAGTTTGGAGACCACTACCTAGGGAGACCATTAGAATAGACAGTATGCATAATGTAATACTATTTTGTGGCAGCAGAACATTGTTAGCACCAAACACTTTCTTTATATCCCCTGTCTATGAGATAGAACAACCGTATTTATCGACATATAGCACGCACTGGCGTATAACACACACCCTTATTTTAAGAAGGAAATTTTAGTAAAAAAAAACTAAATTTTACATAAATGACTTGGAGGCTTTGAACTTAACCTCCCCCTTTATCTGGCTCTGTGGCACATAATTCCCCCCCCCCCCTCTGATTACCCCTGTGCCACTCACACCCCCACACACACACATACATCTTCCCCTCACTGACCCCGCACACACATACATCTTTCCCATCACTGACCCCCCACACACACATGTTTCCCCTCACTGACCCCCCCACCCACACATCTTTCCCCTCACTGACCCCCACACACATCTTTCCCCTCACTGACCCCCCACACATCTTTCCCCTCACTGACCCCCACACACATCTTTCCCCTCACTGACCCCACACACACACATGTTTCCCCTCACTGACCCCCCACACATCTTTCCCCTCACTGACCCCCCACACATCTTTCCCCTCACTGACCCCCACACACATCTTTCCCCTCACTGACCCCCCCACACGTTTCCCCTCACTGACCCCCCACACATCTTTCCCCTCACTGACCCCCCACACACACATGTTTCCCCTCACTGACCCCCACACATCTTTCCCCTCACTGACCCCCCACACATCTTTCCCCTCACTGACCCCCCACACACACATGTTTCCCCTCACTGACCCCCACACATCTTTCCCCTCACTGACCCCCCACACATCTTTCCCCTCACTGACCCCCACACACATCTTTCCCCTCACTGACCCCACACACACACATGTTTCCCCTCACTGACCCCCCACACATCTTTCCCCTCACTGACCCCCCACACATCTTTCCCCTCACTGACCCCCACACACATCTTTCCCCTCACTGACCCCCCCACACGTTTCCCCTCACTGACCCCCCACACATCTTTCCCCTCACTGACCCCCCACACACACATGTTTCCCCTCACTGACCCCCACACATCTTTCCCCTCACTGATCCCCACACACATCTTTTCCCCTCACTGATCCCCACCACCTTTCCTCTCACTGATCCCCTGCCCATCTTTCTCCTCACACATCTTTCCTCCAGTTGAATGTACCACATCATTTGAACCATTCTGATCCCCTACTTGTATTTTGGTTTTTCCCCTACCTGGCCTGCGTGCTGCCACCACTGTTTTTAAGTGGCCGTGGCCGGACTGTAGATCTTGAACAAACAGCCGGCGCCACAACCACTCTAAATCACTGACCGGCGATGACTGCCAGGATATCTACCCCCACTGATTCCCTGCTTGTATTTAGGTTTTTTACCCCTTACCTGGCGTGCGCGCTCCAGCAGGATCAGGTTCCGGCGGCGTCTGGGGCTGACTGCGCACTGAAGGTTGACATTCTCTGCGCAGCGTCAGGGGCGTCACCTGCCAGTGCGCTGTCAGCCCCAGACGCTGCCGGAACCTGAGCCTGCTGGAGTGCGCCGGCAAGGTAAGGGGTAAGAAACCTAAATACAACCAGGGATCAGCGGGGGAGTAGATGTCATGGCAGCCGTCACCAGTCAGTGATTTAGAGTGGTTGCGGCGCCGGCTGTTTGTTCAGGATCTGCAGTCCGGCCGTGTCCACATTAAAACAGTGACCAACGGCGGCTGCATTGATTGGAGTAGGATTTATCGGCGTATAACACGCAGGTAGGGTTTTAGCTTAATATTTTAGTTTAAAAAGTGTGTGTTATACCCTGATAAATATGGTATAGACTCTGCAAGAGAAATAAGTGGGTACACAAGTCTTCCCTAGTAACAGGATCTGCCCCTTCGATTCCAAAAAAGGTTTATTCAATTGGGACAATCTTAATGGTACATTCACACATAGCTTACGTGCAGCGTATTTAACCCATTAAAATCTGCAGGTAATCCCATAATGAGCAATTAGCAAGCTTTTGTGTGTGAAATCCGCACTTTAGGCAGTGTATTTATGTGCAGATTTCACACATGAGAACTCGCCGATTACTTGCTATGAGATTACCTGTGGATTTTCGTGCACAAAATACGCAGCAAGCAAGGAACATGTGAGGTACCCTAAAGGCATTATCCAGGATTACAAAAACGTAAAACATAGAAGCTTCCTTATAGAAACAGTGCCACTCTCGTCCTTGGTTTGTGTGTGGTAATGTAACTCAGTTTCATTAAATTGCCACGCCTGTTCTCAGGTTGTGTATTTCAACTGGGCTTCACTATTTTTGGGAAGAAAGCAGCTATGGTTTTTTTATTTTTTATTTAAATCCTGGATGACCTTGTTAGGTTTTGGAAGGAAAGGGGTTCTGTAGTGAAACATAACTTATCCCCTTATCATGGGGGTCTGACCGCTGGGACCACCGCAATCTGCTGAATGGGGCCCGGAATTCTGCTGGAAAGGGGCATGCTGACCACCGCACGGAGCGGCATCCAACACCCCCCTCCCCTCCATTTATCCCATAGAGATGCATGGAGGGGGCATGTCAGTCACAGCTACCTGCAGGGGTCGGAACGGCCCCATCCGGCAGAATGCCTGGGCCCCGTTCAGGAGATATAACTTTTAACTTATGCCCTATCCTTTGAATTGGGGATAAGTTGTGTTCCACTTTACTACTTCTTTGCATTTAAAGGGGGACTCTGGATGGAAAAAAAAATTTGAAATCAACTGGTTCCAGAACGTTACAGATTTTTAATTTACTTCTATTTAAAAAATGTCATCCTTCCAGTACTTATCAGCTGCTGTGTGCCCTAAAGTAAGTTGTGTAGTTTTTTCCAGTCTGACCACATTCAGCTTCCACATCTGTCCATGTCAGGAACTGTCCGGAGCAGGAGAGGTTTTCTATGGAGATTTGCTCCTGCCCTGCACAGTTTCTGACATGAACAGAGATGTCAGCACTGTTGTTAGACTGGAAAAACCTACACAACTTCCTCTGGAGCCTTTGGCATGCTGGAAGTTGTAGTTGTGAAACAGCTGGAGGCACACTGGTTGGGAAACATTGTGTTAGATAATTAAATAAAGCAGTAAAGATTGAGTGGTTATTTGAAGGGTTCAATTATTGAAGAAGAAATTAATTTCTGAGTAGGACCTTTCATCAAAATCAATGGGGTTTTATTCCAGGAGGATTTTATGGTAGAATCTGTGTGGACATCTGTGTAGAATCTGCCTGTATGTGCATATATATCTGCTTCATTTCAGCATGGAGTAGAAAGAGGGAAAACTATTTCAATAATACAATTTTCCTTTTCATTTTTCTACTTATTTTCCTTACCTACTCTCACAGAAAAAAAGCACCACCATTGCATAAATAAGACATTATTCACAACAGCTAAAGCTCAGTGCATCCCCTGCCTGTTGAAAGACCTTTGCACAGGTCACAGAGAATGCCCAGTAACATTTCCAATTCATGCAGTAAAGCATGAGTCCAAATGCTGTTAAAACAGCCTAAGAAAGATAGCTGTATAATAATGTACAAAACAATGAAATAAAAACAAACTACAATCAGAAAATAGCAAAATATATAACATAAATAAATAAATAACATGTTTCAGGATCTGTTCCAAATCAGAAAAAAATCTAGGTAAGCCTGGTTTTATATCTTTAACTATGTATGAATGATATTCCGAAAATGTAAAGTGTGGCTAAACACAAGCAAGTGCTCCGGGATCGCCCCTTCTTTTAATGGCTCTTATGTCCTTAGGGCTCGAGAACCTTATCACAGGTCTGTATCTCCCCAATGCAGTGTCTACTCTAATGCTGGCACATGAGGATTTCAGTAAATAAGAGGCTTCTATACCTGCCTAGCCGTCGCATATTTCATGGCACAGCTCTCCCTCCTTTCCTACCCACAGACAATTAAGACCTCTCTAATTTGCTGTTTGTATGTCAGGAAGACAGGATGCTGCTCAGTCCTCCTCCAGAGGATTTCTATTGTTTTGCCGTTCTTTATTGACTTTGTGTTATCTATTTCCATCTGTAATTGTCTCATCTGCTATTAATTTTTTCATTTTAAAAAATAGCTGCCAATACTGGAATGGAAAGTTCTATTCTTTTATTGCTTTTACAATACGTACTGTATAATAGGTGCAAAAAAATTGAAAAAAAAATTGAAAAAAAAATAAAAATCGCAAGTCAGCTCATCACCCATGTTAATACCATTCAAAAGTAGAATCTTGAGGCAGGAGCACACCATCATTGAGAGCTTTGATCACTTGAAATGCGTTGGCATTTCATTTCAGTTTTATTGACATGTCTATAGGGTTTTTGTTTTCTATTTTTAATATGTTTTATTAAAGTCTAGCTTTTTCATTATTTTTTTTTTTACTGGTGGTGGAACCATCGTTTCTGTTTGTCTGTATTGTATATTAGGTACTTATCTAGTACAAATTCACATAGTAGCAAGTAGCGACTTGATAGGTTTTTAAACCCCCAACATCTATTTGGAACAATTTGAACCATAGTTATAAATGTACATAATTGAATAAACTTAAAACGCTGAGAAAACAATGAAAAAGTAGTTTTCTATGTGGGTGATCTTCTGAAAGAAATTGGCCACTAAGCATGATGTATGATGAACTGAAAATGTCTGACATGAACTTTAGTCTGATTAAGAGAGTGGTCTTGTCAAAGAGGTCTTTTTGAGAGCCAAAAAAAAGAAAGAAAGAAAAAACTGCCAGTACAACTACCTAATACACAGGTGCCCGCTTGCCTGCTGTGGCAAATACAAAGTATATAAAAAAGAAGGTTGTAGCACCACTCTTGGTCAAAAAAGGAAGGCTTTTAGTGCACTTTTTGATCAAAACGTGTCTCCCATCCATCACGCCGAGGTGGACTCACTTCGGATGGGACCCTAACACGCTCATTTTAGTCACCTCTGCTGGGCACCTCTGAAGTGCCTTATTAATATGAGATATGTTATATATATATATATATATATATATATATATATATATATACATATATATATATATATATTATATAAAAAGAGAGACAGAGAGTAAGCGAGAGAGAGAGAGAGAGAGAGAGAGAGAGAGAGAGAGAGAGAGAGAGATTTGTTCAAAAGAAATTTACAATAGCTTAAAATAATTCAGCACCACCATGTGCTGCTGGCACCAACTACACAACAGGGGTTCAGACACACAGATGTCTTCAGAAAATCATTATCGGATAGACATATGGTCATATATGGCCGGTTTCAAAAACAGTGAGATATTTGGAGTATTTATCAATGATAATGTATGTTATGTTCAAATTAAGAAAATAATCTGACATCAACTGAAAAATCTCCTTTTACAACTGGTAATAGCATTAAAGGGGTAATCCGCCCCTAGACATCTTATCCCCTATCCAAAAGATAGGGGATAAGATGTCTGATCGCAGGGGTCCCGCCGCTGGGGATCCCCACAATCTTGGCTGCGGCACCCCAGACATCCGGTGCATGGAGCGACCTTCGCTTTGTGCCGGATGACTGACGATGCAGGGCAGATGCTCGTGACGTTACGGTCACACCCCGCTCGTGACGTCACGGCCATGGCCCCTCAATGCAAGTCTATGGGAGGGGGCGTGGCGGCCATCACGCCCCCTCTCATAGAATTGCATTGAGGGGGCGTGGTCATGACATCAGGAGCTGGCCACGGCAGTGATGTCTCAAGTCTCTGGTGCTAAACGAATGCCGGGTGCAGCAGGGAGATCGCGGGGGTCTCCAGTGGCGGGACCCTCGCAGTCAGACATCTAGGGGCTGAGTACCCCTTTAAAAGCATTTAGACAGGGCTATCCCACTTTCCTATTTTATTTATCATCAGCTGAATTTCTTCAATGTTCACCCAACATCTCTGGGAGGTAAGGGATTTGATCTGGGATGTCGGTTATTTACAGCAAGCAAATTAACCTTATTACATAGGAAGTCATAAAGCTGCAGGTAGGGCTGCGAGGTCAGCAGAGAGTAGCAATGTGTACATTGATATGCCATATTATTTAAAACATTAAGTAGTGTAGTTCCCTCTTAAACTCCAAAACAGCTCTGACCTGTCAAGGCATGGACTTCACAAGACATGGGAAAGTTTCCTGTGATATCTGTAACAACAAGTTAGAATCAGATCCACTATCAACAGCATCTGCATCATGAGGATGCAGATGCTGTTAAATATTATTATGGTGCAGGGAACTGGTAACTTTTTACTCCATTATGCATGTTCATAGGCTATAGGCGCATTAGTTCTGCAGCTTATAAAAAACAGGACGGATCGCTGAACAGGACAATGCAATAATGAGATCTTATCCCCTTGTGTATGCCAAGGTGTCCTGTGCAGCGTTTCATAGGTTGCTGGCCTGAAAAGACACAGAGCAACAGTCTTCTAGCTTGGAGAAACTTCAAAACTCAACATTACTGAGTTGGGGGCACTAAGAGAACAACAATTATTGATTAAGCAAAAATTCTGATTGGAGGCACAGGCATCAATGGGGGCTATATCTAATGAATTTATTATTAATGTGAGGAACTATTACCTCTACCATGGCTGGCAGTAACCATACTGTAACTGAATAACACCACTTTATTTTGACTGGATAACACCCCTATAAAATGATGTGGACACTACCCAAACTAAATCTGGTATATACCAAAATAACAATAGATAATAAAAGGAATCTGGCACAGCAAGACGTAGGGACAGTCACAGCAGTGTGCCATTTATGTGTAATTATGTTGTAATTTAGTAAAACTTAGTTTATTAGTTGCACTTGTCTTCTGATCTCTCTTCACTGACTGACAGCTTCCTCCTTATAAACAGTATTAGGAATAAAGCTGTCAATCAATGGTGAGACGAGAGGAGCCGCCGCTCATGAATACCAAGAGCTCCAAGTTCACAGAATACACTTCAAAATGCAACTAATAAACTAAATGTTGGAACACATGACTGGATCTGGGCTCGTGAAGAGGTCTGGGGTTATTGGAGTTACTGTAGGCTTTTCTGAAAATATTGGTTTTCTAGTTCTAGAGAGTCTGATGTGCGGATAGTGAGCTCCAGAGTATAGAGGATGCACATAAAAAAAACTCAAAGACAGTGGTACAAGGAGAAGACAAGAGGAGAGCATAAAAGGAGATCTGGTGAGGATTGGAGATTGTTAGAAGGTTGGTATTGGGAAATTAGGTCAGAGATGTAAGGAGTGGGCAGATTATGATAGTCTATTTTGTCATTGTAAATAATTTAAACTAAATTTGCTGGACAATGAGGAACAGTCAGGGGATTAGCACAGGAAAGAAGCATAAGAGAAATTAGGAGAAATGTGGGTTAATCGTAGGGGTGCAACCGTGTTAGATGGAAGGCCAAAGAGAAGGATGACAGTAATCCTGGTGGGATGTAAAAAGAATGTACTAGTATTTTTGTTAAAGAAGTCAATGAATGACAGTACCTAAGGTTTCTCAGCAGAAATTGCCAAGAACATCATACTGCATCTTCCAGATTGTCTTCTCCCTATAGTGCACCATGGTCCCATCTCTTCTTCAGGTAACTGATGCACAAAACTTAATAATGTGATTTATCCTACCAAGCCACCTTCATCCATTATTTTATGGTGCAGTTCGGATGCCCACATACTCCTTGCAGGCACTTAAGGCAATAGATAAAGGTTAGAATTCACCCAGTGTGAACATCAATAACATTTGGGCCCCCATGACCCTGTTGTAGGTTTACCGGTATACTTTTGGTAGGTACTAACCACTGAATTCTGGGTACATCCCACATAAATTTCCATTTTGTAGATGCTCTGAACCAGCCATCCCATTTTTGACCATGTCTTTGTCGCTCAGATCTTGCACCTGCACAACTTCAGAAACTGATGTTCACTTGCTACCTACTATATCCCTCCAACCCTTGACAGAAGCCGATGTAACAAGACAGTCAATGTTATTCACTTACCTGTCATTGGCATTAATGTTATGGCTGATTGGGGTTTATTTTTCAAAGCTGAATAAAGTCTCATGAGAAAAACAGAGAAAATAAACGTATTAGATTTTACAGCATTATATCGATTGAAAAGTATTACATTTACCGTATTTGGCCTCTTTCTGTAGAATAATAACGCGAAGAAGCAGATGTGAAAAACACAGGTCAGCATTGAGCGATAATATCTGAAAAGAAGAGTATTTTTAGTAGAAAAGTTTTCACAGGAACAAAGGCACACCAAATAGTTACAATAGGCACGGCTAGCTTTTCATTGACATATATTAAATTAATCTTGTTAAAGGATAACTTCAAGGCCTTTGCGTACCCTTGTGTTGCAGATAATTTCTCACAACCAGCAAATGCCAAAGTCGGGCACTCAAAAACCTCCTCCTCCATGGAACATTTAATGTCAAAAATTTTACTTAACCACTAAAATTGGATTCTAAGTTATTGAAAAATAGATTTTAAAATGACACAAAGTCCAACTGTGGGCCATAGCTTGCTCTTTAATATTTTGCAATATGGTCTAAAGATTTCTCATCATATTCAAGACTTATACATATCAGTTGTTAGAGTCACTGAGTGTTTCAAAGCACAGTATAAATAATCTGGATCACAGATGCAGCTAGAAGCCTTAATAACATGAAATCCATCTGCAAGTGTTTGCTTATATGAGAGGCTAAGCGCTTGATGGACGGTTACACAAATTGGCTCTGTGTGCCGGTTATGTGTCTTATTTTCTGACAAAAGAGTCTAGTGCTTATGTAGGTTCCTTATCTTGTGTGACAAACATGTCTCATGTCATGCAGGTATATACCGCAGCTGCATAGGAGGCATACAACATTTCATCTTCACATCCCATTGCTAGAAAGCCAGCATCAGATGTGTACATGCTGTGTTGTTCTCTAACATTCTTGAACAGTTTTGTTCTTCCTTTTGTAAGTAGTCATAAAACCCCCTTCAGTTATTTTCTTTTTATGTCTAACACTAACAAACTTTGAATAAAAAAACACTCATATATTATGCCAAAATGTGAAAAAGATATTTTATAGAATATCAAAACCATACAAGTGACATATAAATCTGAATATAATTCTACTCATTTTAGGTAGTTATGTTAAATAGAAACAGCACTATAAATGGACAAAGAATAGTCCTTCTACTAAAAGTGGATTTTCCATGATTGGTGTCATGATAATGGGGCAGGGAGCAGGAAGCTAGTGAGCCCAACCTGTTCCTACCAGCGATGTCCCTTCTTATTGCCCATTGGCCCTAAACGATGGATCGACAACCACAAGGACAGACCCTATTCTGCACTAAAGTGCATAGGCGTAGGAGTCAAACAAAAGAAAACAAACTGCACATGTTGGGAAACAAGCCAGGAACATAATGGAAATACTACAAAGCAACAAACAGATATACCAGGCAAGATATAGCATACTAACAAACCTTGCAAGAACTAGGATCAAGATTAACAGCAGATATGATAAAATGAATAAGACTAGATATGTGGATAAGTATACAGCAGACAAAACCAGGAGATGCAGGGGATGAAAAGGTTAAATGAATGTCAGAACACTAAATGGGTCAGGAAATCAAGAGCACTGTTCACACTGGACTGAAAAAGAGACAAACTAGACACCCCACTCCAAACAAGGAGGGACAACAATACTAAAGCAAAATAGGCTCCTAGCTAGCGGGCACACTCACCAGTGTGATCAGGATATTAGCCTAAGAGGAAAAAAAAATCCAACATACACGAACATAGACACAAGACTAATTCATTCCTAGATAGATGGATAGCACAAGCCTCAGAACAGAATTCTATCCTTGGATATCCAAGATCAAACAAGGCTCAAAACAGGACTGAAAATACGCACAGTGTGAATACGGAATCAGGAAACACAAAGTAGAATGAACAATACAAGAATACTAAAACCCTACAAAGGTACTAAAACAAGGCAGGCTAAAATCTATATAAAATATCTAGGACATGAAGCCATGACAAACTGAAGACATTATTGCACACACACAGACAAAGCAAAAATAAGGAAAGTAATAGGTGAAATTACCAGCCCAGAATAGCACCTGAAGAGGCCTTGTATACACTCCCAGTGCTGAAGGGCTGGAAGGTCAACTCTTCCCAACTGAGGGAGAATAAACACAGAAACTGTTCAGACATAAGAATAATGTCTGAACAGGACCCAAAGCAGAAAAATGCAAAATACAGATGAACGGACAATACAATTGGCTTCAAACAGAACAGGACCATGAAGGTTGTCACAGGTTCAATACTAATAATGACCTCAGAAAAATAACCTTTAAGGTACTGTTCTGGTTTATTGATTTACACAATAGTTTGCATTTACTACAATAGGCGTATTCTACAGTAGTTGGCAAGATGGGCTCCAAATTTATTAAAAGGCACACATTTGCATAATCAGATTGTTTGCCTTAATAAATTAACTCAAATATGTTGGCATTGAGATGTTCAGGAATGACAATGGGCTTTGGTTATTCAAACTTAAATGTAACAAAAGATACATTGGGGTGAATTCATCGAGCCGTGCTTACGTACACAACTTACGTACACTGTTTTCCATGGTTTAAGTGTTTCTTATGTGTAACACATTTATCATACTGTATATATGAAAAAGGAAGAAAAGAGATGAGCTCCTAGTGTGGTATGTCAGGATAGTTGAGCCCCTTAGGAAACCAATTATAAGGCTTACCAGAGGGCGTTGTGCTGAGGGCGCAACACCTATGCAGGCATGTAGAATCGCTCAATCGACGTGAGGTCAGCAGCTCCAGGATCCCCTATGAGAGTTAACTAGACGCTCAGTATTCGTAGTAAGATTCCAGGTGTGTGACCCATAATCTGTGTCCCAGATTATGGGTCACACACCTGGAATCTTACATTTATCATACTATCACGGGGGGGGGGGGGGGGTGATAAATTTGGCATACATTAGCAAAAACACTTTTTAGCATACATAAGCAAAAACCAAGAAATGACTTCAAAACACCACTTTGTAACACCACCTCTTCTCCTCTGTGACTTTTCTGCTCTAAAGCCGCATTTGTGACAAAAATGTGAAATAAATGTATTTATTTCATTTTTTTTACCACTTTTTTCCCATAAATGTACTAACCCATTTTTGTATGTTTTTTTTCTCATTTCAGTTCTGTGTATGCAAAGGACTACGGTGACGAGCATTTTTATTTATTTTTGCTTAATGTTAATAAAATGGTTAACAGGGCCTTGTGGGTGAGTGTTTTTTGGAATATACATTTTTTAAACGTGTGTTGTTGTTTTTTTTTTTTTGTTTTCTTAACAGGCTTAGTAGTGGAAGCTGTCTTATACAGAAGATGGAATCCATTATTAAGCCAGGCTTACTATTAGACCCCAAAAACCGCTAGCGCTAACCCCAAATTATTACCCCGGTACCCACCACCAAAGGGGTGCCGGGAAGGTCCGGTACCAACAGGCCCAGAGCTTCAAAAATTGTGCTCCTGGGCCTAGACAGTAACAGGCTGGCATTATTTAGGCTGGGAAAATGGTCCTAGCCCACCCTGATAACGTCAGGCTGTTGCTGCTTGGTTAGTATATATGACAATATGGAGAACACACATGTTTTTTTCATAAATAATCTAAAAAAGAAAATGCATAGGGTTCCCCGTATTTTCATTCTCAGTACAATACCAACCAAGCAGCAACAGCCTGTCGTTACCAGGGTGGGTAAGGACCATTGTTACTGGCCCACCCCTGCCTAATTAGCACCACTTTTGTTAACGCCTAGGCCAAGAAGTGCCATTTTTGACGCTTTGGGCCTGTTGGTACCGGCTCTTCCTGGAACCCCTGTGGCATTGAGTACCGGGGTAATAATTGGGGGTTAGCGCTAGCTGTTTTTGTGGCTAATGCTAAGCCCCGGCTTAGTAATGGATTCCACTACTAATCCTGTTAAGAAAACAAAAAAAAAACACAATTTTTTTATTCCAAAAAACACTCCCCCACAAGCCCTCATTAACTATTTTATTAATATTAAACAAAAAGAAAATGCTGGTCATCAACATAATCCATGGAATTCCAAGAAGTCCTCTGCATATACGGATCTGAAATGAGAAGAAAAGAACACGAAAAATATGTTAATACATTTATGGTGCCTCCAGCAGTTGCTAAACTACAACCCCCCATCCCATGATGGGAGTTATAATTTAGCAACAGGGAGCCTCCAGTTTAGCAACCGCTGGAGGCACCCTGTTCCTAAACTACAACTCCCATCATGGGAGGTGTAGCTTAGCAACAGCTGGAGGCACCCTGTTCCTAAACTACAACTCCCATCATGGGAGTTGTAGTTTAGCAACAGCCAGGGAAGCCCGCTTATCTCCCACTCGCCTGCACCGCATGACTAAAGCTCCCAGCATGTCCTGACTGTAAAGGCATGATGGGAGTTGTAGTTGTGAGGCGCGGGCTGGTGGCAAGTGTGTGGGTGGGTGACAGGGAAGCTTGTCACCCACTCACACATCTCCCATCTGCCTGCGCCACATGACTACAACCAGCGGCTTTAGACTTTGTGAGGCCTTAGGCGAAACTCGAACATGAGGCCCCCCATGTACAGGATACAGCAATGTAATATATGTACACAGTGACCACACCCGGAGAAGAACAGAGGGGTCTGGGATGGACAGAGGGGTCTGGTGGAGTACAGAGGAGTCACAGAGGGGTCAGGGATGGACAGAGGGGTCTGGAAGAGTACAGAGGGGTCATAGATGGACAGGGGGATATGAAGGAGAACAGAGTGGTTTTTAAGAGAACAGAGGGGTCCTGAGGAGAATAAAGGGGTCATGGATGGACAGAGGTATTTGGAGGCATACAGAGGGGTTAGAGATGGGGAGAGGAGTCAGGAGGAGAACAGAATGGTCACGGATGGACAGAGGGGTCTGGAGGAGAACAGAGTGGTCTGTAAGAGAAAAGAGGGGTCCTGAGGAGAACAAAGGGGTCATGGACGGACAGAGGGGTCTGGTGGAGTACAGAGGAGTCAGGGATGGAGGAAGGGATCTGGAGAAGTACAGACAGGTTCGGGATGGAAAGAGGGGTCAGGGATAGACAGAAGGCACAAGGGGGATTGGGGAGGCTAACAAAATGGTTTAGAAGGGACCTACTGCCTGTCTTATAAATAGCCCTATAAGTTTCACCTCTCAGTCTGCCCCTGTCATGCTCTGTGAGGGTTAAACTTGCTGAAATAAACAAACCTTACTGATAATGTGGTGGCGGGGTGTGTGGTGCAGGGCAGATGTTGTGGTACCTCCTGCGTAACAATCACATGACATAACTCTTAAAGATACAACACATTTTGTAATACTTTACATGGTAAAACATATTTACAATGGGGAAACAAGTGCAGGGGGCCTTGGGGACACTGAAGGACGCTGCCTGACAGGACAGCAGGAGCACGAGGTAATACCTCCCACACTGGGCTACCACAATAAGAAGCCAGGAACCGTAGTTTCATATTCATGGTAGCCGGCCTGGGAGCGGTGCGCTTTTCACCTGCGTGCACCACACAACTACAACTACCAGCATGCCCTTACTGTAAGGGCATGCTGGGATTTGTAGTCATGCGACGCAGGTGACAAGTGCTCTGCTCCCAGGCTGGCTACCATGAATATGGAACTACGGCACTGTAGTTTCATTTTTTCCTCTTGAAGCTGTGATTGGCCGAGACCCCTCGGCCAATCACAGCTCCAGGCGGGGAATATGAAATTACAATGCCATAGTATTATATTCAAGGTTCCCTCCCCTCCGCCGGCCCGCCCACATCTATCACCCTCTGCCAGCAGTATGCCACCACGTCACCCCCCCCTATATACCACACACCGCCCACATATACCACCCGCTGCTCGGCCGCATTTACCCCCGCTAGCTAGCTAATGCAAGACTACAACTCACAGCAGGTCCTCACTGTAAGGGAGTTGTAGTCTTACAACAGCAGGTGGTATATGCGGGCAGCCAGTGATAGATGCAGGTGGCGGGTGATAGATGTGGGCAGGACTTTAGGCTACTTTTTCTAAGCCAACTTTTTTTGGTGTAGATTTGCGACTTTGTAGGCCGTTTGCAACAGATCTAGTGCAAAACAGCTGGATTGTAAGAATTTACGCTGGCCGGCGAACCACTAAAAGTCGCACAAAAGTCACACGTGCAACTTTTTTACGACTTTTGTACACCGAAAATCCTGTGTAAATCCCTTGATAAATTTTCCCCATTGAGTTGTAAAGAAGGGCACAAAGATAGTGATAAGCACTGGCAATATAAAGAGACACAGGAGCTGGGACCCCAATTATCATAGCATTAAAGCTATTATATTATCAGAAACATTGTCATTCCAATGTGTGTATAGGTAGACAATTATTAATAAGATCAATACCGATAGCACCCTTTAGCCATATACCATAATGTAGAAGATAATGAAAGGCATAATAAGTCATTGCAGAATTACTTTTTTACTTTGAATACATATGCATAAAAAAAATTGGTATACCCTTTCAAATTACCTGTATTTCTACATTGATTGCTAAATAAAAAAGATCTAATTGTTGGTAAAGTGAAAATTGTAGACAAAAACAATCTAACTAAACAAATGACACAATCAGTTGTGCTGTTAATGTTTTCCACTGAGGACATTGATTAAACATCCACAGTGCAGAGAGAAAAAGCCACCCACTGGATTTTTACTAATTATCGATACTCCGTAAGCAGCTATTACCTCCACCAAATGTGCCCTATAGCTGCAATAAGATTTGTATATTGTTGAGGAGAAAATTTATATTTCTTGGCTAGTAATTCATCTAAGTAATAGTTAAAGTGAAGAAGATTTTTGTTATAGAATAGCCAAGTCTTGACCTATATACATATCAACTGGCTCCTGAAAGTAATACACATTTCTAAATTACTTCCATTGAAAAATCATAATCCTTCCATTACTTATCAGCTGCTGTATATTACAGAGGAAGGTGTGTAGTTCTTTCCAGTCTGACCACAGTGCTCTCTGCTGACAGCTCTGTCTGTGTCAGGAACTGTCCAGAGCAGGATAGGTTTGCTATGGGGATTTGTTCCTGCTCTGGAAAGTTCCTGACATTGACAGAGGTTTCAGCAGAGAGCACTGTGGTCAGACAGAAAAGAACTATGGGGGAGATTTATCAAAACCTGTCCAGAGAAAAAGTTGCTGAGTTTCCCATAGCAACCAATCAGATCGCTTCTTTCCTTTTTAACAAGGCCTCTGCAAAATGAACGAAGCGATCTGATTGGTTGCTATGGGCAACTGGGCAACATTTTCTTTGCACATGTTTTGATAAATCTCCCCCTATATAACTTCCTTTGGAGCATAAAACAGCTGATAAGTACTGGAAGGATTATGATTTTTTTAATAGAAGTAAATTACAAATCTGTTTAACTTTCTGGCACCAGTTGATTTGAAAAATAAATAAGTAAAATGTTTTCCACCGGAGTATCCCTTTAAAGGGATTATCCAATGAAAATTGTTTCTCTAACTTAAAGGGGTACTCCAGCGATAAGACATCTTATCCCCTATCCAAAGGATAGGGGATAAGAGGCCTGATCGCGGGGGTCCCGCCACTGGGGACCCCCATGATCTTCTACGCTGCACCCCGTTAGAATTAGCCCCCGGAGCATGCTCGCTCCGGGTCTGATTACTGGCGATCATGAGGACGGAGCATAGTGACGTCACGGCTCCGCCCCGTGTGATATCACGCTCCGCCCCCTCCGCCCCCTCAAAAAGAAAAAAAAATGATCTTTCAATAAAGAGTAGCATAAAAAATTTCCAAATAATTATTGTGGTAGCTGCAGAAATAAAATATTTAGAGCTGATAAACCACCATATATGAAAAAGTGTCTGTTGCTTTAGCACCAAAATACTTTAGTTGTTACAGGAATATATCCTTTTGTTTATAACAATTTTTATTTAAAATATTTATCTTTTTTTACTAGATTTTGCATATTGCTATCTATATTTTATAATAGTCCTGAAACCTTGCATTCTGCCCAGTAGGCCTTAAACTTACCTGAGACTTCCTGTTCTGTAAACATCATTTCCTAGCAGTGGCTATCTTATAATTACAGACATAGTTAGAGTAAAAAAGGACACCAGTAGAGAGATAACACTGTATCCACCACCATTCACAGCAGAGATCAGCTCCCCCCCCCCCCCCCTCCCTTTGCATCTCTATATAAATGGGACAGGTTTGGCCCATTGCTGTCTATGGTCAATGGGTCCTGCCAAAATCATATTACTGAATGCTGTTAAAACAGCTCAGGCAAGATGACAGCCCCCATAATAATAATGCACAAAAAATGAAATAAAAATAGATAAATAAAAAAACATGTATTAGTATCATGCTCTATTCAGAAAATAGTTTTTAGATGACAAATCCCCTTTAAGAAATGTTCCAAAAAATAACACTAAAGCAATCAGACAATCCAAGGGTCCTATCTCCAACCTACTACAATCCACCTACATATCCAAAATAAAGTAGTAATCGAAAAAGAAATGCTGTTGCACTCTGCTTCTTTTATTGACTGACATTTTTTATTTACATTTCTAACTTTATTCAGATTGTGGTAGCAGCAAATTTCATGGATTTTTTTTTTACCCTTTTAACCTTAAAGCTCCTTGTCAGAGGATACAGTATATTCTGTATTTTACAAAGTCTGAATGCATGATTTATTCGGTGGCTTGCAATCGTTCCATTTCTGTGCTGTTGATATGTAACTAAAGGGGGAAATCATTAGCATTGTGACTGTCCCTGCAGCTCGTTCTTTACAAAACCGTAGCAGGGCACCAGGGATATGCACAAACATCAAGGGAACTGAGTATGCCTCCGCTTAGGAGGGAAGGGAGTCACTGTGAACTTCCCCAATCTGGCAGGCAGTCTTAGAGAGTGGGCTATTAACACGGCTGTCATCATTAACAGTACATTGTTAATTTATATTTAAACATGAAACCAGCCATTAGCACAACAAGATTCCCACTAGCTGTTTGATAGGCAATGTCAGATGTTATTGTGTGCTTAACAAGGGAATTTGACTGACTGGCTGAGTGAGGGAGCTGTCATCTTGGCATAGTAAACAAGCAGACCGAAGGGTGACAGCCGTACCCGCAGGACATTATTTAAGGACAGTTACCAATGGGTGACATAGGCAGACGGAAAATGAGGCAGCCTGTAAAAGCTGGAAAAATGCACTAGCTGAAGGTGAAAAGACAGCTATCAAGGACAGGGAACACAATAGCAAAAGAAATGTTATAAAAGCCAGCAAACAATAAAATAAAGCAACGGGCAACACAGTAAGGATTGTCTACCAATATGCAATAATAAACCAGGAAAAGCAGTGAGAGGTACAGACAAGGAGACCACAGCGAAGAGGAAAGGACGGAAGCAGATGGCAATGTAGAGTGTAGTAATGAGACTGCTAATAAAAACTATAGAATGAAAAACAACAATAAAATCAGCACCGTTTCACCAAGATAGAGAAAGAATGGGAGGAAGACAACAGTGAGAGAGAGAGAAAAAATGGGAAAATAAGGAAAAAGGTGGCTAACAAGCAAGGAGAGAATCATTAGGGAGACAGGTGACAATTGCAGACGAGAGATAAAAAAGTAAACGCATTGTGCGTGAGAGGTGAAAGAGAGGACCCGATGTTAGTCAGCTGGTGAGACAATAATTATGCCATCTAATGAGATGAGGTTACCAGAGCCAGAATGGCTACAAAAAGTGTCTCTTGCTGTACAGGACCTGACATATCCATACACAGGCAGCCCATTGATTGCACTCAGAACTGTGTAATGCTAAACGTTCCCTGTGGAGGTGCTGCAGGTATATCGAACACTGGATGCTGGGTTCATGTATAGGTTACAGCTGATTTGTGGGGGTCCCAGGACAACACAGGATCAGCCTATCATAGGATGAACAACTTATCCAAAAATCATGAGCGGACAACATTTTATATGAATGAACGGAAGAATGGTAATGGTTAAATCAAATTATTCTGTAAGTAATAGATGTCTATAATTTAGTATACTGATATGAACTCATTGCTAGTGTTTTCTGTAAAATTATGATTACAATCACAATGTCAAATACTATCACCTCAGCTTTTAAAAAATGTATTTATTTATTTTTTGCTTGCGTTCACTACGGAAAAGTCCCCTATTTTTACAGACCAGATCGTTACTAACAAAAAAGCAATTGTCCAAAGCAGACAGCCCTCTGAAGGATCATGACTACAGTAAAGATATTCAGGGTTTATGTAAAAGAGAGAATTTTTAAACCTTGTTCACACTAGTGTTTTGCTTTATATATTTTGATACATCTTTCATCCAAAAACATTAAAGAATCAGTTTCTCTGCGGATCTTATTAACATAACTCCCAAGTGTCCCTCCTTTAAAGTGGTAGAACATTTGATCCAAACCTTTCTTTTTTACTCTTAAAAGTTTTTCTATAATGTAGCTGATCAATAGAGAGGAATGTATATGTATGTTAATTATTCTGTTGAATTGAGCCATACATCTGGAGAACAGCAAAAAGGGTAGCTTTTTCATAAAGAGCCACACATGTCCCCTTTGTTACATCAGGATGTTTTTTTTTCTAGAGTGTTACTTTATGATTAGAGTTGAGTATACTTTTCAAAAGTTTGATTTGCGGCAAACAGATACTTCACAAACCAGCAATAAAATAAGCCCCCCCCCCCCCCAAAAAAAAAAAAAAAAAAAAAAATATATATATATATATATATATATATATAGGTTTACACACAGGTTTTTTTTTTTTTTTTTAAACTGCCACTGCAAAAGCCAGAAGTGTATTCAAAAGAAATGGAAAATATAAAGGAAGGACTTCTACATCCTCATGCATCCACTTCTGGCTTTGGCTCAAAAAATGCAATGGTAGATATTCAAAATAACGCAAAAAAAAAATTAATAAAAAAAAAAAAACCTGTGTGGAAACCTAGCCTATCACTGCCTAAGAGCTCCAAAGCTTTGTAAAAGACTGCTAACATCACCTAGGATTGTATCCAAATAGTGTTAAAGTGGTGTCAAGGCTACGTTAATGTCAAAGTTACGGCGGCATGCGGTGACCCATGGTAACCAGCTGATCAGACGAGCAGTCCTACATCTGTTACATTTGACAGGTGTTTTACTTCACTGCTTCACTGACAGTATCACTACCCTCCTGCTCTTAACATGTCCCCTCCTCCTCAATTGGTTCCCATGTCCTGCCCAACATGACATCATCATCATCATCCAACTCCACTCCGTTCTGCATCAAATTCTTTGGCTCCTTGCTCCCCCTCAGAATAGCCACCATGATGCCTTACAGTATCCTTCCCACCACACCTACCACCACCAGTGCCTCTAGTGCTATGCTCGGTCACTGCTTCAACCTCCTCTCCAACATGCTCCAAAGGTTGACTGTTCTCACACAACTCTTACTCATGGCTAATGCTATTGTCACGCTGCCGGCTGGCAGGAGGTGGATCCTCTGTGCCAGAGAGGGATTGGCGTGGACCGTGCTAGTGGACCGGTTCTAAGTCACTACTGGTGTTCACCAGAGCCCGCCGCAAGGCGGGATGGTCTTGCTGCGGCGGTAGTGACCAGGTCGTATCCACTAGCAACGGCTCAACCTCTCAGACTGCTGAAGATAGGCGCGGTACAAGGGAGTAGACAAAAAGCAAGGTCGGACGTAGCAGAAGGTCGGGGCAGGCAGCAAGAATCGTAGTCAATAAGGCAATAGCAGGAGGTCAAGTACACAGTATGGACAAACACAGTAACGCTTTCACTAGGCTCTAAGGCAACAAGATCCGGCAGGGGAGTGCAGGGGCAGTGATCAGATATAGTCTGGGAGCAGGTGGAAGCCAATTAAGCTAATTGGGCCAGGCACCAATCATTGGTGCACTGGCCCTTTAAGTCTCAGGGAGCTGGCGCGCGCGCGCCCTAGAGAGCGGAGCCGCGCGCGCCAGCACATGACAGCAGGGGACCGGGACGGGTAAGTGACCTGGGATGCGATTCGGGAGCGGGCGCGTCCCGCTGTGCGAATCGCATCCCCGACGGCCATGACAGTGCAGCGCTCCCGGTCAGCGGGACCGACCGGGGCGCTGCGGAGAGAGAGACGCCGTAAGCGCTCCGGGGAGGAGCGGGGACCCGGAGCGCTAGGCGTAACAGTACCCCCCCCCCTTAGGTCTCCCCTTCTCTTTGTCCGGTAACTGCCTCCCCTGGGATGAGGACACCGGGAAAGAATGGAGGGTTTCCTCAACGGCAGGCAGTACAGCAGGAGTGGGAATGGGGAGGGAGGGCAGAGGGCGAGGCCTGGCACGGGGCAGTGTGACACCAGGACGGGGGCCATGAGGAGGCACCGAGGCTTGCCTGACTGGACTGGGAGGGGGGGAGAGGCACTTCTTATGGCAGGCAGAGTCCATAAAGACCTTAGGGAGACCGGTTACAGGAGGAACCACAGGGTCACGGCAGGGAGTACTGGGAACCGGTTTAAGGCAGTCCTTGAAACAAGAGGTACCCCAGCTCTTGATCTCCCCTGTGGACCAATCCAGGGTTGGGGAATGGTGTTGAAGCCAGGGTAGTCCAAGGAGAATTTCGGAAGTGCAATTGGAGAGGACCAAAAACTCAATTTTTTCGTGATGAGGTCCGATGCACATTAGGAGGGGCTCCGTGCGGTAAAGCACGGTGCAATCCAACCTGACTCCGTTGACCGCGGAAATGTAGAGTGGCTTGACGAGACGGGTCACCGGGATGCGGAATTTATTCACCAAGAAATCCCGAATAAAATTCCCAGAGGCACCAGAGTCCAAGCAGGCCACGGCTGAGAGGGAGGAGTTGGCTGAAGGAGAAATCCGCACGGGCACCGTGAGACGTGGAGAAGCCGACTTTGAATCAAGAGACGCCACACCCACGAGAGCTGGGTGCGAGCGTGCGTTTCCCAGACGTGGAGGACGGATAGGGCAATCCACCAAGAAATGTTCGGTACTGGCACAGTACAGACAAAGATTTTCTTCCCTACGGCGATTCCTCTCCTCCTGGGTCAGGCGAGACCGATCCACTTGCATGGCCTCCTCGGCGGGAGGCCTAGGCGTAGATTGCAACGGAGACTGTGGGAGAGGTGCCCAGAGATCTAAGTCTTTTTCCTGGCGGAGCTCTTGATGTCTCTCAGAAAAACGCATGTCAATGCGAGTGGCTAGATGAATGAGTTCATGCAGGTTAGCAGGAATTTCTCGTGCGGCCAGAACATCTTTAATGTTGCTGGATAGGCCTTTTTTAAAGGTCGCGCAGAGGGCCTCATTATTCCAGGATAGTTCAGAAGCAAGAGTACGGAATTGTATGGCGTACTCGCCAACGGAAGAATTACCCTGGACCAGGTTCAGCAGGGCAGTCTCAGCAGAAGAGGCTCGGGCAGGTTCCTCAAAGACACTTCGAATTTCCGAGAAGAAGGAGTGTACAGAGGCAGTGACGGGGTCATCGCGGTCCCAGAGCGGTGTGGCCCATGACAGAGCTTTCCCAGACAGAAGACTGACTACGAAAGCCACCTTAGACCTTTCAGTAGGAAACTGGTCCGACATCATCTCCAAGTGCAGGGAACATTGTGAAAGAAAGCCACGGCAAAACTTAGAGTCCCCATCAAATTTGTCCGGCAGGGACAAGCGGAGGCTAGGAGTGGCCACTTGCTGCGGAAGAGGTGCAGCAGCTGGCGGAGGAGAAGGTTGTTGCTGCTGTAGCTGTGACTGAAATTGCTGTAGCTGAGACTGAAGCTGCTGTAGCTGCGACTGAAGTTGCTGAGTCATGGTGGTCAAGTACGACAGCTGGTGCTCTTGTTGGGCGATCTGTCGAGCTTGCTGGGCGACCAGCGTAGTGAGGTCAGAGGCAACTGGCAGGGGAACCTCAGCGGGATCCATGGCCGGATTTACTGTCACGATGCCGGCTGGCAGGAGGTGGATCCTCTGTGCCAGAGAGGGATTGGCGTGGACCGTGCTAGTGGACCGGTTCTAAGTCACTACTGGTGTTCACCAGAGCCCGCCGCAAGGCGGGATGGTCTTGCTGCGGCGGTAGTGACCAGGTCGTATCCACTAGCAACGGCTCAACCTCTCAGACTGCTGAAGATAGGCGCGGTACAAGGGAGTAGACAAAAAGCAAGGTCGGACGTAGCAGAAGGTCGGGGCAGGCAGCAAGAATCGTAGTCAATAAGGCAATAGCAGGAGGTCAAGTACACAGTATGGACAAACACAGTAACGCTTTCACTAGGCTCTAAGGCAACAAGATCCGGCAGGGGAGTGCAGGGGCAGTGATCAGATATAGTCTGGGAGCAGGTGGAAGCCAATTAAGCTAATTGGGCCAGGCACCATTTAAGTCTCAGGGAGCTGGCGCGCGCGCGCCCTAGAGAGCGGAGCCGCGCGCGCCAGCACATGACAGCAGGGGACCGGGACGGGTAAGTGACCTGGGATGCGATTCGCGAGCGGGCGCGTCCCGCTGTGCGAATCGCATCCCCGACGGCCATGACAGTGCAGCGCTCCCGGTCAGCGGGACCGACCGGGGCGCTGCGGAGAGAGAGACGCCGTAAGCGCTCCGGGGAGGAGCGGGGACCCGGAGCGCTAGGCGTAACAGCTATCCTTCTGCTTAATACTGGAGGGGGAAGAAAAGACAAAGATGATAAAAAAGCTGTCTAGCTCCATGGAACTCTAGACACTGAGAAATCCACTGACACCTGGCTCAATGTCATATAGTCAGACTCCTCGTCTTCCTCCTGAGAAGATCTTGAAACAGTAAACCCGTCCACAAGGGCCATACTATCCTCCCAAAGTACACAACCCGTGGCAGACAGTGCTAACTCTTGCTTGCTGATGTGACTGCTGCTACTACCCCTAGGCTACTAGCTGCTGCTATGTGTACTGGTGCTGGTATTTCTATCAACATTCTTACTGACAGAGAACATGGCAGGGGGGATCTGTCCTCTACCCTATCCAACTATATCTTAACCAGACCTATAAAAATAAATTTGGAGGTTATTTTTATGTTTTTACCTACTTGTCAACTTTCACTCTCAATGCTAGAAATGCATATTTATGTTAAACTCAGCTTCAAATACTATGCTTGATTTTTTTATATTAAACACAGAAAATACAGAAAATACATGTAACTTAGCTTTAGATGGCTATTCCACATTCACTTTTAACAATTTTAAATGCATAGTAATGTTAAAGGACATCTGTAGTGCTCTGAACTTTATCCCCTATCCAAAGGATAGGGGATAAGTTTTAGATCGAGGGGGTCAGAGCGCTGGGCACCCCCACGATCTCCTGTACAGGGCTGCGGCAATGTACAGGAAAGGGGGCATTCCATCCCCGCATGACGCGGCAGCCGGCACACCCCTCCATGTATCTCTATGGGATTCACGGAGGGGCGTGCCGGCTGCCGCATCATGCGGGGACGTAACTCCCCCTTTCCTGTACATTGCCGCGGCCCATACAGAAGATCGCGGGGGGCCCCAGCGCTTGGACCCTTTGTGATCTAAAACTTATCTCCTGTCCTTCGGAGGGGGGATAAAGTTCAGAGCACTACATATCTCCTTTAACCCCAGGTCGAAATACTGTTTGTTCAATAAAACCCAGAAAATACACATAACTTGTCCTTAGATGGCTACGCAATTTTCACTCTCAAAAATTTTAAAGGGGTACTCCACTGTTTTAGGTCCAGTAGAAAACCGCATATGGTGAAAAATGAGCCGACCAGTTCATTCCGGTCGGCTCATTGAAATTAATTTCATACCGGTCGCATACGGCAGTTTTTAGCTCCCCCCTGCCGTATGCGCTCCCGTATGGGGAAAAACGTGATGTGAACCCAGCCTAACCAGCAAATATTAAAAACACAGTGTGACTCTAGGATTTGTAACCTGTCAGGTGCACCACTGTCAGGGTTCCACTGCAATCATTGCTAATAGTGTAACCCTGACAGTGGTGCACCT
The DNA here is from genome assembly GCF_029499605.1 of Hyla sarda. Taxonomy (NCBI): domain Eukaryota; kingdom Metazoa; phylum Chordata; class Amphibia; order Anura; family Hylidae; genus Hyla; species Hyla sarda. The sequence goes on from NC_079192.1 coordinate 301,786,382, forward strand.
GACAGGTTACAAATCCCAGAATCACGCTGTGTTTTTTTTTATATTTGCTGGTTATAGATACTTCACAGAGTCCAATAAAATAAGCAATTTTAGGGGGGGTCTTTAGTTTAGAGTTTCCCTAAGGGGGCACCCTTAGTTTCTTTAGTGATATTATTTTCCCTGGGATCCCAGGAATGTTCTGTTTCTTGGAAGCTGTATGACACGTAATAGAATTGTATAATAATTTGAGCCTGACAATGTTCAAAAGTTTGTTGGTCCGCTGTCACCCCAAAGTTCTGAATGAGACTGGGTTCGCCAGGCTTAGCTTTCTCATCTCTGTTTAAGATTAATGGATATTGTAAATCCTAAAGTGATGTTTGCCTGTATGTGTCACCTGTCATTTTAATCCAACCAGCTAATATAATCCTTATCAACCTACAGTATCTGTCTAAGACATGTTTTTATACTATCACTGGTAGACTCATTTCTCCTGGAATTACCCATGAGTCATAATTTTCCACAGAGCAATATAAGAGTGGCTATGAAATTGCAGACTCTGGTTTGAACTATGACGTCTTAAAGTTATGCTTAAGATAATTACATTAACTACAGAGAGGCAAACATCCAGATCAAAGGCTTCCCGGCTGAGAGAAGACTATATGGTTCTATGTTCTGAGAACACAGTCAAGAATATGGCAAGTGTGGGCCTTCTCTTCTCTTTTTTGATCCTACAAGTTTATCATAATATCCATATGTAGTATATATTTTTTTAATCTGGTGCTTTCTTAGCTCTTAAATGATGTTTTGTCCTAAATAATCAACACTTGTGCCCACAACATGTAATGTGGCATCATTCATATCTAAGAACATTTTTTTCTTCAATCACACTGGAAATAAAAAGGTTAACAGTAGATAAAAAATTAGGACATAAATGTATAAACTGGATGAATTGGGTATATTTATCAAAGCTCACCTAAAGTACAACCAAATGCAGTCATAAAAAAGGGGGTACAATTCGTGTAGCATGCTTATTTTGTTAGACACAGTTTACATTTTTCAGCAGCCATAAGATGTGTATTGTTACAATATTTAGACCATGCCTAGAAGTGGAGTCTATGTACACTCTGGGTTTTAGTCACTCTCCTGCTCCAGGATTAAAAGCTGGACTTCTGTTGCTAAAGGGTACCAGGTTACTCCATAAGTGTAATCTCGGTGTAGGTAGCAGCTCGCCTACCAGGTGGTGCTGGTGCAAGGCACCAAGGCATCAGGCATAAGAGAGTGTAGTCAGCCATTCTGGTTAGGTACTGGTAAAGAACCTGGGTCAGGTACAGTTGAATCGGTACAATAAAGAAGGATCAGACAGGATGAGATTCAGCATACGTTCCTTATGGACCCTACAGAACCACAATATTGCTCAGGTATAGAATTCTAGACCGAGCAGCCTTAACTGGAGGGTGGCTAGAGATTGGTAGGGGCAGATAAGAAGTGAGCCCACTGGCCCTTTAAGAATTTTCAGTGGCACACCATGGGTGGAGCTGGAAGTTGCAGGAGCATATCAGGGGCAAGAAGACAAAAAAAGCAGACAGTTACAAGATGCCGGCGGAAGTCACCACCCTGCAATACACCGTCGCTGAAAGGGGATGGAGTGGTGGTGAGTGACAGGAATCATCTGCCAACATTACATGTGGATACAATAAATAGTGTTTAACACACCTCTTGAGCTATTTTGAAAAATGTAAAATATCTACTTTATCTTCAATTCACGCACCCTATAATTTTTTTTAGGAAGAGACTATGACTGTGTATGTTAAGGGTGCATTACATTTGGTACATGGGTACATGGGTGCAATAGAGTGCTTTAGCTATAACCCAACATGGGACTAGAAATGACTATGCAATGCTTTGGACTCAGAGCTGTCTACAGAGCACATGTTGCTCTGTAGAGTTTTCATTAGACACGGATGAATCGATTTACCAGGTTCAATATTCCCAGCAAATTAAAGAGATTTGAAAGAATCAATGGAGAATAGTATTGTAAAGATGAACTCATCTCTATAAGAATCTATAAGAATTATTATTTATGTTACAAAATAGGACGATATGTAAAATGTATCAATCAATGTTTAGTGATTGTTTAAGTTAAAGGGAATGTATCACCCAAATTGTTTTACTTATTGAAACCAGACACTTAAAATATTCTTTCTTTTTCTTCTAATTTGTCTGTATTTTCTTAGGACTGCAGAGCAAGCTCCCAGCTGTGGCTGGGTAACTCTGTGTGTCTGCTCGTAGGGGCAGATTTCCTGCTGTAGAAATTCATTGCTACAATTGTACACACAGAGCCACCCAGACAGAACCTCGCTCTGCAGTACCTCTGTAACTGTGCATGAAATATGCTGTGAATGCAGGCTGTGTGACCCTGCCATTAGAAGAAAAAAAAATCCCACACTAGTAACATATCTACATCGCTGCCTGAAGACAGGTGCGCAAACTTTTCTAGTCACATTATACCACTCCTCAGGGGTACAATAAAAGTTAGTGTTGAATGACCATTTAAAAAAATGTGACTCTCTGGATTCGGAGAACTTTTTGAAATACACTGCTCAGAAAACACTTAAACAACACAATGTAACTCCAAGTCAATCACACTTCTGTGAAATCACACTGTCCACTCAGAAAGCAACACTGATTGACAATCAATTTCACATGCTGTTGTGCAAATGGAACAGACAACAGGTGGAAATTATTGGCAATTAGCAAGAAACCCCCCGATAAAGGAGTGGTTCTGCAGGTGGTGACCACAGACCACTTCTCAGTTCCTATGCTTCCTGGCTGATGTTTTGGTCCCTTTTGAATGCTGGCGGTGCTTTCACTCTAGTGGTAGCATGAGATGGAGTCTACAACCCACACAAATGGCTCAGGTAGTGCAGCTCATCCAGGATGGCACATCAATGCGAGCTGTGGAAAGAAGGTTTGCTGTGTCTGTCAACGTAGTGTCCAGAGCATGGAGGCGCTACCAGGAGGCAGGCCAGTACATCAGGAGATGTGGAGGAGGCCATAGGAGGGCAACAACCCAGCAGCAGGACTGCTACCTTTGCCTTTGTGCAAGGAGGAGCAGGAGGAGCACTGCCAGAGCCCTGCAAAATGACCTCCAGCAGGCCACAAATGTGCATGTGTCCACTCAAATGGTCAGAAACAGACTCCATGAGGGTGGTTTGAGGGTCCGACGTCCACAGGTGGGGGTTTTGCTTACAGCCCAACACCGTGCAGGATATTTGCCATTTGCCAGAGAACACTAAGATTGGAAAATTCACCAGTGGCACCCTGTGCTCTTCACAGATGAAAGCAGGTTCACACTGAGCACATGTGACAGATGTGACAGAGTCTGGAGATGCAGTGGAGAATGTTCTGCTGCCTGCAACATCTACCATCCTGACCGGTTTAGTGGTGGGTCAGTAATGGTGTGGGGTGGCATTTCTTTGGGGGCCGCACAGCCCTCCATATGCTTGCCAGAGGTAGCCTGACTGCCATTAGGTACCGAGATGAGCTCCTCAGACCCCTTGTGAGACCATATGCTGGTGTGGTTGGCCCGGAGTTCCTCCTAATGCAAGACAATGCTAGACCTCATGTGGCTGGAGTGTGTCAGCATGTTCCTGCAAGAGGAAGGCATTGATGCTATGGACTGGCCCGCCCGTTCCCCAGACCTGAATCCGATCCAGTGATTATTATTTTTAGTATTATTATATTTTATCAGCCTTGGTTCTAGTAGTTGATGACTAATGTTACAATTAGGTTTTGTAATGTGTTAGGATAATGTATCTCTACTTCAGTTTAACAGTAAAATATCTTCACACACCAAGAGGACGCTGGCTACATCTGTATATGATATTTTGTAATACATTGCCTGCATGTTAATAACAAATCCAACACTGCCCCTAATGCTGTATAATCTATTTTCTATCACTTGTACAGTACCAGATAACAATACTTAGTTGTTTTTTTTCTTTTTGAAGAAATCCTTTGTTGGCTTTTGTTCCTTAGATATTTGATATAGACCTCTTTTAACAGTCTTCTTCAGCTGGGCTATTTATCACTTCAAAGCTGGAGCATATCTGGGGCAAAGTGATTGCTCCATATTTATCAACGGAACACGTTTCATCAATTTCATTGAAACTATAACATTGACAAATATGGATTGCTTTCTTTTATTCTGACCCATTTCCTGTATGATAAATAACATATTAGCATAAAATATGAAACATATAGGATCTATATATTTTTCCCCGTGTTGTTTAAAGTACAAACAAATCCAAGCTAAGCAAAAAAACTGTCATAAGTTTCCTTTGTCAGCAGAGTTCTTTAAAAGATTGTAAGAAATAGGCCTAAAAAAGTCTGCAAGTTTATCTTGTGTTTTAAAACACATTTTCTATGTAAAGGAAGTCATATGAACGTAGATATAATTACAGAAATCTGGATAGCATTTCTATATTTTAAAGGGGTCTTCTGGGTTAATATTAGTCATGGCCTATTCTCAGGAGAGGTCATCCATCACTGATGAGCATGGTACTAAACCAAGGAATGGGACTGCAGTAACATGTGGCCATCACTACCAAATGATTTTGCCATTAATTCACCATCAGAAACGATCCACCCATTGATGGTCTATGCTTATGGTTGTACCATCTTTGGACCTGACATTCAAAGGGGTTCTCACAAACAGGTACATCCATTGGCACAAACTCCAGTACTTAGCTCCTGTTACAGAATGTGTAAAAGGGTGCAATCATTAGGGGATTATATATTTCCTTTAGCCCTTTCTACCCTGAGCAGCACATAGTAAGAGAAATAGTGCATTCTACTTGTAAAGATCCACTGTACCGATTATCTCCATTTTGGTCAATTGGAATTTTATTGGTTTAAATGGCAGCAGTGGAGCTCTCTATTAGAACCACATGCAAGTAATTTCCACAAAAAATACTACCTTAATATTTATAAATAGTTAAGTAGAGTAAAATCTTGCAAGGCTTAATAGCTAACACCACTTTAAAACATGGCATTTGAAGAAGTGCGAGTTAGCATTTATTAGGGAAGCAAATACCATGGCTTAATCATATACAGTAGTTCAGTATAAATGAACCCCTAAATTAACTGCTTAAATTTTTTTACACATTAAAATGCCAATATTGTTTAAAAAACACAATTATTTTAGTTTTTTTGATATAAAACATTTTATTTGCAGTCTCACCAGTCTAGATGTTAAGACAAATTATCAGTAGATGACAAAAGGAAGAAGGCCCTCGGTGTGCATAGCATTGGAGTGGAGGGGGCACATGACAGGGGGCTGGATGAGTAGCCTAGGGCAGGGTGAGAGGTAAAGTTTTAAGTAGTTTGTGATGTAGGAATGGGCAGAGTAAGAGGGTTTAAAGGGCAGGGAGCCAAAGAAAAGAAGCTGTTACAGAGACAACAGCATAGAAAGTTGTTCGCCCTCTCATAAGAACTTTCTGTGTTCCAGACAGGTGGGGGTAGCATGGTTGGGTTTTTTATATTTGTAAGCAGTATAGGAAATAATAAAATATTTTAAAAGTAGTTAAAGTTGTACTCCACCCCTAGACATCTTATCCCCTATCCAAAGGCACCCCACTGCTGCACCCGTCGTTCGTTTAGAGCATCGGGTGCAGCTCCCATAGACTTGCATTGAGGGGGCATGGCCGTGACGTCATGAGTGGGGCGTGACCATGATGCCACGAGCCTCCGCCGCTCATCGCCAGTCATCCGGCTCAGAGCGAAATTTGCTCCGTGCACCAGATGTCTGGGGTGCCGCAGCTGAGATCGCGGGGGTCCCCAGTGGCGGGACCACCGTGATCATACATCTCATCCCCTATCCTTTGGATAGGGGATAAGATGTATAGGGGCAGAGTACACCTTTAAGGGGTGATAAAGACATCTTAGTTTTAAAAGGGCATTTTGGAACTGGGATGGTACCCAGCTTGTTAGAGGTCAATCCCTGTGGGTAAGGTCCCAAAGGAAAGATTGGGTCTTGAAAGGTGTTGTCTTTGAGTCAAGTGGTGTATAACTAAAAGCAAAGGTAAAACAGTACGGAGAAGAGTTACCTCAAAGTCCCTCTTCTGCTCAGCAAACATTCAGTATTGTTATGTAAAGGTTAGGAATGCTTACAATGTTAATGTTTGTAGGCTATTCATATGTTTATATAGATTATGTTATTTAATAAACATGTCTCCACTTTGACCTTTGCAAGAAACTTTTGAGTCAGTGTTTTTTTCAGGCGACATGGGTGGCAAGGTTCAGTGGATCTATACGGTTTCCTAGTCATGTTGGGTGAATAATGTACTATGCCAGAGCCACAATTCCCCAAGTGTGAACAATGATTCCTCAGGGTCAACCACCAAGCCTTCCAAAACAGACCTGGTCTGCACAGCAGTTAACATTCCACAGCAGTCTGTACTGAAGAATACCTTCACAAATGAAGCTTTCTATGATAGATTGTCTCTGCCAGGACAATAGCATCATGTACTGGGACAACGGCACCAGAGTTGGGACCCTTGGGATTCATGCATTGCTTTTTTTCAAGAGGGCTTGGCACAGTCAGAGAAGCCAAGTGAACATTCTCAATCCATTGTTTTGAACAAATAAATCACAATGATCTGTCGGGCCTATCTCAACTGTTCCACCTTCATAACACAAACCTGTATGATCTTCATGGATACTTAACAGCTATTGTTATGATTTAGCCTGAAGTCACAAAACAAGAGGCTTTATATTGTGATGGATTAGTAAAAAGTGACAAAGATAATTTTTATACATCTTGTTGGCTTTAGGAAGATAAAGTATCATAATACAAATGTGTATAATATCCTTAAAACATTTAAAGCCCAAGGCTAAATGTTGCTGAGTGGAATTTAAAATGGGTTTTATTTCTAGAAACACTAATAAACATTTTAGACTCTGTCTAAACTGTAAATCGAAGCAAAGTCTGATAAAGTAAATGAAATATAGGGAGGAATTAGAGGAGCTGGCTGATAAGGGCAGGAAGAGCTGGATAACGCAGGCGACCGCTAAGAGCACAAAGCGAGGGCCGACAAATGCTCTTCCTTTTGTGTAGCTCACTCACATTCTCTGCTGGCTTTAACAAGATAACATGCTGTGCAAGAGAGGGATGACATAAAAGGGAGAGATAACAGCATTTTATAAACTGGTAAAATAATAAGCAGCTATTGTCTCTAGTGTGGAAAGAAAGTGCACTGCGAAAAGTCATTCTGTGTGGCATTTATTCACGGTAACCCAACAGTGGAGTGCTGTTCCGCATAAAATCCAAGGGTCACACAGGTAAAGTTTGAAGAGATTAATGTAATTTCCCAGTAAATAAAAGAAGGCAGGAAGCCTGGAAATTGTCTGGATTTGTCTATTGCTAGTACTTCTTCCCGAGTATCGTTCCCAGCTGTGTCTAGTAGGCAGAACTCGCTTTGTGACAACATGAATCTAAAAACAACAGTGTCTGTCTCTCTTCCTTACTGCCCCTGCTTGCCCTGTCTCTCTGCAAGCTGCTAGCACTCACTAGATCAGGGTGACCTTCAAAGTCCTTGAGGCAAGTGTTCTACAGATTCAAAGCTGCGACTATGCTTCCGCCTCCAGTGTGCCTGAGCTATTAACCCTTCTGCTTCAGGAGCTGTTCCATTATTTTATAAATCAATACATATTCCAGCTGCACACAGGCTTGCTTCGGTCTTGCATTTGGCATGAATTCCTTGGGTGTATCAGAATAATGGTTCCATGTAGACTCATATGTTATAAATAGATGAGGCTAGTTTCGGCTTTGCATTGGGAAGAGAAAACTCTTTAAAATAGCATTGAATCTCAATTTGTATTAAAGCCCTTTTTACATGAATACACACTGTTTTGCCGGTCTTGGATTTGAAATCTCATGTTCCACTTGAAAACCTTGGCCCAGCACATGTAAAGTGGAGCCAGGTGGTCTAGTTTCTGTCTTTAGAGAGCTGGTGGATTAATTTACTGAATTTAACAAATGGAACCAATTTTTTCTTGGTATTTATTCAAAAGTATTAGGCAGCGAAATGTAATAATTTACTAAAATTCTGTAAGTATTTGTCAATATTCAACATAAAAGGGCTTTGTATCTATAAATAATATTTTAAATACGGATAGAGAATATGTCTAATATATTTGTATTAATAATAGAAGGTTGTAATTAGTAATTCAAAATATTATTTTTGTCCACTAGAGGGTATAAACTGCATCAGTAAAACTGGCTTACTGTATAGCTGCCACAAACTGTCTTCTCTTATGGCTACTGTATTAAAGTTACAGTAAAATTTCTTTCAAATTATATTTACAGAAACTGATAAATGTGGGAGTAAAATTTTAGGATTACTGGATAGTCTTAGAAATGTTTTTTAAAGTTATTGGTAGCAAGTCTTTTGGAAATGGTCCAAAATAGCTAAAATAGAAGAAATGAATGGCTGATTACTGGAATTTCTAATTAAAATAATTGTGCTGTATACCATCTAACTGCCCCTCTAGACACCAAGGGGCAGATCATCTTTGCCAAAGAAGAGCAGTGTTTCTTGCTTGGGCAGTAGTAGTAGTAGTTTTCTTTTTTTGGATGAGACATGAATGAGTGTTCTGCTAAAACCCATTTCTCCTGAGAGTCTCTATTTCAAGATGCCAGCTACTTTATATCAGCCAACCTGGGAATAAATTGAAGCCATGGGTCAGTCCAACAGAACCCACAGTGATAACAGCTGTTTCATCCTGTTATACATTCCATACATTACCAAATAATTCAAGGATACAACAGGTCTGCTAGAACTAGAGACAACCTTACTTTGCCCCTTACTTAATTTATTTAGTCTCCTTCTATGATGGTCATATGCCATAATAGTGCATGTTGAACAAAGAATAAATAGTACATGTTTGGTTTGTCTATTTTATTACAATAAATGTGACTTCCAGTAGGCATATTTAAAAACAGAATTGTGGCAATGTACATCATAGAGACAAAACAAAAAAAGGTCAAACTAATAAAAAAGGAATATTTAAAGGAGAGTCCCGTACAGACTATTCCTATTCCACCCTGCCCGGGGTGCACAAAAAAAAGGGAACACAAACTTTCACTTACCTTCCTACATTCCCCCGGAGCTACGCAAGAGCTGATCAGTTGGCCAGGCTGTCTACTTCCTACTTCCCTATCACTGGCCGAGGTGGGACATCGCTGCGGCCGGGGATAGGCTTAAGTGCCATGTGACATCCCGGGCTAAGGGAAGTAGGAAGTAGACAGCCCGGCTGACTGATCAGCTGTTGCGGAGCTCCGGGGGAACGTAGGAAGGTAAGGGAAAGTTTGTTTTCTCTTTTTTTTTTTTTTGCAGCCCGGGCAGGATGGAATAGGAATAGTCCGTACCGGACATCTTCTTTAAATAATTGCTTCCCTTCCTGTGATAGCTTATGTGATTCCTTACATTTATTTTCCAAACATGACTCCTTACCCTAGAAAAACTGCTCTAAAGTTTTGACCACTAGGTGTTTTAATTCTCCATCATTTGCTTTTCACTGCCTGTTGTTGGGGAAAATGTGTCTCTAGTAACGGCTACATAAGGGCAGGACAGAGAAGTATGTGCTATATGAAGGAGAAAAAAGAGACAGATGAAGCATGGGCTGTGTGCCTGCAAGCTGACTCTGTCTACCTGCTGAAGATGATCTACATTGATTTTTGAAGGTAAATTAAGGCTTCCCTCTCTTCTCTCACCACTCATAAAGCTCTGGGCAGCTGCCCCTTGTGTGAATAGCAGTGTACCTACTGCTTTATGTCCTCACGGCTACAGTGTAATCTTCCCTCCTTTTATCTCTTTAGCTTTCCAGCTGCAAAAACTGGTCAGTGCTTAGTGTAACCCCTTCCTTGTTGTGCTGCTGCTAATTCTTCCATTTCTGTTCAGTTAGCACCTTGCAAAGCAATTGTATTATTAACACTTTCTCCCCTCACATTCCATCTATAGCACTATACATTGTAAATCATCAACAAGCACAGTGCAGCCTGTTTGAACCACTTTAACCAGAACTATCTCATGGCCAAACAGACAGGAGTATGTGCAATGAGTGCACAAAGAAGTCAGGGAAAGGAATTCTTATGTGTATACTACTGGAAAACAGACCATCTCTGGTCCCTTCCCCTAAAATGGAGAGAAAGAGAAATAGCTGTGCACCTGGGAGGAGGCTCTCAGAGGTTCAGCTGTGAGAGAATTAAAATCACAGTGTCACCACTCTGTTAATTTGTTAATCTAACAAATTTATGTTGGTTTAAAAAAATATTGAGCAACAACAGGTATGCTTTTAAAAAAAAAAGTTTCTATGAGAAAATGGCATGAAAAATTCCATCCTTGCTATCACTATAGCAACAAATGTTGAAATAACCTGAAAGGAAGTCATTGCCAACATAAAATACATATTTCAATTGTTTCCATTTGTTTACTTTTTATAATTGTTTTAGCTGAGTGTTGTCACTGTTGTACAAATTACCCGGGAGCATGTTAGTAATAGGTTGCATACGCAGAACCAGCTTTCCCTTATTTTTTCCTTTTAGTCTAGGGCTGCAATACTAAGTTTACCTAAAAAGCCACAGCTGGAGTCCAAAGTTGCATGTAGTCTTGTGGACTGCTGCTTTCACTGTACAGTTAAAGAGGAACTCTGATACATGAGTTCTTATCCACTAGCTACAGCATAAGTGTCTGATCAGGGAAGGTCCAACTGCTTGGACTCCACAGATTACTGTTGACCACCACACAAAGCAGTGGCCAACATGCCTCTATGTATCTCTACAGTAGAGGCAGATATAGAGTACTTGTGTATCTTTAGCTTTCCCATAGAGATACATGGAGAGGACATGTTGGTGGAGGTCACTCTGTCCATGAGTAGAGCTGGGGTGCCAGCCAGGAGATTCCAGATGCTGCAAAGGAAATCCCAAGCAGTGAGATAAACCCCACAGTTCTAGATTCAAGAGGACAAAAACAATGTACATTAAACATAAACACAAAACACAGTGTGAACTCATGTAAATCCAGTAGAGAAAACAGCAATGGAGCACTCACCACTCGGGCTGCTGTAGACAGGTACTTCTTTATTTTCTTTCAGTGCATGTAGAAAAAACTGTAAATACCGGGAAGGTGGACCAGGTCTTATGCGGGGGGGGGGGGGGGTTTCAGGTAATCACACGGGGCAACAACCATATCGCGCTATTGCACTTCCTCGGGCCCCCACTGGTGACGAAGGTGGGTGAAAAAGGGAACTTGGCATCAGATGTGTGGCATCAGGCGGGTGGCAGATCAGAATAGTAGCTGAGGCAGGTAGGCAGAAGAAAACGGTCTCTTGTAAATGTGTTAGTGTGCACAAGTAAGTATTGAGGATATGCATTACATAAAACTTAACTTTTAATAATATGCTTAGGATAAAATATATGGACCCAAACATTTTTTTTAATCAAACAAAAGGAAAGCTGTGCAAAAAATATCATGTGCCATCTAAACCACCAAGTATTGATGTGATGCAAAGACCTCTAAACGGTAGAAGGGAACAAAGTACGGTCCAGTGCAACTGATGGGGGGTAAAAACTTCCCCTGTAAGGCCCTACTCTCGCATGATTAACTCCTTTCTTGGCAAGTGTTACTCACCCTAAAAAGGGCGGCCCCACACAGGAGCCTATCCCTATTTCCACCAACAAACACTGCCATTTCCCAGGGTTTTTAGGTGGAAATAGGGATTGGTTCCTGTGTAAGGCCACCCTTTTTATGACGAGTAACACTTTCCTCAAAAAGGTGGAAGGGAACAACATATTGTCCATTGTAGCAGGTGGGGGTAAAAACTTCCCCTTTAAGGCCCTACTCTTGCCCTATTAATTCCCTTCTTGGCAAGTGTTACTCACCCTAAAAAGGGTGGTCCCACACAGGAACCAATCCCTATTTTCACCTAAAAACCCTGGGAAATGGCAGTGTTTGTAGAGGGAAATAGGGAGAGGTTCCTGTGTGGGGCAGCACTTTTCGGGGTGAGCAACACTTGCAAAGCAGAGGAATAATAATGCGAGAGTAGGGCCTTACAGGGGAAGTTTTTCCCCCACTTGTTACAATTGAACATATGTTGGTCCTTTCACCTTTTAGAGGTCTTTGCATCACATCAATACTTGGTGGTGTAGGTGGCACATGATGTTTTTTGCACACCTTTCCTATTGTTTGATTTCCCAAAAATTTGGGGTACATATATTTTATTTTTATTCTAAGGATATTATTAAAAGTTAAGTTTTAATTAATGCATATCCGCAATAATTACTTTTGGTCTGATAAGATGCACACACAAGCACATAGAAACATCCACCCACACACACTGTACACAGACCACAATACCACACGTAGCCAGCCAAAAATATAATTATTCCCAAGCCCCCTTGCTCATCTATGGTTGATAATTAATATGCAAATAAAATTGTTGTATTGCCATTCTATGTTTAAGGATTTACTTATCAGGTCCAAATAATCTCTGAAGGCTTTAGTGCTCCCTCAGCATCTTGCATGGGGTTAATACTACAAATACCAAATCACTAATTAAATGAAATAATGCTTTGTCTTAGGGTTAGGCAATAGAACTATAAATGATTGCCAGGAACACTGGGGAGATTTAGTGTGCAAAATACAACATAATTGTTGCTCAACTTGCACTCAGCAACTGACATTAATACCATGTGCCTGTTTTATTAAGTTTTAGACTTTAGATATAGTAAAAGTTTTTACTTTTTTTGCAATGCCTGTTACAGTAAACTTGGTGGTTTTGCAAGGTGGGTGTACAGCTGGATGCTTACAACATACTAACATGTAGAACTGTCTAGGACAAAATAACAAAATGGCTATTTAGCACTACTGCTACATTACCAAGACCCCAGACTAAAACCAAATGAACCAAGCACACCTGGCACCAAACTCAATAGACTAGGAGTCACTACTCAGCCCATACCTACCTTCCAGTTACTTTGGTGCATTGTCCTTAGTAACAACCTCCAGGTACACTCAGGCCTCAGGACTGCCAACCAATGTTGAGCCTAATTCTTGAAAACCCAGCATTGGCATGTGTTAGCCTAACACCTTCCAGAACTTACCCTTTAACAGACTGACAGCACACTTAGCCTCCTCCGCATGAGCAACATCCTGCACCAAGACCTACAAGCTATCCATCTTGACAGCTAAGATTACAGAATTAACCGAAAGGCAGCACCAACACCTAGTGAGCTCCCCCTACTTTTCCATGACACTTACCAGGTCTTGCTAAGCAACCCTTTAGATTCACCTCCTGATACTGGGCCAGCCACCAACCTGCACAGTAGCTCCTCTGTAGGCCATATAAAACTCTCACAACAGTATGTCCCTTTTATGTTGTGCACTCTGAAAGGCAAGAGATACAATGTCATTTTAATGAGGTTAATGAGACCAAGAACAGATCTACCTGTCTGAAGAGTGTAAAGATTTTGATTCTATCATTTCCAGAGAATGTTGCTGAGAGGAAACTGTGTTTATGACCTCACTGTTCATTCAGTGATCAGCTATTTCAGTCTTAGTTATGTCATTGCAGACAGGCCCCAGCCTACTCATAACATGCAGATCAATTACTAGATCCTTAGTCCCCACCTGCAAGTAGACCATGGACTGCCAAAAAATGCCAAGAACACAGTTCAAGTTGGCACAGGGAAAAGTGCAATTCTGCTCTTAGCCAGGACCACTTTCCCTAACCTACTTGCATATCTGCCCTAGACCGTGGTTCCACAACTGAATGACACTGTATAGAGGTCAGGAAAACAGGTTAGGGCATAAAGGGTTAATAGGCACAGAACAAAATACAAAACACTGGGGATAAACACACAAACAAAAATAAAGTAGATTATCAAGCCTTGTCAAACCAAGATAGCAGCATTGGTACCAAATGACTAAACAGAGAATTAATATATAGTAAACCAAGGTGAGAATACAAAGAATAGAACAAATCAAGAGCTGTATTAAAGCTAGTGAAGAGAAACTGAACACAAGCAAGGGCTAAACATACTAGCTGAGTATTTATAATCACCTGATAAGGGTGTGGACTCTGAGGCCAGATGTAATTTGCTCCATGTCTAAGCCCATTGATTGGCCTGGGTGTCATCACAACGCAGAAAGCACCAACACACCTGGTGTTACAACAGCCTTACAGCTGTTCTCACAGTTCCTCCTTCCAGAGTTGCGATGTAACACCTGCATCTAACTATCAGCATCACACACCTTCTGGACACGCAGCGTCATTAGCCACCTCTCCAAATTAGCTGATCTCTGAGTGATAAATAGTCCTCACAGTGTAATACCGAGAGTGACAGTGAAGGCTATCTGATACCAAGTATAACACTGATCCTAATGAACAAATGAAAGCCTCAAAGCCAAGCCAATTAGACAGTAAGATAAAGGAGCAATTTATTGCTGAAAGGATAAAAGATACTTTAAAAGTTTTCAAGATTAACAAAATAAAGTATTAAACCTCTAGTGAAATAACTAATTATGTATCTTAGCTTGGCTCCACTCTTATTAGAACAGCAAGTCTTGAATAGGTCAAATAAGTCATCAAAGCTGGACCATGATCTGAAAAGGAACTGGGTAGTTGCTAGGGGTGTGAATCGCCAATAATTTGGCGATTCGATTCGAATCGCAATACCAGGGTGGCGATTTGATATATCGCGATATATCGCGATACTGTATAGCTGGCGATATATCGCGATATTCCCTATTAAAAGCTTGGGAAAACTTATTCTCCACATCAATACTACATTCACACAAAGATGTACTGTATTAAATATAAATTTTTTTTTCTTAAGAACAATGAGGACTTACAAAGTCAAACAAGTGTTTAAGCAACAAACTCTTGTGCTTGCAGGTTTTTTTTTTTTTTTATAACAAACCTAATACTTTTTTTACAGCTTAGCTAAGATTTGATACTAGATTTCACAAATAAATACAATTCTGTATAACATAAATAAAATACCAAGGCATGTGCCATGTGGGCACGTAGGTTTGTCGTATTCCCGCAGTATTTGATTCTGGCGTGACATATTTTGCACACAGCGTGGCTCTTGTCATACTCCTTACTCCGTGGTTTATTGTAGAATCCAAAATGAGTCGAAATGCCCGCCTTATAACTCCCCGGAGCATCCCGGATCTCTTTTTCATTGCCAGCCATGTTGATGCAGCGTTCACTCTGCAGCAGCTACCGCGAGACTACAGACTCAGACCAAACAGGAAGGAGAATGTACGCACTCACAGGACAACTCTCGCGGGATCTTGTTCTTTCTCAGCTGCGACTCGCAGCTGAGAAAGAACAAGATCCCACGAGAGTTGTCCTGTGAGTGTGTACATTCTCCTTCCTGTTTGTTTTCAGTCTGTAGTCTCGAGGTAGCAGCCTGCGAGTGCGACAGAGCTGATGATAACAGGTACACTGCCAACTAGTGGTCAGGAGTTTAAGTGTTATAAAAAAAATAAGACAGACAAATAGGACTGTGACTCAGTGAGTGAAATACAGTAAATGTTAATTATAATAATTTATAAAAAATCGATTCTCAGAATTTTAAAATCGATTCAGTATCGCGGAACAAAAATTGCGATAATCGCGCAAATCGATTTTTTCTTACATCCCTAGTAGTTGCAGTAACTTCTTAAAGGGGTTATCCAGGAAAAAACTTTTTATATATATCAACTGGCTCCAGAAAGTTAAACAGATTTGTAAATGACTTCTATTAAAAAATCGTAATCCTTTCAGTACTTATGAGCTGCTGAAGTTGAGTTGTTCTTTTCTAAGTGCTCTCTGATGACACGCGTTTTGGGAGCTGTCCAGAGTAGAAGCAAATTCCCATAGCAAACCTATTCTGCTCTGTGCAGTTCCTAAGACAAGCAGAGGTGTCAGCAGAGAGCAATGTTTCCAGACAGATAAGAACAACTCAACTTCAGCAGCTGATAATTCTTGGAAGGATTAAGATTTTTTAATAGAAGAAATTTACAAATCTGTTTAACTTTCTGGAGTTCATTGATGTAAAAAAAAGTTTTTTTCCTGGAATACACCTTTAAGGTTTCTTTAGAGGAAAAAATAAGCATGTGTTATAGCAACAACAACAAGAACGGTTTTCATATTAACCCAAATGAGCTAAATCCAGACTAAACAGCAAGAAGAGCCTGACTATAGTAGAAGGAATTTTTCAAAAAATTCACTTTTGCAGGTTTGTCAAAATTTTTTGTTCTGAGCAAATAAGTTCATTCAGAACCAAGATCTCTGCAACAACTCTAAAACTTGTGCCTAAGAATCATAAACCCCATAATAACACTGGTAATGTCACCTAGGAATATGCTCAGTATTAACCCTTTTCCGATCCATGATGTACAACAACATGTGGTAACCCATGGTAACTAACAGCCTGTTTAACCCTTTGCTGACCCATGACGTACATTAGAGATGAGCGAGCTTTTGAAAAATTTGATTCGGCCAATTCGCCAAATTTTTTGAAAAAATTGGTTTTGATCCGAATTTAGTTTGCGGCGAATCTATATTAAAAACGGCTATTTCTGGCCTACAGAGAGTCTCAATAGGGGTGTAGAACATTTTGCTGTGTTCTAACACGCATACGAAGTGTGCTGGGATAGTGAAAAAATACTGTTATTCAGAATAACATGCAGATTACCAACATCGCTTTTAGAATCACTGCCGCAAAGCGGCACAATGACAGAGCTAGAAGGTGGCATCAGTGTGAGGAGACCATATAGTTGCTGAATGACACAGGGTGGAGGTGTTGGCAGCATGAGGAGATCAAATAGTGGCTAAATGACACAGCTTGGATGTGGCTGAAGCATGAGGAGACCATATAGTGACTGAATGACACAGTGTGGATGTTTTGGCAGCATGAGGAGACCATATAGTGGCTAAATGACACAGCATGGAGGTATTGGCAGCATGAGGAGACCATATAGTGGCTGAAATACACAGCTTGGATGAGGCAGCAGCATGAGAAGACCATATAGTGGCTGAATGGCACAGCCAGGAGTGAGCAGCAGCATGAGTAGACACTAGGCCTTCAAAATCCCTAAGATTATAAGATGAATTCTGAAATTTAAACCGAAGATTTTGGGTAGCTAGTGCTACCTACCATAACAACATTTTTATTCCCAGACCCAGTCCCAGCAGCATCAGTAAACCATATATTGCCTGAATGGCACAGCCTGGAGTTGGCTGAAGCATGAGGAGACCATTGAAATATAAGAAATTTAAATAGAAATCTAAGATTTTGAAATGGAACTTTTAACTCCCAAGTTTTAGTGTCCCAGGCCCCGGCGTGTGGGTAAAAAGGACCTAATCTATTAAGGAGTCCCATGTCACATAGCAGCACAATGACAGAGCCTTGAGATGGCATCAGTAGGAGGAGACCATATGGTGTCTGAATGGAACAGCCTGGAGTTTGCTGAAGCGTGAGAAGACCCCAGGGCTTCACAATCCCTAAGCAAAAAAGACGAAGTTTGAAATTTAAACTAAAGATTTGGGGTAGCTAGTACTACTATATCAAACTTTTTATTCCCAGGCCCAGGCCCAACAGCATCAATAAACCATATAGTGTCTGAATGGCACAGGCTGGGGTTGGCAGCAGCATGACGAGACCATTGAAATCTATGATATTTAAATTTAAGATTTTGAAATTGATGTCATGGATTTAGTAATTGAAATGTCACTACTCTGCCTTACATACTTATTGCATGGAGACCCAGAAGTCATCGCGCTGCCGAATGTTGACAATTCGGCAGTCACTATGCAAGCATCTGAGCATGCATCGTGCCATTTCTGCAAGTGACTCGGAGGAACTCCCTGCCTCCATCTTCACTGCATACTGCCACGGTGTGTCTGGGTACCTCTGTCTCAATTTGAATAAGAATAACCTGGACAGATGTGGCGAGCATGTACAAATGCATAAGAATATTTTAGATGAATTACTCACGACCACCACGTTTAGGTCTTCTTGAAACCTCACTTTTTATTTGTATATTTCTTTTAATATCATCAAATTTTCTTATCACAATACAAAGGGTACGATGGTTTACATCCCAAGAGGGTAAGATGACAAATGCCTAAGCTTCAGCCTGCCGCTCTACGTTACGGGGAACAACCCCTAAATCATGAAACGTTGCATATATATATATATATATATATATATATATATATAACTCCAACCATTTTTACTAACCACAGCTTTAGCCGTGGTTAATAAAAAAGGTCTGAGTTATAAAAAAAAAAAAAAAGTTGGAGATATATATATATATATATATATATATATATATATATATATAAATATATATATATGCAATGTTTTAATATTTCAAGCGCAGAAAGAGTTAAACTTCTGCTACACACCAATGTATTTAACACACATAGTGGAACCCCTTTTCCACTACCTCCCGGGAAGTTAGGCTGCCGCAAAGCAGATGGTCTCCCTGGGCACGTTTGGCTCCAGTATTTCCACTTATGCCACCATGCTGACTGCCAACCATGCTACCGCCTTGCTGGCTCAGCTGCTGCCTCCCGGGCAACCTGCAACTCTCTTCTCCTGATGATGATGAAGCCCCTTCTGCACCCGGCTCCCAATTGCAATCGGCTTCGTTATCATCAACAAGTGTCTGCACATCACTGATGTCCTTCTCAGGTTCCTCAACCCTGGCAACACCGCCTCCAACGTCACTCTACTCATCACTACTTGCCCACGTAGTGGAGGAAGCGGCGGATGTCTCCTCCACTTCTTGGCTGGGCAGTAGCTGCTGACTGTCCTCTATTTGATTGTCCTAGTAAATAGGGGAGCTGAACCCACAGCATAAGATACTTCTGTAGGAGAGGGAACAGCATAGGACAGAAGCAATGGGAGGACAGGGACTGCTCCCGGGCCATGCCAACTGAGGGTTATGTCTGAGGAACACACCGACTGTTGACTAGGGGTGTCAGATGTCACTTGTGATGAAGTGGATGACCGTGTTAACCAATCGATGACAGCAGATGAGTTGCTGGTCGAGACACGACCGCTAGCTGATAACGGGAGCTCAGGCTTCGCCCCTAGTCTGCTGTGAACTCTGCATGAAGGATTTAGGCCTCTGCGACTCCTCTGTGCACTTCTCTGCCTGACATACTTAGTGCATATATAAGGGGAGTACAATACGCTTCACTATGCTTAAAACAGTATTTGTCTAGAACAACAGCAGGTGTGCACTTTTGGCTGTCCTTTCACAGTATCTAGGCCCTTGACTGATTAATGGAAACAAAATAGTACACTACTTAAATGTAGGTATGTGGTATGTACTGATGAGGGCAGAAAAATGCTCTACAGCACACTTAAATAAGTATTTGAGTATAACACCAGCCGATGAGTACTTTTGGCTGGACTTTCTCAGTATGTAGAGCCTTGATAGATAAACAGGTACAAAATAGTACACTACTTAGATGTACGTATGCGGTATGCACTTAAGAGGTTAGAAAAATGCGCTACAATGAGCTTAAAAACTCTGTAATGCTTTTACTTTTGGCTGTCCTTTCACAGTATGTAGGCCCTTGACAGATTAACAGGTACAAAATAGTACACTGCTTAGATGTAAGTATGTGGTGTGCACTGATGAGGGCAGAAAAATGCTCTACAGCACACTTAAAAAAGTATCTGAGTACAACACCAGCTGATGAGTACTTTTGCTTGGACTTTCACAGTATGTAGGCCCTTGACAGATTAAGAGGTACAAAATAGTACACTACTTAGATGTACGTATGTAGTATGCACTGATGAGGGCAGAAAAATGCTCTACAGTACCTTTAAAAAAGTATCTGAGTACAACACCAGCTGATGAGCACTTTTGCTTGGACTTTCACAGTATGTAGACCCATGACAGATTAATAGGTACAAAATGGTACACTACTTAGATGTAGATATGTGGTATGCATGTATGAGGGCAAGAAAATGAGCTACAGTACACTTGGAAACATATTTTCATAAAACAACAGCCAGTGATTTATTTTCCCTGGCCTTTCACTGTATGTAGGCTTGTTACAGATTAACATGTACAAAAAATTGCACTACTTAGATGTGGTATGCACGTATGAGGGTAAATTATTGCGCTACAGTACAATTGGAAAACGTATTTTCGCAAAACACCAGCCGGTGATTACTTTTGCCTGGACTTTACCAGTATCTAGACTACAGATTTAAAGCTTACAAATAGTACACTGCTTTGATGTAGGTATGTGGTATGCACGTATAAGGGCAGAAAAATGTACTACAGTACACTTAAAAAAGTATCTGAGTACAACACCAGCTGATGAGTACTTTTGGCTGTCCTTTCACAGTATGCAGGCCCTTTACAGATTAACAGGTAAATAATAGTACAGTACTTAGATGTACATATGCAGTATGCACTTATGAGGGCATAAAAATGCGCTACAATGCACCAAAAAACTCTGTATTTTTGTAAAACACCAGCCAGTAATTACTTTTGTCTGTCTTTACACAGTATGTAGGCCCCTGACAGATTAACAGGTACAAAATAGTACACTACTTAGATGTACATATGCGGTATGCACTGATGAGGGCAGAAAAATGTGCTACAATACGCCTAAGAACTCTATATTTTTGTAAAACACCAGCAGGAGATTACTTTTGTCTGTCCTTTCACAGCATGTAGGCCCTTGACAGATTAACAGGTGCAAAATAGTACACTACTTAGATATACGTATGCGGTATGCACTTGTGAGGGCAGAAAAATGCGCTACAATGAGCCTAAAAATTCTTTAATTTTTTTTAAACACCAGCCGGTGATTACTTTTGGCTGTCCACCACAGTATGTAGGCCCTTGACAGATTAACATATACAAAAATGTGCACTACTTAGATGTAGGTATGTGGTATGCACGTATGAGGGCAAAAAAAATGCTACAGTACACTTGGAAAACGTATTTTCATAAAACAACAGCCGGTGATTATTTTTCCCTGGCCTTTCACTGCATGTAGGCTTGTTACACATTAACAGGTACAAAAAAGTGCACTGCTTAGATGTAGGTATGTGGTATGTACGTATGAGGGCAAAAAAAATGCGCTACAGTACACTTACATATTTTTGTAAAACACCAGCCGGTAATTACTTTTGCCTGGACTTTCCCAGTATCTAGACTTGTTACAAATTTACAGCTACAAAATAGTAGACTGTTTTGATGTAGGTATGTGGTATGCACGTATGAGGGCAGACAGATGCACTACAGTCCGCTGAAAAAACTTATTTTTGCACAACAGCAGCAGGACACAACAGTGCAGCACCACAAAAAAATAAAATAAATGTGTATTAAATCCAAAATTGCACTCTGTCACAGAGTATTAAGAAGGGAGTGAACTGCTGGTTTTTATACCGTCTACAGACTAGTATGAGCAGCACATGATTTCTTGTGGAAAAAAATATACAGAATTGCGCCAAAAAATCATTCCTGCCTCCTGTGATACAGTTCATGAAGTTTAGGAAGCTTGTTGAAATGTATGAGGCAACGAAAGGCTATCTGCCCCTCTCTGATAAATGCTGAATAAAGTGACTGGGAGGTTAATGGCTGGCGTAAAAATCCTTCTCAGTGACAACAAGCAAAGCACTGCAATGCTCTCTGTCCACAACGCTGATGTGACTAGCAGTTGGAAGTGGAACGCTGCGGTATGATCAATTCAGCGTGTCTGTGTAACACACAGAGACACACAGTCCGTCCTATTCCTCCGCAGTGTATGGCATGAAATGAGCAGCAGCAAAATGGCTGCCGATTATATAGGGCTACAACATCACATGGATCAATGAATGCTGATAGGCTGCATCCCACATGTGATTCAGGGTCATCCCGCCTACCTCCCTTCCCACCTTGCCTTCCCGCCTTCCCAGCATCCCCTGCCCCATGTAATGACATGTGGATCTGCCAATTTACGTGTCCTGGAGCCTGGAACGCTGTACAATGGAGTTTAATGAAGCGATCCGCGCGATAGAATTGCGGCGATATTTGCATTAGTTGCAAATTGAATATTTCCTGAAATCTGTAATGAATTTGGGTTCATCTGTTTCGATTCGCTCATCTCTAACGTACATGTACATCATGGCTCATGTGAGGGAAATTATAGGGGTCAGAACTTGGCAATAAACAGAGGTTTTCTTTTCTTTTTCAAGTTTAAATTTTTTTTCTAACCATAAAACAAAATTATGCAAGATTTGTATAATTGGAATTTTACTGACCCATAGAATACGGTTATTGCCCCCACAAGATTGCGCAATTCCATATTTTTTCAAGTTTGCTTTACATTTATTTTTATTTTTATTTTATTTCTAATACATTATATGATAAAATAAAGTGCTCAAATAAAAAGTACAACTTGTCCCACAACAAAAAAAAGCTTTAATACAACTCTGTCAGTGGGAAAAATAAAAAAAAGTTATGGATGAGCCAGAAATCTAAATTTGCCGGGTCATGAAGGGGTTAAAAAAACACACTGCTCCAGCGGATTTAGTATGCTTTTTAAAATTAAAAATAAAAGTCCAAAAATCTTTTTGTTTGCAGTTGCTTGCCGGTGTTAATACTCACACAGAGTTATTGAAAGAAGCAATGGCTCTTTCCAAACAGTCCAAAAATAACAGCAGTGAGTCACTTTTACACACAGACTGTATATTCGAAAATTCAAGTATGTGTGGTGGTGGGGTGGGGGGTGATTAGGTGGCAGGGTTGCAAATTTGTTGTGAAAAAAGCAGTGCATGGTGGTTTTGTGTCATTTTTGACAGAAAACAGGTGGTAATTATAGGCAATTAGCAAGACACTCCCAATAAAGGAGTGGTTCTGCAGGTGGTGACCACAGACCTCTTCTCAGTCCCTATGCTTCCTGGATCATGTTTTGATCACTTTTGAATGCTGGCAGTGCTTTCACTCTTGTGGTAGCATGAGACAGAGTGTACAACCCACACAAGTGGCTTAGGTAGTGCAGCTCATCCAGGATGGCACATCAATGCGAGCTGTGGCAAGAAGGTTTGCTGTGTCTGTCAGCGTAGTGTCCAGAGCATGGAGGCGCTACCAGGAGACATGGAGGAGGCTGTAGGAGGGCAACAACCCAGCAGCAGGACCGCTACCTCCGCCTTTGTGCAAGGAGGAGCAGGAGGAGCACTGCCAGAGCCCTGCAAAATGACCTCCAGCAGGTCCCAAATGTGCATGTGTCCACTAAAACGGTCATAAACAGACTCCATGATTGTGGGATGAGGGCCCGACATCCACAGGTGGGGGTTGTGCTTAAAGCCCAACACTGTGCAGGACATTTGCCAGAGAACACCATGATTGGCAAATTCGCCACTGGCGCCCTGTGCTCTTCACAGATGAAAGCAGATTTACACTGAGCACATGTGACAAACGTGACAGAGTCTGGAGACGCCGTGGAGAATGTTCTGCTGCCTGCAACATTCTCCAGCATGACCGGTTTGGTGGTGGGTCAGTAATGGTGTGGGGTGGCATTTCTTTTGGGGGCTGCACAGCCCTCCATGTGCTTGCCAGAGGTAGCCTGACTGCCATTAGGTACTGGGATGAGATCCTCAGACCCCTTGTGAGACCATATGCTGGTGCAGTTGGCCCTGGGTTCCTCCTAATGCAAGACAATGCTAGACCTCATGTGGCTGGAGTGTGTCAGCAGTTCCTGCAAGAGGAAGGCATTGATGCTATGGACTAGCCCACCTGTTCCCCAGACCTGAATCCGATTGAGCACATCTGGGACATGATGCTTTATTCCAGGTCTGGGAGGACATCCCTCAGGAGACTATACGCCACCTCATCAGGAGCAAGCCCAGGCGTTGTAGGGAGGTCATACGAGCACGTGGAGGCCACACACACTGCTGAGCCTCATTTTGACTTGTTTTAAGGACATTACATCAAAGCTGTATCAGCCTGTAGTGTGGTTTTCCACTTTGATTTTGAGTGTGACTCCATATCCAGACCACCATGGGTTGATAAGTAGTATTTCCATTGATCATTTTTTGTGTTCTTTTGTTGTCAGCACATTCAACTATGTTAAGACGAAAGTATTTTATACGATTAGTTCATTCATTCAGTTCTAGGATGTGTTATCTTAGTGTTCCCTTTATTTTTTTGAGTAGTGTAATTGTCAAAAATAAATAAATAATAATCATTATAATTTTTTTTCCGTTTTATAGTGTCCTTGGTTTCAGAGCACTAATCTGCACCATAGATCAGATTCCCCAGAGCTCAATAATATCAGTAATATCACCTTGTCATCACTGGGGGTTTAATCTAGCACAACCATGCAGGTGTTTAAAATAATTTTTAAAGTGATGGTACTCTTCTAGTATGCCTCCTACTCTCACTCACTAAAGTATATTATAACAGTTGTTGAATATATAATCATTAATTTAATTACTACCTGTCAACCCCTCTTTCCTAGCAACCCCAAGTATAATCATTTACAAAATATGTAAATTTTTTCCATCTATGTCCCTCCTATCCATGTAAAGTACTCAATGCAGATCAGGCTGGCTACCACAAATCTTAAAGGAAATCTGTCATCAGTTTCAGTTTTTTTGGTACAGACAGGTAGTGCATGTGACACTAATGACAAACATACTTATCTGATCCCATTCAGTGCTCTGGTTCTCCCACTATCTTCCTCCGTATCTTCCATTGTGGGGCCAACTCGGAGCATGGGTGGAGCTTTCTGACATCACCGCTGCTTCTTCTCTTCTGTATCCTGCTGCTAGCAGTGGTGATGTCAGGAAGCTCCGCCCATGCTCCAAATCGGCCTCAGAACAGAAGATATGGAGAAAGATAGCGGGAGAACCAGAGCACGGAATGGGATCAGGTAAGTATGGTTGTTATCAGTGTCACCTGCGCTCCCTGTCTGTACCAACAGGTTGGTGCAGGTGACACTGGATGACAGATTTATTTTAAAAGAGCTGTAGCTAAAGGCTCATGGGGCCTGGTGCAAATGTTCAGTTTGGGATTCCCCCCTCCTCCAGACAACTTTTCTTTAGAATCTATGATGTCTAGGACAGTGAGAGGGTAGTGACTTAAGGGACAAATTTTATCCCCGACAGTTCTGCGGATAAGGGATAAGTTTTAGATTGTGGGGGGTCCGAGCGCTGTGGCCCCCAATGATTTTCTGTACAGAGCACCGGCTCTCCCACAGAGTGGAGCATCACGACCCCCGCCCAAAGTGGGGGTCGCCACGCCCCCTCCATATATCTCTATGGGAGAGCCGAAGATTACCGAACGGCTCGCCCATAGAGATGTATGGAGGGGGCATGGTGATGGGGATATATGTTCTGCTCCCCAGATATCCCCTTTAATGCTACACACCTGAAGTCCAGTTGCTGGACCTCTCTGGTCTAAGTGTCACTTCTTGTTTCCTGAGTTCTCTGCTCAATCATTAGTGGTAGTGTTATGACCCCTATTACTATGCCACTGTATCTACAGTATTGGCTGCCAAATCTCACAATTTATTTCCATTCTTTATCTCTCACAATTCTTATAAATGACCTTCATATATAGTTTTCAATGTGTATGTGAATTCCCTGCATATGAATTCATGACAATACCAAGTACAGCTAGTGTCACTAAACAGAGCATATTTGGCACCCAAGAAATGAATTCAAGGACAAGAGCTATAAAGAAAGTCCCATCTGTTTCCATGGTGTCAATAGACAGTTCTGCCCTTGTAGCCATGTCCCGATGATCTGTTACTGGGCTTCAAACATTAGTTAATTACTAGTATGGGATGTCATACATTTATGTTGGTTTTATAACATTGTAAACCATGTTTGAGTGAGGGGCTTGTGCTCACTCAGCTATATTCGTTATGTCTGTTTGAGCACCAGTACATTTGATGGAGGCAGCAGAGAAGTAATAAGTCTTGTTCAAATATTACAAGCAAATGTCAACTATATTATCTCTGTCACTGTGGATGAGTTAGATGCTAAAATGTGCACCATAGTGAAAGATATTATTTCATTTAATGATTGGCAATGTGACATGAGTGACATAGATAAACATATATTTCCCACATGGTTACACAAGTGTTCTAACCATTGACATATGCAGATAATGTAAACCCAGGCTTAAAGACCAATTTCACCCCACAAAATGAAACATTAAATGTAAAGTCTTTGATAATTTTCCTTCCAGATGACTCTTCCCTAGAGTCCAAGCGTTGCATTTTAAGGAGAATGAAAGAATCATGTGTTCTGTGTTACACTTTTCCCACTCGGTGGAGTTTCTTATAATTTTTGACAGCTTTTTAGTGAGTAAAATTACTATTTTTTTCTTTAATATTAATTATAGTACAAATACCCTAGTACAAATCCTTTGTATAGACTATAGGGTTGTCAGTTCTGAATAAACCATTTTAAAGGGAAACTGACAACTGTTCACCCACACGAAACTGAATATATTGGGTTATAGTGCAAGTGTACAGAATCAAAATGATTGGTCACTTACATCAATTGATGGAGTGATTGCAGCGCTATACCCGTTTCCTCATCTATTACAATGCAGTGCGACATCCGAGTGTAGCAAGGCAGCAGGCATAGCACTCATCCAGTAGGCTCCTAGTAACGTGATAGTGAAGACATTTGAACATTCATCATGTGGACGGGTTGGAGGTAAATATTGAGGAGGCAGGTGAGCCGGCTCCCCGCCTACATTGTGCAGAGCACCACAATAGCAATAGATGAGGAAACAGCCAAAACTCTTCAACTACTCCACCAATTAAAGTAAGTGACCGATGTTTTTAATGCTGTACACCAGCTCTATAACTCAGTATATTGGGTTAAGTGCGGGTGAACAGGTTGTCGTTTTTTCTTTAAAGGTAACCTCTCTCTATTTGCATGCAGGGAGAGATCTGGTTGGGGATTACCGTGATGACTCAGAGCCTATTCCCATCTGAAGATACAAAGAGGATTAGAAGAAAGCATTGATGGTTTTAAACTCTGTCAATGTTTCATACTGCCTATGATTCAGTCAGTATGAAACAATGAAATGTTCCCTTTCAATACCCTACTTGGGCATCTGAACATCAAAGGGTTTCCACATCGAACCAGGGGTGTTGCTAGGCATAATCATGCATGGTCTGTGCCCCAGATAAAGTGTTGTGTGATGAGTTGATGAGTGCCCCTAACCTCAGATGCATTCTGCCCACTTTGTCACTTAACAAACGGCAGGGAGCGAATGAGACATTAGTGTCCTATTACTCTCTGCCTGTCTGGCGGATTGCTGCTGGGGCCAGGTACATACACTGCAGCTTTGTGACCTAGCCCCCTGCACAGACATGGACCCTGCTGCCCAGAAATTCTCACAGAAAAAGCAGTCCCTGCTGTAGGTGGAGGTAGTGCAGCTGCTGGGGGACTATCTTGCTGACTTTGATGTCAGTTATTACCTGGCTGCTACCTGGCTGCCCTCCCTCACCTCATTGTTAAATGTATGTACATGAGTGAAAGCTCCCCCTTACCTGCCCATTCTTATGGAACCCCAGAGACCACTCACTGTATGAAGTCCAGCACCATCTACCCATGCTGAAGAAGGTGATACAGCCCCTGCTGATGCTAAACCGGAGGTAAGATGACCCCACTCTTTGTACCCATATGCTAAATGCGTTTCTTTGCCTTATATATACTGTATAGGGATATGTCGGCACTTCCGAGGAATCAGCGGTGGTCCACGAGGTAGGGTAAAGCCACAGGTAGAAGAAAGATGATACCCAGCACTGACCAGTAATGCAAAGTGAAGATTTATTATACCATAGTGTAGTACAAGGAAACGTTTTGGTGTGGGAGCCTTCCTCAGCTTTCTGCCTAGGCAGACAGCTGAGGAAGGCTCCCACGCCGAAACACGTCCTTGTACTACACTATGGCATAATAAATCTTCACTGTGCATTACTGGTCAGTGCTGGGTATCATCTTTCTTTTATATATACTGTATACCGCAGAGTTTTCCAGCCTATGGCTCTCCAGCTGTCTAATAACTACAACTCTCATCATGTCCATACAGCCTTCAGTTGTCCAGTCATGACTGGAATTGTAGTTTTGCAACAGCTGGAGAGTCACAGTTTGAGGAACTCTGCTATATAATGGGGGAATTTATCAAAACCTGTGAAGAAGAAACGTTTACCAGTTTCCCCATAGCAACCAATCAGATCGCTTCTCTTACTTTTGAAAAGGCCTCTGAAAATTAGAAAGAAACAATCTGATTGGTTGCTATGGGTAACTGGTCAACTTATTTTAAGGACAGGTCTTGATGAATCTCCCCAATATGTATATATCTGTATAATGTGCTGTATGTATGTGAGTGGTACAGTATATAAAGTGCGTTCATGTGATCACTCCAGATTTCATTTTTCAGTGGCAAATTGTAAAATGAGAGCAGTAACCTGATTGGTTGCACTTATTTTGATGAATCTCCCCCCACTGATGTGTGTATGGCATGAACATGTGTGTATGGTGGTGCACTGCACTGAGCTACACCTGCATCTAATGTACAGACAGTGTGTGACCTGGGGGGGCTTGTGCCCCTGATCTTTTGAGAACCTAGCAATGCCCCTCTGTCGGACCTAGCCTATTAAGCCTATTTACGTCTATTTACGGCCTGCGCCGGCTCCCATTATATAACGCAGAGTCACGCGGTGACCCCGCATCAAAGTTGATCGCCGCGTCTGAAGTGAAAGTGAAACCTTCCCGGCAGCTCAGTGGTGTTCGGGACTGCCACGGTGAAATCACGGTGTCCCGAACAGCTTGCAGGACACAAGGAGGATCCCTACCTGCCTCCTCGCTGTCCGATCACTGAATGACTGCTCCGTGTTTGAGATCCAGACAGGAGCAGTGGAGTGGCGATAACACTGATCAAGTGAAAATAAAGTGTTAATAAATGTATTTTAACCCCTTCCCTAATAAAAGTCTTAATCACCCCCCTTTTCCTCACAAAAAAAAAACGATGTAAATAAAAATAAAGATAAACATATGTGGCATCGCCGGTAAATGTCCGAACTATGAAAATATATAGTTAATTAAACCGCACAGTCAATGGCATACACATAAAAAAATTCCAAAATAGCATATTTTTTTCACTTTTTATACCTAAACATTTTTTATAAAAAGTGATCAAAAAGTACAACCAAAACAAAAAAATTTAAAAACTTCACATCATGGTGCAAAAAAATAGCCCTCATACATCTCCATATGCGGAAAAAAAAAAAAAAGTTAAATGTATACATTTTTGTGCATGTTGTTATGATTTTTTCTAGAAGGAAGACATAATCAAACCTATATAAGTAGGGTATCATTTTAATAGGATGGACCTACAGAATAAAGAGAAGCTGTCATTTTTACCGAAAAATGCACTGCGTAGAAATGGAAGCCCCCAAAATTTACAAAAGGGCATTTAAAAAAAAAAATTTGGTTGCACAATGATTTTTTTTTCCGTTTCGCCGTAGATTTTTGAGTAAAATGACTGATGTCATTACAAAGTAGAATTGGTGGCACAAAAAATAAGCCATCATATGGATTTTTAGGTGGAAAATTGAAAGGGTTATGATTTTTAAAAGGTAAGGAGGGAGTCCTTAAGGGGTTAATTTCTTTTCTGTCTGACCACAGTGCTATCTGCTGACACCTCTGTCCATGTCAGGAACTGTCTAGAGCAGGATAGGTTTGCTATGGGGATTTGCTCCTGTCATGTCAGTTCCTTAGATGGACAGAGGTGTCAGCAGAGAGCACTGTGGTCAAACAGAAAGGAAATTCAGAAAGAAAAGAACTTCCAGTGGAGCATACAACAGCTGGAAGAATTAAGATTTTAAATAGAAGCAATTTACAAATCTCTTTAACTTTCTGGCACCAGTTGATAAAAATAAAATAATAATTCCACCGGAGTACTCCTTCAAGCGCAATTGTCGCACATTTTTTAAGCCCTCAGACTCATACAAGGATGATAAAATTGATTATAACTGCAGTGCAACAGTTGGGTAGGCATGGCCAGTAGTTGGCAATACCCCGCGCCTGCCACACCTATACCCTGTACATCAGCGCTGGGACTCCCGGTGGGATTGACCTCAGCTCATGCAGAGGCAGAGAATGAGCAAGCTCTCTGCTTCTAGCATTGCACAGGCACACTGAGCTGGAGCATCAGGAGTGAGCGCGTGCTCACAGAAATCACTTCATGCACGTAATCAGTTTTTGCCTTTTTGGTCTCATCAAATTTTGCCCCAAAATGAGAAATGTAGGCACAGTACCAGAAAAATTACTCATATTTCTACAGTATTACTTTGAGCATATGTCAAATGTGTTTTTATGCATATTACATAGCACCCTGTGTTTATGATTGATGCTCCAAATCCCACTTTATTATGGATTACTTCTGTTCCCGATGTCCTTGCAGCTTCTTTAGGTAGTGGAGAAGTGAATTTGCTTCTGTTCTACACATCCTGTTGCTTTGACATTATGTTTGTTTACAGATGGATATAACATGGCAGAACCAAATTGTTTTTAAATAAAAGCCACAACACATTTTATTAAGCATCCGTTTTAGAGGTTGCATTGTTCCTCGATACACAAGAAAGTAGTTAATTCTAGTTGGTTGTACTGTATTAGCTGAGCCCTCTCTTGAATATGTATATATGGAACAAAACCATGCAAATTAATACTTGTGTCCTCACTTAGGAGCTGTCCCCCACAAATCCTCATTTATGTGTTTATTGGTGCAAGGCCTAGTTCTGCTTTTCTGCTCACGACCCCACACTTGAATGTGACAGCGCTGTCTCTGTGTAGATTTCAGTAATAGGCATAAAAGGCCAATAATCATGATGTGGTGTGAAAGGAACGTAGTGTTCCTTTGAATTTATTAACACTGAGTCCATAGCTAAAGTACATCCTGCAGATTTCCTGTGAGCTTTGTCTCTTGACAAATGACATATACTTCTACCCTATTGCAATGTCCACTATAATAGAGACAGCTTATTTTCCTATGAAAATTTCAAGTCATGTATCATACATATTCTGTTTGGTCACTAAGGAGGAATTTAAAGGGGTTATCCAGGAATAGAAAAACAGAGCAAATTTCTTTCAAAAACAGCTACACATCTGTCTCCAGGTTGGGTGTGGTTTAACAACTTGGCTCCAATCACTTCAATGGAACTGAGCGGCAGGACCACACCCAACCTCAAGACAGACGGAAGAGGAGGAGTGGAGCAAAAAATAACCTTGAATACCAGCGCTGCGACTCTTGTAGATGAAGACAACAAAGTCAGGGTTATAGTAAAGATCCTTAGCAGGACCATTTATTAAAAGAAAACAAAACAATGAAAAACAGTTGATTACGCGTTTCGGGAGGAGCCCTCCCTTCCTCAGATCAGGGTACACAAACTATACCATGCAGGGTTTATATAAGGCTCAAAATGGTTGCCAGGGTCAAGGGGAGTGGTTTACAGAAAAAAAGCCTTATAAAGAATATAACAGATACAGGCTTTCAGCATGATTGTATGGAATGACAGGTAAAAATACATATTAGTAGCATCTAAACATATAAGTTTAACATTATAACATTGCTAGTGACACTTACAAACAACCGCTGTAGTCCCGAAAGCAGTGTCTGTAAACATCAGCACATGTGGCAAAGTATGCAAGATCTAGATATAGTGCGATCATGCCTGCCTGGAACAGCTGACAGAGCACGATCGTGAGCAGCAGTTGTTATAAGAGGAGCAAACGTCCCGGCTTGGTATCCAGGGACGCGTCGCTATGAGCGTGAGTCACGTGTGCCGTGAGCGGGGAACGAGTCACAGAGAGGATCCGCTCGCTGCACGAGTCTACAAAGAGTGACGGGCATGTCAGGAGCCACTATATAGGGAATAAACATATATTGTATTCAATAATCAATAAGGAGGCATATAAGGGTATATCAGGATGGGGCATACAGCAAGATAAGATGCATACATATAATGTTGGAGACAGACGGGGAGTGGTTTTTGAAAGAAATTAGCTCTGTTTTTCTTTTTCTGGATAACCCCTTTAAAAAGTATATAATATCAGTGGTGTTGCTATGAAGATGTGAGGGGTGGGGTGTAGACAGCAACACCGGGTAACATTACCATGTCTGTCCAAAACATCAGGCATCCGGAACATAAGCCCTGAATTTTTAGCCCTGGGGTCCGAATATCTAGATGACTACCACCTTTCACTGCATCTGCATCTTGCAGATACAGATGCAGTGAACTAGAGTACCGGATTGGGAGATGTCAGCTGCTTGCTACACCATTCACTCATAGGATGCAGGCACTTGAGCCTATAAGCCACCAGGATACCATTCCTGCATTGGCCGGAGCGATTATATGACTTTATCGCACCTGCCTGGTGATCCTATCCCTGCTGCTCATAGGTTGTAGGCCTGAAGAGAGGAAAAGAGCCACTATACTCACTGTAGGAAACTGGAATATAGGAGTAAGTTTTTTTTCCCCATGTAGCTACAATGGGGAACAGGAGATATTATTATTGTATGTGGGCACAGAGGAAACTACTACTATAGGGGCATAAGGGCTATTATTACAGTAGGAGCACTCACAAGAGGATCCCTCCAAGGAACAGTACGGGAATCAAACCGGCGCTCACAGACTTCAATTGCAAAATGTTCTTTATTTCCCGGCATGCAGGGAAATAAAGAACATTTTGCAATTGAAGTCTGTGAGCGCCGGTTTGATTCCTGTGCTGTTCCTTGGAGGGATCCTCTTTTGAGTGCTTTACCTGTGTTGCCAGGAACAGCTGCCTAACTTCACCCGTCGAGGGTTAACTTCCAGCCTACACCATAGTTGTACTTGGTCGTAGTACAACTCACTTCGATGAGCAGTTTTGCTTCTAAACATTATATTGCATTTAACGTTATCACACTAGGAGCGCTTTCCCTCTTGTCTTTTATTACAGTAGGAGGGCACAGAGAGAATTATTAACATATGGGGCGGACAACAATACTATATGGGGCACAAAGAGCAGGGGTGCAACTATAGGGACTGCAAAGGTAGCAGTCACACCAGGACCCTGTTGCCTATGGACAACAGGGTCCAATAGGAGACCAGTCTTTTAATTAGCTCATAGGGCCCTAATGCAGATTTTGTATCGGGACCCAGAAGCTACAATTTACGTCTCTGACAAGGAGCATTATTAATATATGGGGCACAGGGGACAATATTACAGTATGGGAAAACAAGGGACATTGCTATTATACGGGAGCATATGGGGCATTATTACTATATGGGGTACAGGAGGTCATTATTATTGTACGGGGGCACAGTGGACATTACTATAAAAAGGAACCAATTGCCATTATTACAGTAGAGGGGATCACAGGGTACATTAATACTATATGGAATCACACAGAACAATACTACTATTTGGGGGCACAGGAAGCATTATTATTATACGGGGCACAGAGGATATTATTACTGTTTGGGTCACGGTGACATTACTACTATATAGGACACAGGGTCATTATTACTAGCTGGGGTACAAGGGGACATTATTACTGTGTGGGCATACTTTAACCCCTTAAGGACCAAGGGCGTACAGGTACGCCTTTGCTCCCTGGTACTTAAGGACCAAGGGCGTACCTGTACGCCCGTGGGAATTTCGTTCCCCGCCGCACGCCGGGCGGGGATCGCGCCGGGGTGACTGCTGATATCTATCAGCAGGCACCCCGCGCAAATGCCCAGGGGGGTCATTAGACCCCCCCATGTCGGCGATCGGCGCATATCGCAAGTGAATTCACACTTGCGATTTGCACCGATTCCGGGTCATACGGGTCTATGGTGACCCGGTGACCCGGAATAGAAGGGGGATCGCGGGTGTCCTAGACACCCACGATCCCCCTGTAGCGATAGGAGTGAGGTGGCAGGGTTGCCACCCCTCCTATCCCTGCTATTGGTGGTCTAGGCGCGACCACCAATAGCAGATCGGGGGCGGAGGGGTTTACTTTCGGTTTCCCCGTCCTGCCCTCCCACAATAGGCGGGGCAGGACGGGGAAACCGACAGGGACCGGCGCCGAAGATCCACTTACCCATCGGCGATGGCAGCGGGCGACGATCAGCGGCGGCAGCGGGCGACGATCGGCGTAAGAAGAGGACCGCGACGAAGCTCCCTGGATCCAACGGAAGCCGGTGAGTTACTTAGCAACATCTGGAGGGCTACAGTCTGAGACCACTATAGTGGTCTCTAAACTGTAACCCTCCAGATGTTGCAAAACTACAACTCCCAGCATGCCCAGAGAGCTGTTTAGGCTTGCTGGGAGTTGCAGTTTTGCAACAGTTGGAGGTCTACAGTTTGAGACCACTGCAAAGTGATCTCTATACTGTGCACCTCCAGATCTTGCAAAACTACAACTCCCAGCATGCCCAGACAGCAGTTTGCTGTCTGGGCATGCTGGGAGTTGTAGTTTTGCAACATCTGGAGGTCCACAGTTTGGAGACCACTGTGCAGTGGTCTCTAAACTATAGCTCTCCAGATGTTGCAAAACTGCAACTCCCAGCAAGCCTAAACAGCAAACAGCTGTCTCTGCATGCTGGGAGTTGTAGTTGCGATCCCTCCAGCTGTTGCATAATTACATCTCCCAGCATGCCTTTCGGCGATCAGTACATGCTGGGAGTTGAGTTGAAGTTTTGCAACAGCTGGAGGCACACTGGTTGGAAAATACTGAGTTAGGTAACAGAACCTAACTGAAGGTTTTCCAACCAGTGTGCCTCCAGCTGTTGCAAAAGTACAACTCCCAGCATGCACGGTCTGTCAGTACATGCTGGGAGTTGTAGTTTTGAAACAGCTGGAGGTTTGCCCCCCCATGTAAACGTACAGGGTACATTCACACTGGCGGGTTTACAGTAAGTTATCTGCTTCAAGTTTGGGCTGTGGCAAATTTTTCACCGCAGCGCAAACTCCTAGCGGTAAATTCACTGTAAACCCTCCAGTGTGAACGTACCCTAAAAACACTACACTTACACATAATAAAGAGTAAAACACTACATATACACCCCCTTACACTGTCCCCCTAATAAAAAATAAAAAACGTATTGTACGGCAGTGTTTCCAAAACAGAGCCTCCAGCTGTTGCAAAACAACAACTCCCAGCATTTCCGGACAGCCACTAACTGTCCAGGCATGCTAGGAGTTTAGCAACAGCTGGAGGCACCCTGTTTGGGAATCACTGGCGTAGAATACCCCTATGTCCACCCCTATGCAATCCCTAATTTAGTCCTCAAATGGCGCTCTCTCACTTCAGAGCCCTGTCGTATTTCAAGGAAACAGTTTAGTGCCACATATGGGGTATCTCCGTACTCAGGAGAAATTGCACTACTAATTTTGGGGGCTTCTTTTCCTTTTACTCCTTATGAAGAAGAAAAGTTGGGGTCTACACCAGCCTGTTAGTGTAAAAAAAAAAAAATGTTTACACTAACATGCTGGTGTTGTCCTTTACTTTTTATTTTCACGGGAGGTAAAAGGAAAAAAAGACCCCCAAAATTTGTAACGCAATTTCTCCTGAGTACGGAGATACCCCAGATGTGGACGTAAAATGCTCTGCGGACGCACAACAAGGCTCAGGAGTGAGAGCGCGCCATGTACATTTGAGGCCTAAATTGGTGATTTGCACAGGGGTGGCTGATTTTACAGCGGTTCTGACATAAACACAAAACAATAAATACCCACATGTGACCCCATTTTGGAAACGACACCCCTCACGGAACGTAACAAGGAGTATAATGAGCCTGAACACCCCACAGGTGTTTGACAAATTTTCATTAAAGTTGGATGGGAAAATGAAAAAAAAAATTTGTTTTCACTAAAATGCTGGTGTCACCCTAAATTTTTCATTTTCACAAGGGAAAATAAAAAAAGCCCCCCAAAAGCCCCTACCAGAACAATGGACCCCCCCCCCATATGTGACCCCATTTTGGAAACTACACCCCTCATGTAATGTAATATGGGGTGCAGTGAGCATTTACGCCCCACAGGTGTCTGACAGATTTTTGGAACAGTGATCCGTGAAAATGAAAAATTTAATTTTCCATTTGCACAGCCCACTGTTCCAAAGATCTGTCAAACGCCAGTGGGGTGTAAATGCTCACTGCACCACTTATTAAATTCTGTGAGGGGTGTAGTTTCCAAAATGGGGTCACATGTGGGGGGGGGGGGTCCACTGTTCTGGCACCACGGGGGGCTTTGTAAATGCACATGGCCCCTGACTACCATTCCAAACGAATTCTCTTTCCAAAAGCTCAATGGTGCTCCTCCTCTTCTGAGCATTGTAGTTCGCCCGTAGTGCACTTCAGGTCAACTTATGGGGTACCTCCATACTCAGAAGAGATGGGGTTACAAATTTTGGGGGGTATTTTCTGCTATTAACCCTTGCAAAAATGTGAAATTTGGGGGGAAACACACATTTTAGTGAAAAATATATATATATTTTTTTACATATGCAAAAGTCGTGAAACCCGTGTGGGGTATTAAGGCTCACTTTATTCCTTGTTACGTTCCTCAAGGGGGTCTAGTTTCCAAAATAGTATGCCATGTGTTTTTTTTTTTGCTGTCCTGGCACAATAGGGGCTTCCTAAATGTGACATGCCCCCCGAGCAAAATTTGCTCTCAAAAAGTCAAATATCACTCCTTCTCTTCGGAGCATTGTAGTTCGCCCGTAATGCACTTTATGCCAACTTATGGGGTGCCTCCATACTCAGAAGAGATGGGGTTACAAATTTTGGGGGGTATTTTCTGCTATTAACCCTTGCAAAAATGTGAAATTTGGGGGGAAACACACATTTTAGTGAAAAAAATATTTTTTTTACATATGCAAAAGTCGTGAAACACCTGTGGGGTATTAAGGCTCACTTTATTCCTTGTTAAGTTCCCCAAGGGGTCTAGTTTCCAAAATGGTATGCCATGTGGGTTATTTTTGCTGTTCTGGCACCATAGGGGCTTCCTAAATGCAACATGCCCCCCAAAAACCATTTCTGAAAAACGTACTCTCCAAAATCCCATTGTCGCTCCTTCGCTTCTGAGCCCTCTACTGCGCCCGCCGAACACTTTACATAGACATATGAGGTATGTGCTTACTCGAGAGAAATTGGGCTACAAATATAAGTATACATTTTCTCCTTTTACCCCTTGTAAAAATTCAAAAATTGGGTTTACAAGAACATGCGAGTGTAAAAAATAAAGATTGTGAATTTTCTCCTTCACTTTGCTGCTATTCCTGTGAAACACCTAAAGGGTTAAAACACTTACTGGTTGTCATTTTGAATACTTTGGGGGGTGTAGTTTTTATAATGTGGTCATTTGTGGGGTATTTCTAATGGGAAGACCCTTCAAATCCACTTTAAACCTGAACTGGTCTCTGAAAAAAAGCGAGGTTCAAAATTTTGTGAAAAATTGGAAAAGTGCTGCAGAACTTTGAAGCCCTCTGGTGTCTTCCAAAAGTAAAAACACGTCAATTTTATGATGCAAACATAAAGTAGACATATTGGAAATGTGAATAAAAAAAAAATATTTTGAATATTCATTTTCCTCACAAGCAGAGAGCTTCAAAGTTAGAAAAATGCTAAATTTTAAAATTTTTCATCAAATTTTGGGATTTTTCACCAAGAAAGGATGCAAGTTACCACAAAATTTTACCACTATGTTAAAGTAGAATATGTCACGAAAAAACAATTTCGGAATCAGATTGATAACTAAAAGCATCCCAGAGTTATTAATGTTTAAAGTGACAGTGGTCAGATGTGCAAAAAACGCTCTGGTCCTAAGGTGTAAAATGGCCTTGTCCTTAAGGGGTTAAGGTATTTTTTCTGTATAGGGGTACTGAGAGCACTTTTACTGTAAGAGGCACAGTGGTGGCATTATTTCTATATGGAATTCAGAAGGAGGCATTATTACTATATGGAGGTACAGTGGGAAATTATTTCGGTATATTAATATATGGGGCACAGGGGTTATTATTACTGTATGGGTCATGGGGACATTGCTACTATATCGGACACAGGGTCATTATTACTATAGGGCTCACAGGGGAACATTATTACTGTGTGGGCGTACAAGGAGGCATTTTTTTCTGTATTGGGGTACAGGGAGCACTATTATGGTGTAGGGTACTCAGCAGTGCCATTTTTACTATATGGGGGCATTCTTAATGTGGATATATAGATTCAAGTTGGTCTGAAAGAAGTGTTGTCTTTTACATGCTTCATCTAAATATACAGTTCTGGTTAGGTTACATTATTAATGGCCATGTTTTCTTGACTAAGTATTGTGAATGGGGTGATGAATAATCAGATTATCTTCCCCCATATCAGTCACTAATTGTATCACAATTCTGCCACATCGGTAAAAGAGTACCAGCTTTTAGATCTTTTTTAATCTATTTAGGTTATTGGCATTATTGGCACAGTTGAGTATATCTAGTTTAAAATGGCTATATAGCATATACCCTTGTATCAGAGCCACCATATAATTCCGTCTAGCATTATGCCCTTCTTATGTCCACACTTATATGCAGAACTCTTTCACAACCTAATATATAATTATTTTTCCCTGATTGCTCTTACTCATAAATCTTAAAAAATAAAAAGGAGGAATAAGGAATCATTATCAAAATTTCAACAAATACCACGGCTTCTATATTAAACACATGTGATTGCTGGTATTGAGTGGTACATGTCACAAATTGCACACAGTCTGCACTTATCCCATTAACATCGGCCATGACAATGGAGGTGTGGGCATGTTATGCAGTACACAGCCATCCCTCAATTATGCGATCATATTGGCTCTATAGAATTTCAGTGTGCGGCCACATAGTCGGGCCATCTTGCCCATCATGTAACACCCACAAACACATTGGGATGTCCACCATGTGAACGGCAAGGTACCGCATAACACACCCATCACTTATTGACATAACCATATGAACAGTCCCCATCGATGAGTTGCGGTATGAGTCACGTGATCTTACCAATCACATGACAACCACACAGACCTTCACAGATCACATCACATGACTGACAGATGATGTGGGCTTTGAAATGCCGGTACAACATTTACAGGATACATCAGGTGACCCATATCTGTACACACTATGTCGGTGCCTGGCACATAGAGACACGTTACCAAAACTTGATCAGTAAAGATTGGATGTGCTTCCTCTAGGCGGTGTGGTTCATGCAGAGAGCTTCTCTATTGTCATAGAGCATAGGGTATTGTGACATGTTGGGCCACTGACTTGTCATGAGTCAGATGAGAATTTTATAACACCCAATATACTTGTACATTTCAGTGGCTGTACATCAGGATGTTGGTGTTGATTATGACATTTTCTAGTTATAAAAAAGTGTTCTGCTTGAGTGAGAGAATGCATGTATTTTCTGTCCCTTAGTCTCACCTGAAAAGGCAGATAGGGTATAGGTCTGCCATTTAGAGGTGATTACAGTATCTGTACAATCTGGGGTCTACCTGTGCATTTTGGGAACAAGAATTAATGATCACATTACATATCTACACTGAATCTGTAACTCTATCAGAGTTTGACATTCATTTCTATTGTCTCAGTGTCTAAACTATAAATAATTATACACCTATGGGTAACCTTTCATTTAATAGTGGTCACTACAGCAGAAATCCGCTTTGAAAGAGTGGCTGTGGTCGGGCCCATCATATATGATTTTGTGAACACATGAGTAGCATCTATACAGTATATGCACCATTACATATGACACTTGTTATTTCTTTCTCCTATCCCCATAAGTAGACATAATCATTTAGTAAGATAGAGAGCCTTTATCTTGTGTGTCTATTACATAGTCCATGGAAAGGTGTGTTAGGGAGGGTGTGGGACAGCCCTTTACAGGGCG
Organism: Hyla sarda; assembly: GCF_029499605.1. NCBI lineage: Eukaryota > Metazoa > Chordata > Amphibia > Anura > Hylidae > Hyla > Hyla sarda. The sequence goes on from NC_079192.1 coordinate 301,826,354, forward strand.
TTTACTCTGCCTAGAAATATGGGAAGCATACAAGGCATGATTATAGGGTGTAACAAGTAGCGGTCAACTATCCATAAAGCCTACCCCCTACTCTGGCCCCTTCCTCCTCTACCTCTTTGTCCTTCAGACCCAATCCTCTCCTGTAGTCCACAGAATATATTCCTTACTGATCCAAACCTGGTTGTGGCCAAATTTTATTATTTTTATTTGTAAGTCTGCATTTTTCATCAATGATGGTATTTTTTTGATTCTAGCGGTTCAATTATTCTGTTCTAGTGTTTTAGTGGTGGAAATTTTAAGTTTTGATGTTAAGTTTTAGTAGTTAAGTGATTTGGTGGGCTGGAAAAAAACTACAAATATGCTATTATTCATTTATTTATTTATTTATTTATTCATTCATTCATTACTGCAAGTGGTATATTCTAAGGGTTGTGGCAGTTGCATATGTACAAAATAAAGCTAAGTAACCAAATCCCAGGGAAGCCCTTTCCTTATGTGGTAAATAAGGGGTTGTTCTGCAAAAATCTGAATGATCTCTGATTCCAGAAGTTGTGGCAGGGGCTTCACAGTACTACAGCCACTCTCCTCCCATGTTGTGGGTAGAGTGAACAGTACCCTTGCAATACCAGTAATGGATATAACCACCACTGAGCACAAAGCAGCATTGACTTGTGACAAATATATCTATCATCTGTCAAAAATGGGTTAGTAGTATGAAAAAGAATTAGTAGAATTAGTAGATTAGAAAAATAAAATATATATATATATATATATTTTTTTTTTAAGGCAGATATTCAATTTAACACAGATTATTTGCACAGTATGACCAATATCAAGAATCTGCTTCCCCGAAACATTAGTTTTGATTGAAAGGATATTGCTTGATTTGGAAAATTTATTGGAAACATTGTAAAATATCTCTCAACACATTAACACGATACTCAGAACATAATAGCATTTTACTGAAAAATCCCATGTAAGTGATGGGACTTCATGGAGAAAAATCTGCAAAAAATTTAAACAAATGTTCTCATAACAAAAGAATGTCTTGGTAGTGACACATGTCCCCGTATCTTTAAAGTGTGCCTCAAAATATGAACAACTTTACATAGGTCAGAGAAACTAAGAGAAATTAAGAAACTCTCTACTAAGAAGATTTCTCTCTGTAAACAACCCTCCCACCACCTCCACTTATTATACTTTTCACTCAGTCTGAATTATTTTATAAAAGGCATCAATAGTGGACAAGGACAGCAGAGGGCCAACGTGAACGCAAGAACAGTGTAAGGGCCTCTTGCACCCCAGAAGCTCATCTTAGAGAACCCTCCCATATGTCTCTCAAGTAAGATTAAGAAATAAAATAATTAGTTTAATCCTTTACCTGCTATATAATAGATAACAAGAAGCTACTAGCTGGTTGTCAGGTAGCATTGGGTCCTCTTACGTACTGGGCCCATGTGCAGCGACTCAGTTTGCATAACAGAGTAAGCTTCCTTTTTTCAACTCTGCTATGAGACCAGGTTACAACTGTGCATAGAAATCTGTGCAAAAAGGAATCAGAGAAGGAAGGATATATACGTAGGGTGCTGTGGATTCACAGCTACACCACTTTTACTACTGAATAATGTCCTCCGTGCTGCCTCTGCATGTGTAAGACAGAGAAGGGAGCAGGGTCTCTTCTTCGTTGTATGCTGGGTAGGGTAAACATCATAGCAACAAGTCTCCTGCTTCTCCCTGCTCCACCATAGGCTTCTATGGGTAACTGTAACTTCTTGTGAAATCTAAAAATCCATCTCCTTTCTCCTATATGGAGGAGAAGGAAAATAATCTAATAAATTGAGATAGAGGCTTTCTGTAATTAGACATATAAAGTTTCTTATCTTAAAGGAAGTGGATTTGACCATCAATCAACCTCAGAACTTGATAGACAAAGAAATGCTGGGTCTGTTGTCTAGCCTTTGTGTGCTTTACGGTGTCTATGGCCTCTGACTACACTTAATTCATTTACTTTAACAATAGGGTATAATTTGACCATATTCATTTTGTTTTTCTGCAGTTTTCATCCAAACATCTTTTCATCTGTTTTTCTTTTATACATGGATAAATGTCATTAGAAACAATACTGGCAGACGTGTGCGGCGCTGTTAATTTGTTGGGGCCCTGTGATTCGAATACATTAACATTTTCACTTCAAATGACTCCCGCATTTTAGTGATTAAGAAGTAATTGTCTAAAGCACTACAATGATTTACAGACCCTCGGAGAACAGCTGCAGCAAAGAGTGCACAGGAAACTACTTTGCATAGTATGTTGACTGTGGCCAAGGACAGATCTACTGTATAAGATAATGGACATATTAGATCACAGTCGACCAAACCTGTTTTTGGGTAGATTGACCACTGAACTTATAAATGAGTATCTTCCTAAATACAGATGTTGGGTAAAAGAAAGAGCAGGCATTTTGGATTTCAATATTGTGTATTTGTTTGTTACCATAAAAAATAGGCTAGTAGTATCTGGCAGTGTTTTTATTTTTTTTATACTGGTAGTAGCTTTTTCACCTCTTCCCACCACCTTCTCAATAAAATAAACATACACATTCAGCCATGCGAACATGCCTTTGTGCAAGTGGGCAGCTTTTGGGTCAAACAAGCATTTAGTCAACTGAATGTTTATCTTAAAGGGATTTTTGTTATAACAAAACCTTTTTCCACTGTCTAATAAAATAAATAATATTGATAAGAAAAGTTATTTTGCTACTATTCTGTCATGTTTATTGCCCTACTTCCTGTCGGAAGTAGGGCACATTGTACATCCTGTAACATACTTCTTGTCCCTGTTGTACACTCTAGCTGGGAATTCAGCTTAATCTCCCTCCTACTATGTGGCAGACTTCTGTGGTTTTAGTGGATGGGGTTTTAGGTAAAAAGGTGTAGAAGGAGCTAGAGAAGGTTGGCTGAACCCTAGCTAGAGTGTACAGAATATACATTACTGGAGGCACACTTGACAGGGACTTGGGCCAATGAAGACAACAGTGCAGATAGTTTGCATCAGAAGCAGAAGAAAAGCATGAAAGAGCACGTAAAGGTAGTAAAATAACTTTATAGACAAATATATGTTAATTTATTAGGGAAAAAAAGAGCTCAACACTAGAAAACCCATGTAAGATGGGATGAAGGGTGACTGGCTATAGGTATTGTGTAAAGTACACAACAGATAGAAATATGGTCATATTGTTGTGTGAATTTTAATTCCATTTATGAATATTATTAAAATGGCAGATTTCAGTATGAGAATATGAGGATTAGCATAGAATACCAAATATTGAAAAAAATAAAATAAATATATTGGCTATAGACCTGTGCATAGTACCTTCTAGAAGTAGGACAGAATACTGTGGGAAACAGAGATGCAGGTACCACATAAAATTGCAGGGTACCTGTCAGATCCAACAAAAAAACATTTTTTTAATAACTCACTCAGTACCTAATCCTGACTATGTACATCTAATGTTTACGTGTCTAGCACCTTTATTTATTTTTTATTACACTCTAAATTTAGCTCACTAGTCTGAATTCCTCTCAAAGGGAGGGGGTGTGGCCTCACTGTGCAGGTCTCCGCCCCCTCCCTCAGTATGCCGTCTGCTGACATCTCCCCTAGCATTAGCGAAACTACAACTCCCAGCTTGTCCTCACTGACAGTAGCGGGACACAAGCTGACGGTGGGAGGATTTTTCCTCCGGCTGTGAGCCCTGCACTCACAGCTGTCAATCAAGGAAATGTGTCCATGACGTAGGTGATGATGCATGGACACAGCAGGACTAGTATGTTTCCAAGCAGGCAGGGGTGGAGTTGTTTGACTGGCTTTTTCAGTATGAAATACTGAAAATTTTCTAATGAAAGCAAATGCAAAACCTATTGGTTTTGCATGCTTTACAACATATCAAAAGTTTTTGTATCTGACATTGCCCATTTAAATACTACAGTTAGTGCACACTTGGGGGATATTCAAAGAAATTTGCTTTAGCTGTGCCACATTTGCTTAAAACGTGGCGCACACTATTAGCACCACATATTCAGATATTTAGCACCTATTAGACAATTTTTTTAAAGGGTGCATGGTTAGGCTTTTTGTGCTGTTAACACCCTATTTTCAAAGGTTTGGCACAACTTTCTGGTGCACAAAGTGTTGCAGTTAATACCAAGTATACCTGGTATTAAATGATGTGCTATATGCCACCAATTTTCAAAAGACCAAACACACTTATTAAAATGAGGCACAGTTAACACTCTTTGAGCAGAAATAAAGAACCCTAATAACACAAGTCTTTTAATATGTGTCTGAGGCCTTGATGTTGATTTGCTTTATAATTGTAGAGATAGAGTTTATGTGACATTTTTAGGATTAGTTTGTGATCTTGGACTTTGTATTTATGTTAAAGGGGTACTCTGGTGCAAAAAATTTTTTTTAAAGTCAACTGTATATTACTTCTATTAAAAAATCTTAATCTTTCCAGTAGTTATTAACTGCTGTATACTCCAGAGTAAGTTCTTTTCTTTTTTAATGTATTTTCTGTCTGACCACAGCGCTCTCTGCTGACACCTCTGTCCATGTTCGGAACTGTCTAGAGCAGGAGGAAATCCCCGTAGCAAACCTGCTTTGAACAGTTCCTGATATGGACAGAGGTGTAAGCCGAGAGCACTGTGGTCAGACAGAAAAGAAATTCAAAAAGAAAAAAACTTCCTCTGGAGCATACAGCAGCTGATAAGTACTGGAAGCATTAAGATTTTTAAATATAAGTAATTTACATATCTGTTTAACTCTCTGGCACCAGTTGATTTAAAAAAAAAATAATTTTCCACCGGAGTAGCCCTTTAAAACGAAAAGAAAAAGTTGACTATTCTAGTGCACTAGAAGAAGGCTTGGTACCTTTTTAAGGGGTATTACTTTTTTTTTTTTTTTTTTAAATCAACTGGTGCCAGAAAGTTAATGTCACGATGCCGGCTGGCAGGTAGTGGATCCTCTGTGCCAGAGAGGGATGGCGAGGACCGCGCTAGTGGACCGGTTCTAAGCCACTACAGGTTTTCACCAGAGCCCGCCGCAAAGCGGGATGGTCTTGCTGCGGCGGTAGTGACCAGGTCGTATCCACTAGCAACGGCTCACCTCTCTGACTGCTGAAGATAGGCGAGGTACAAGGGAGTAGGCAGAAGCAAGGTCGGACGTAGCAGAAGGTCGGGGGCAGGCGGCAAGGATCGTAGTCAGGGGCAACGGCAGGAGGTCAGGAACACGGGCTAGGAACAAACAAGGGAACGCTTTCACTAGGCACAAGTGCAACAAGATCCGGCAAGGGAGTGCAGGGGAAGTGAGGTGATATAGGGAAGTGCACAGGTGAAAACTAATTAAGCTAATTGGAAGATTGGGCCAGGCACCATCATAGGTGCAATGGCCCTTTAAATCGCAGAGACCCGGCGCGCGCGCGCCCTAGGGAGCGGGGCCGCGCGCGCCGGGACAGGACCGACGGAGAGCGAGTCAGGTACGGGGACCGGGGTGCGCATCGCGAGCGGGCGCCACCCGCATCGCGAATCGCATCCCGGCTGGAGGCGGGACCGCAGCGCACCCGGTCAGTGGATCCGACCGGGGCGCTGCAGCAACGAGGATGAGGCGAGCGCTCCGGGGAGGAACGGGGACCCGGAGCGCTCGGCGTAACAGTACCCCCCCCCCTTGGGTCTCCCCCTCTTCTTGGGGCCAAAGAACCTGAGGAAAAAAAAGTCAATTTTTCCGTGATGAGGTCCGATGCACATTAGGAGGGGTTCTGTGCGGAAACGCATGAGACAGTCCAATCTTTCATTGTTAATACAATAGATGTAGAGGGGTCTGGCGAGACTGGTCACAGGGACGTAGAACCTGTTGATAAGAGAGGCCAAAAAAAATTTTCCTGCAGATCCGGAATCCAAGAAGACCATAGTAGAGAAGGAGAAGGTAGAGGCAGATATCCGCACAGGCACAGTAAGGCGTGGAGAAGCAGAGTTGACATCAAGAACTGTGTCACCTTTGTGCGGAGTCAGCGTACGTCTTTCCAGGCGGGGAGGACGGATAGGACAATCCTTCAGGAAGTGTTCGGTACCGGCATAGTACAGGCAAAGATTCTCCATGCGGCGTCGTGTCCTCTCTTGAGGTGTCAAGCGAGACCGGTCAACTTGCATAGCCTCCGCGGCGGGAAGCACAGGAACGGATTGCAGAGGACCAGAGGAGAGAGGAGCCGGGGAGAAAAAACGCCTCGTGCGAACAAAGTCCATATCCAGGCGGAGCTCCAGACGCCATCCGGAAGAACGCATGTCAATGCGAGTGGCAAGATGAATGAGTTCATGCAGGTTAGCAGGAGTTTCTCGTGCGGCCAGAACATCTTTAATGTTGCTGGATAGGCCTTTTTTAAAGGTCGCGCAGAGAATCTCACTATTCCAGGACAACTCGGAAGCAAGAGCACGGAACTGAATGGCGTACTCGCCAACGGAAGAAACACCCTGGACCAGGTTCAGCAGGGCAGTCTTGGCAGAAGAGGCTCGGGCAGGCTCCTCGAAGACACCACGGACCTCAGCGAAGTAGGACTGGACTGTGGCTGTGGCAGGATCATTGCGGACCCCATCAAATTTGTCCGGCAGGGACAAGCAGGGGTTAGGAGCGGCCGGTTGCTGCGGAGGAGTTGCAGGAGCCGGCGGAGGAGATGGTTGTTGCAGCTGTAGCTGTGACTGAATTTGCTGTATCTGTGACTGAAGATGCAGTGTCACGGAGGTCAAGTATGCCAGCTGTTGATTTCGTTGGGCGATCTTTAGGGCTTGCTGGGCGACCAGTGTAGGGAGGTCGGTGACAACTGGCAGAGGAACTTCAGCGGGATCCATGGCCGGATCTACTGTCACGATGCCGGCTGGCAGGTAGTGGATCCTCTGTGCCAGAGAGGGATGGCGAGGACCGCGCTAGTGGACCGGTTCTAAGCCACTACAGGTTTTCACCAGAGCCCGCCGCAAAGCGGGATGGTCTTGCTGCGGCGGTAGTGACCAGGTCGTATCCACTAGCAACGGCTCACCTCTCTGACTGCTGAAGATAGGCGAGGTACAAGGGAGTAGGCAGAAGCAAGGTCGGACGTAGCAGAAGGTCGGGGGCAGGCGGCAAGGATCGTAGTCAGGGGCAACGGCAGGAGGTCAGGAACACGGGCTAGGAACAAACAAGGGAACGCTTTCACTAGGCACAAGTGCAACAAGATCCGGCCAGGAAGTGCAGGGGAAGTGAGGTGATATAGGGAAGTGCACAGGTGGAAACTAATTAAGCTAATTGGAAGATTGGGCCAGGCACCATCATAGGTGCACTGGCCCTTTAAATTGCAGAGACCCGGCGCGCGCGCGCCCTAGGGAGCGGGGCCGCGCGCGCCGGGACAGGACCGACGGGGAGCGAGTCAGGTACGGGGACCGGGGTGCGCATCGCGAGCGGGCGCCACCCGCATCGCGAATCGCATCCCGGCTGGAGGCGGGACCGCAGCGCACCCGGTCAGTGGATCTGACCGGGGCGCTGCAGCAACGAGGATGAGGCGAGCGCTCCGGGGAGGAACGGGGACCCGGAGCGCTCGGCGTAACAGTACCCCCCCCCTTGGGTCTCCCCCTCTTCTTGGGGCCAAAGAACCTGAGGAAAAAAAAATCAATTTTTCCGTGATGAGGTCCGATGCACATTAGGAGGGGTTCTGTGCGGAAACGCATGAGACAGTCCAATCTTTCATTGTTAATACAATAGATGTAGAGGGGTCTGGCGAGACTGGTCACAGGGACGTAGAACCTGTTGATAAGAGAGGCCAAAAAAAATTTTCCTGCAGATCCGGAATCCAAGAAGACCATAGTAGAGAAGGAGAAGGTAGAGGCAGATATCCGCACAGGCACAGTAAGGCGTGGAGAAGCAGAGTTGACATCAAGAACTGTGTCACCTTTGTGCGGAGTCAGCGTACGTCTTTCCAGGCGGGGAGGACGGATAGGACAATCCTTCAGGAAGTGTTCGGTACCGGCATAGTACAGGCAAAGATTCTCCATGCGGCGTCGTGTCCTCTCTTGAGGTGTCAAGCGAGACCGGTCAACTTGCATAGCCTCCGCGGCGGGAAGCACAGGAACGGATTGCAGAGGACCAGAGGAGAGAGGAGCCGGGGAGAAAAAACGCCTCGTGCGAACAAAGTCCATATCCAGGCGGAGCTCCAGACGCCATCCGGAAGAACGCATGTCAATGCGAGTGGCAAGATGAATGAGTTCATGCAGGTTAGCAGGAGTTTCTCGTGCGGCCAGAACATCTTTAATGTTGCTGGATAGGCCTTTTTTAAAGGTCGCGCAGAGAATCTCACTATTCCAGGACAACTCGGAAGCAAGAGCACGGAACTGAATGGCGTACTCGCCAACGGAAGAAACACCCTGGACCAGGTTCAGCAGGGCAGTCTTGGCAGAAGAGGCTCGGGCAGGCTCCTCGAAGACACCACGGACCTCAGCGAAGTAGGACTGGACTGTGGCTGTGGCAGGATCATTGCGGACCCCATCAAATTTGTCCGGCAGGGACAAGCAGGGGTTAGGAGCGGCCGGTTGCTGCGGAGGAGTTGCAGGAGCCGGCGGAGGAGATGGTTGTTGCAGCTGTAGCTGTGACTGAATTTGCTGTATCTGTGACTGAAGATGCAGTGTCACGGAGGTCAAGTATGCCAGCTGTTGATTTCGTTGGGCGATCTTTAGGGCTTGCTGGGCGACCAGTGTAGGGAGGTCGGTGACAACTGGCAGAGGAACTTCAGCGGGATCCATGGCCGGATCTACTGTCACGATGCCGGCTGGCAGGTAGTGGATCCTCTGTGCCAGAGAGGGATGGCGAGGACCGCGCTAGTGGACCGGTTCTAAGCCACTACAGGTTTTCACCAGAGCCCGCCGCAAAGCGGGATGGTCTTGCTGCGGCGGTAGTGACCAGGTCGTATCCACTAGCAACGGCTCACCTCTCTGACTGCTGAAGATAGGCGAGGTACAAGGGAGTAGGCAGAAGCAAGGTCGGACGTAGCAGAAGGTCGGGGGCAGGCGGCAAGGATCGTAGTCAGGGGCAACGGCAGGAGGTCAGGAACACGGGCTAGGAACAAACAAGGGAACGCTTTCACTAGGCACAAGTGCAACAAGATCCGGCAAGGGAGTGCAGGGGAAGTGAGGTGATATAGGGAAGTGCACAGGTGGAAACTAATTAAGCTAATTGGAAGATTGGGCCAGGCACCATCATAGGTGCACTGGCCCTTTAAATCGCAGAGACCCGGCGCGCGCGCGCCCTAGGGAGCGGGGCCGCGCGCGCCGGGACAGGACCGACGGAGAGCGAGTCAGGTACGGGGACCGGGGTGCGCATCGCGAGCGGGCGCCACCCGCATCGCGAATCGCATCCCGGCTGGAGGCGGGACCGCAGCGCACCCGGTCAGTGGATCCGACCGGGGCGCTGCAGCAACGAGGATGAGGCGAGCGCTCCGGGGAGGAACGGGGACCCGGAGCGCTCGGCGTAACAGTTAAACAGATTTTTAAATGACTTATATTTAAACATCTTAATCCTTCCAGTACTTATCAGCTGCTGTATAATACAGAGGAAGTTCTTTTCTTTTTAAATGTATTTTTTGTCTTTCAACAGTGCTCTATGCTGACACCTCTGTCCATATCAGGAACTGTCCAGAGCAGGAGAAAATCCCCATAGCAAACCTATCCTGCTCTGAACAGTTCCTGACAAGGACAGAGGTGTCAGCAGAGAGCACTGTGGTCACACATAAAAGAACTATACAACTTCCTCTGTTGTATACAGCAGCTGATAAGTACTAAAAGGATTTAGATTTTTAAATAGAAGTAATTTACAAATGCCCACGGAAGCCCTTTCTGGCACCAGTTGATTTAAAAAAAAAAATAATTCCGCCAGAGTACCTCCTTAGAGAAAAGTTCTACCTCATGTCACTGTACATAATAAATTCTTGTCAATACAGTGTCCTTACTATCACTCAGATATTGTTCTGTCATTGACTATGCTGTTCACAAAAAAAAAAAATCACTTCAGAGTATATTTATGAGTAGCTTCTAATTCCTGAAAATAGTTTCTATGATTTTTAGCATTAGCGGCCAGTTTAACACTAAGCACCGCTATTCATGTGAACAACATATTGTCGACATTCCCAAGGGCACTATTTCTACAGAAACATACTCATTTAAGCAAGCTCTAGTCATAAAACCAAGGTTGGTTTGATCCCATGCCAGCCGTGGGAAAAATGTCCTCTCAATAATTAAAGCCTAAGTCCCCTAAAACTTGGAAAACACAGGCATGACTGCACTTAATCCAATATCCCAATTTCTCGATGACACACTCTTAAGACTTAAAAACTGCATTCCTTCTTTATTAGATTTTCTTCATTAAAAACATCTTATTCAGATGGTGGGTTACAGAGGGTTCAAGTAGGCTGACGCATTTCAAGCGTATAACATGTTCTTAATTGCAGAATCTATTGTAGTAAATGTATTATACGTCAGAATTTCTGAGAATGCTTGAACCCCCTGTAACCCACAGTCTCAATGAAATGTTTTTAATGAAGAAAATCTAATAAAGAAGGTATGTTGTTTGTAACATTGATTTGTTGGATGTCATTTTTTTTATTTATTTTTTTATCTTTACATGTCTTGTAAAGTAGTTTGTGCACCAATGTGTGTCAACTAGAGCAAGGTCAAATGAATTCTTTTTCCTTTGTATGGTAAAACAAAATGATGCCCGTGCAAGGCTGAAACAATCTACTTATGATTCCATGACCCTGCAGTAGTTTGTATACCTGGTGGAAGAAATCCATCTATAATGAAGGTGTTTCCTCTGTAGGCAATTGAGCTTAAAGGGGTACTCCGCTGCTCAGTGTTGGGTACAAAATATTCCGAATGTCTAGTCCCAGCGCCAAGAGGCTTGTGACATCATGCCCCTTGTGGCATCAAGCTCCACCTCCTTAATGCAAGTCTATGGGAGGGGGCATGGTGGCTGTCACGCCCCCTTCCATAGACTTGCATTAAGTGGCGTGGTGTGACATCACGTGGGGGCGTAGCAGTGACGTCATGAGCCCCCAGCACGGGCTCTAAACGTATGGATCATTTTGTTCCCAATGCTGAGCAGCGGAGTAGCCCTTTAAAATAGAGTTGTCCTTTGGGATTATAACATGGGAGAGAGGTGTTTGGTGTTCATAGTCATTCATTAGTGGGTCCTCCAGACTCTTAGATTCAAAAGCTCTACAAGCACTATGTTTGCATGGGTAAGGCTAGGTTCACATGGGGGAATGTCTACACAGAAATTTTCCGTGCCATCTCATAGACAGCAATGCCTTTCTGAGTGGACTTCACAGAAACAAAAGCCATGCCTATTCTTTCTGTTGATGTCGGAATCTAGTTTCTGGCACAGAAATTCTGCCATGTGAACAGTGCAGTAGAAATCCATTGAAATCAATGGTACTCTGCTGCTGCGGAATGTCCATGCGGAATTCTTTTACGGAATTCCGCACAGAAATTCCAACATGTGAGCATAGCCTCACTGTATAGCACTGGGCTCTGCCTCTATAAATGACCACCTTTGGCCTCATTTACATCTTGTGTTTGCTATCCCTGCTGGTATATGTCAGGATACCAGCAATAAGCTATACAAAGTATACCATAGTCAGACTCCTTGAGATTAGTGGTAAAAAAAAAAAAAAAAAGAAAGGGGAATTAATTCATACCTACTGGAAGACTGTGTTCAGTCCATTACATTTTGTAGGCCCATCACATAGTATGTCATGATATACATTGGCATATCATACCTTTTTGTTGATATCCTAACGTATACTGGAAACTAAGAGCAAAAACAAGATATGAATAAGACCTTAAATCTTTATGGCTCCAGCAGGTTCTAGAAGATGGCCACTAGTCTTTATAATGGAAGTTCAAAGGTATTATGTGAGTAGACTTTTTTTTCCCACAATGCAATATTGGAACACCTAGAAAGAACCTCCAGTAGGAAGGAAAATTTCATACAAGCAATTTTCCGCTATCACAGGTTTTAAGAGGATTAAGGCTTTAAACTTGTAGGTGCCAAAGTGACCAAAATGGTAAAAAAACAAACTTTAGCCTTTTGTTAAAGTTCAATAAGGAAAAAGAGATTTAATTACTCATATCATTTAAGTGTGTGGCTGTAGATCACAGAGGAAGTTTTAATAGAAAATATATGACCTGGGAGATTGACATTCGACTGAAGTTAATGAGACTTGTGATAAGGTAAGCTGCATTGACTTTGGTCAAGTCAATGAGATTTGTGACCAAGTTAGACTTCTGCCCAAATAAGCGAGACTTGTCAGTATGAAACAAGTGGGAATCAGTCGAAGAGATTAAGTAGCAGGTCTTAAATATAGTTCAAAAATGCACCCGTATCTTTAAAAGGATGACTTGTTCCTTAAATTTGTTTTTGACCTTTCAAGGTGTAAATGAACCAGTGGCAGCTCTTACATTGTATGGAAAGAAAGAACTCTCACCCCATAACTATTCATGAATCATAAAAGGAATGAAAAGAGGAGACACACTGACAATATCTGCCATTAGTTTGCTCTGAAGCAAGTCATGTTACCATTTAAAGGGATTTACTGGTCAATCAGGGGGGTTTTGTACTCATAGAGATTGTGGAGATACAGCGTGATGCTATGGAAGCATTCGATAGTTAAGAGACATTAGCCAGCTATACTGTAGAGCTCCAATTCAGCCAAAGAAAATAATTATTTTGGGCCTACAAGGCAGCCTTTGAGAGTCTTAGGGTACGTTCACACTGAGGAATTGGAGAGGAATTTACTCAAGTAATTCCGCTCGCTTATTCCTCTCCAATTCAGTCAGCAGTGAAAAACCCAATAGAGTTTAACTGTATTTCCGCTCCTCAGTGCACACTGAGGAATTTCCGCAAGCGGAATTCTGAGGCTGAATTCCGTTCCGCATGAAAAATGAACATTTTCTTACTTCATGCGGAATCCACGTCTTTGTCCCATTGAAATCAATAAAAAAAAATAATTCAGCCTGACGCTGTTCCGCACGGAATTCGTGCGGAAATTCCGCCAAAAAAATAGGGAAATTCTAATTGGTGGTTTTTATCCAGCAAAAAAAAAAACTGTTTCTTCCTGTATTCCGCCGGAAAATCCACACAAATTCAAAAAAAAAAACTGAAATTCTGCAACGGAATTTTTAAGCGAGAATTCCTTGCCAATTCCTCAGTGTGAACATACCCTTAGAATGCATGAATGCTGTTGGTTTTCAATATTAGCTTTGGCAGCCTTCCATGTTGTGTATGGGTCCCCACCAACAAAGGGCAAAAACTCTGGCTGGCCTTTAGTGATTTTGAACATAAATGACTCTGTTTGGGTCACAGGAAAATATGCTTTAAATTACAAATTGTTCTCTTTGTACTCTCATCGCTCTTATCCAAAAATCCTTTCTTATTTTCCGTAGGCATAAATGTGTGGCTGTGAAAGAGCGTACACAAATAATGTGACTGGTGGTGTTTACTGAATGCAATACATAGTATTAAACAGCACCCATTTGGGTAAATAGGGAACCACATGCGGCTGTGCTGAAAGCTCCAGTAATGTTCTTTGTAGTGATTTTTTTCTCTGTCCAGTAGTGATCATTGCAGAGGGGGGAACATAAAAGGGTTGTCTGGTGGAATATAAACAGACTGAGTTTAAAAAAAAAAAAAAAAAAGAAGAAAAGCAATGTACTCCTCCCTGCTGCAGTTCCGATGGTGCCCTTTTCCAGCTTCTCTCCACTTACTAGAGATCCCTGTCTCGGCATACACGATATTCATGAAATGGCTCACTGGGTATTTTCTAGTGTTGAGACAAGGATTAAGCAACTGAGGCCAGTGGAATATTGGAAGAAATTAATTTCTAAACTTAAAGGGGTACTCCGCTGGAAAACCTTTTTTTTTTTAATCAACTGATGCCAGAAAGTTAAACAGATTTGTAAATTACTTCTATTTAAAAATCTTAACACTTCCAGTAATTATCAGCTGCTGTATGCTCCACAGGAAGTTATTTTCTTTTTGAATTTCTTTTCTGTCTGACCACAGTGCTCTCTGCTGACACCTCTGTCCATGTCAGGAGCTGTCCAGAGTACAAGCATATCCCCATAGCAAACCTATCCTGCTCTGGACAGTTCCTGACATGGACAGAGGTGTCAGCAGAGAGCACTGTGGTCAGACAAAAATGAAATAGAAAAAAAAGAACTTCCTGTGGAGCATATAGTAGCTGATAAGTACTGGAAGGATTGAGGTTTTTAAATAGAAGTAATTTACAAATCTAGTTCACTTTCTGGCACCAGTTGATTTAAAGAGTACCCATGATGCCTATTAGTACATTAGATTTGTAGGTCCAATCTGAGCTAAAATGGAAATGCAATCATTATCTATTAATTTGATATCTCTTATTTCACATACTTCTGTATATTGCATTGTGTACACCTGCAGTAGGTCTCCTTTAACACTTAAACACTTATATGTGTTCACCATTATTGCCATCTGTACTCTAATACACTTGTGCACTCTAAGGGGGACACGTATCAAAGATTTTACCCCTGTTTTGTGTGTAATTTTTTGCGCAAAATTTTGCGCAAGCCCTTTTTTTTGCGCATTTTTTTTGCGCACGTTTTGGTAGAGCATGTCCTCCAGATGTGGTGATATGGGGTACCTTGGAGTGACATCTATAGTACGCATGGATTTATTAACTGCGTACTTTTCCTTTACACCAAAAATTTTGCCGCAAGAGCTGTTTTTTTTGCGCAAATATAAGCCATCTTGGACTTAACGTAGCAAGATGCTCTAAATCATCGATTCTATTTTCCAAAGAGTGGATTGAGGAGATTACTATATTTACCCGCAATTTATGAAGCTCATTGCGCTTGATTGATAAATTTAGCGCTTCTGCACATAATTTAGAATTCGGGAAAAGGGGTAAACTGCTTCTACCATACACAAATAATGATACATGTCCCCCTAAGTTCTCTGTCTGAACAACTGTACCTATGTGCACTTGATAGACTAGTGTGCGCCTAACTGAACACCAATACACTTGTATGCATCTGTTTCTCCATCTGAACACTTATATACTGTATTTGTACTCTCCTAGCTTTCTATCTGAGCACCAATATACTTGCACGTGCATAGTTTTCCATCTGAACACCTATACACCTGTTTCCAAACATGTACTGTATACTCTGGTCCATCCCTGGATCTCTATCTGATGTATGTCATAAAGGAGTAAACCAGATTCCTATGCCTAGTTGCTGTTTTGGATAGTTTTGTGTTCTTGCATTTCATGTAGCTGTTCATGTGCACTAGAACATTGGTGCCTGTAGGCAGGTTGCAGGAGGTGATCTTTTATGGATAGAAAAATAAGTATTACTGATTCTTATGACAGGAGAAAGGTCAGAATACACGGATGCCTATGAAAACGATGATAGAATATTAATGATGCTTTATGCCTACACAGGAAAAGATTCTCAGAGTTCCATATGATAAATAAAGCTCTGATTGTCTACCTGTAGTTATTATGCATGTCTTCTAAATACAGCTTTATTGTTATGGTTAAAAAGGAAGAAGTTTATTTTACTCTCCCTTAAAGGGATACTCCTACCCTAGACATCTTATCCCCGATCCAAAGGATAGGAGATAAGATGTCTGATCGCGGGGGTCCCGCCACTGGGGACCCCAGCATAATTGCATGCGGCACCCACCTGTTTTTTCACCAGAACCGCTGGAGGGTCTGAGTCGCAACAACGGGAACGGAAGTCCATGACATCAGGACTCCGCCCCCATGTGACAGCCGTCACGCCCCCTCCCATAGACTTGCATTGAGGGGACGGGTGTGACGTCACATGGGGGTGGAGTCCTGACCTCTTACCTCTTGTAAATAACAGTCCAGACCACACAGGATAAGTGTGCAAGGAAGAACAGTCGAATTTATTTGTAGTGCAAGTTTTTCGAGCCCGAGCAGGGCTCTTCATCAGGCATGGTGGTTTTAAAAACAGACACTCTATATATAAGACCCGGTGTAATTACTGCTAGGTCATAGAGTCACAGGAATTACATAACGCATAACACAGGAGTTACATAACACATAATTTAAAAACAAATTTTAAACAAATAAAAGCAAGATCTTATCATTGGGGGAAAGTACAATGATGTCAAATCACATCTATTATATGTTGATGAAGATATATGTAAGTCCATCGCATCGCTGTGTTATAACCACAGCATGCAATTTGTGAATGAAGGAAGTCCAGGGGAAAGCTGATGAGCAGCTGTAGCACTGATGTCAGCAGGGCGGTGCTGATACATTCAGCCCACCCGTGTATCTCCAGAGCTGCAGAATGCCGAAGAGGACAGGTGGGAGGGCACAATGTCCTGTAGCTTAATGTTCCGTGAGTGTCCCGGTGCAGTGGATATGCGCACAATATATGCAGGATCTCGCTGCAGTGCCCGGGAAATGAGTAAAGGGAACAGGAAAGCCCGGAGGTGCCACAACAACCAGGATGATGGACAGAATTGAAGTAGAATTATTTAATTAAAGTGCAAGGTGGTGTCATAAAAAGAGGGTCAAATCTCTAACAGGAGGGAGTCCAGGCATAGCTAGGATCCTGAGCAGCAAAGTTTAGTCTTTTAAAAAACTTTGCATAAAATGTAATAAAATATGATGACTGAACATCATGTAAAAATGAAATTGATCACTGAGGTAAAATTACCAGAATGAAGTTCAAACAGCAAAAAATGTGGTCTCAAATGGCTGGAGGTGCTCAACCCCAAATGCAGTTGTGCATTTATACTGGGGGAGCAGATCCTGCCCTTGTAGTCCGTTGCTAGGGGCGATCCCCAGCATAAAAATGCATACAATGGAGGATGCCTGCAGCGGACTACAAGTGCCACAATAGAATCCTACACCAGATAAACGGTGTGGATGTGTAACAATTAGAATAATACAATACAGGAATATGGGTGCACTACTGTGGTAGATGTATACAATGACATTGGCTATCCCTCAAGACTGATGTTAAAATTGAGACATTCACCAGTATATCCTTATATGAAGGACATACCAGAATGAAGTTCATGAAAATCTACATATATATATATATGATCCAACAATAACGCAGCACTCCAAAGAAGGGTGAAAAAAGTGTTGATTTATTCCTGTCACATCAGTACAAGCAACGTTTCTGCTCCTATGGAGCACACACACACATACACACATATATACACACATACACATGCACTACATCATATGTATCCTGGCATATGGTGGGCATAAGCTCATCTGCAATATGCTATGCCGTCAAAACAGTTATAATTGGTTAAAAGGAAAAAAAATATGAAAAAAAATTCAGATGGATGTTAATAATAATAATAATAATAATAATGATAAAAAGCTGATTATAAAACAGTTTCAACCATCTCATTAAGACCCCTAGGTGAGACGGTGGAGAGTTTAAACATCCAAAACATTTATTTTTTCTTCAGTAATTCGAACCTGTTTGACATGTGCTCAGGAATATGATCAATTGGGATGACCGTAATAAGATTTTTTCCATCCAGGTGGTTGGTAGTGCAGTGCCTGGTCACTCCATGAAGAAGAAATGTATTTCTTATATTTTGTCTATGCTTATTCAGACAATTACGAAGTGGTTTTATAGTGCGTCCAACATATTGGAGACCGCAAACACATTCCAGCAGAGAGATCACATAAAATCCATAAATCCATTAGTCATCCACCGGGTCGCCCAATCATTTCTAACACAAATTGTCTAAATAGCAACCTTTCTCATTATACTGACCTCTACCTGCAGGAATATGTCGCTAAATTACCCAGTTATCTCAGAGACTCCACGCAATTGATTGAATACCTCTTGACATGCAAATGAGAACAGAATATGCATCTCATCACATGCAATGTAACCTCATTATATACTAACATCAAACACGAGATTGGGATTGAATGTGTTAAAAATTTCCTTACCGCTGTGTTAAAAATTTCCTAACCGCTGATGATAACCTCACAGAACCCCAGAGAGCAGTTCTACTGAAAGGTCTCAAATTCATCCTAGAAAATAACTTCTTCATATACAACAAAAACATCTATCACCAACAGAAAGGAACCGCTATGGGGTCCAAAGTGGCCCCGTCCTATGCATATCTGTTTATGGGGTATTTAAACGGGAAGAGGGTCAAAGGATTCAATACTCAAATTTAACGAGAGGATCAATATGAATAGTTGGGGAATTAAATTCCCTCTGGAGATGAGCTAGGAGCAGGTAGATTTTCTTGATCTTAATATCTCTCATGATCAAACCAAATTTATTACATCCACCCATTTCAAACTAGTGGATGTAAACAGTTATCTGGAATATAACAGTGCTCACTATCAACCCTGGCTCAGGAATGTACCCTATAGGCAATATAAGCACATTCAAAAAAATTGCACGAGCGATGCCACTTTTAAAACACAAGCCGGAATCCTGACAAACAGGTTTAGAGAAAAGAATTACCCAGAGGCTATAATTAAAGATGCTTACAAGAAAGTGAAAACCAGGACCCAACAGGAATGTTTGTATCTGGACCCAGCTAGAGCAGGTAGAGAGGCAGCGGGCACACAGAATATTAATTTCATTACTACTTTTTCCGACCATTCCAGAGAAATTAAACAAATACTACGTACAAACACAAGTTACCTATCGTAGGGCCCCCTCTCTAAAAAACCTTCTGGCTCCCAGTGTCATTACCAACACAAAATCCGGACTGTGGACTCTAGTTTACCAGCAAGATCATATAAATGTAAAAACAAACGATGCCTGTGTTGCCACGAGATAGTGAATGGGGCAACAGAATATCAATCTAACAGTGAAAAGTTCAACATTATATTCAGACTAACATGCCAGTCTTCCTATGTGATCTCTCTGCTGGAATGTGTTTGCGGACTCCAATATGTTGGACGCCCAATACAACCACTTTGTAATCGTCTGAATAATCACAGACAAAATATAAGAAATACATTTCTTCCTCATGGAGTGACCAGGCACTGCACTACCAACCAACCCGACAGAAAAAATCTTATTACGGTTATCCCAATTGATCATATTCCTGAGCACATGTCAAACAGGTTCGAATTACTGAAGAAAAAATAAGTGTTTTGGATGTTTAAACTAGCAAGAAACTTTGTGCATAGGAGCTGGGCTTGCTTCATAGTTAGTGAGTTATCAGCAGTCGGGGAGTAACTGATAATGACAGATATCGGCGGTGAAGTTGATTTCCGTCATTAATACTACAGATTCCGTATCAATGCCAATCACGACATCCATATTGAAAAAGGAGGAGCAAGGAGTATACAAGAGCTAATGCAAAAGAACTGGATGCAGGCTAGGACTGAACAGACTATCTCTGTATTTATATTCACCTGAGAAGGGTGTGGACCTTAATAGTTAATTGCGGTCTTGCAAACCGGGCTTGGCAGGGCCCAGCCAACCCAGTCGTGCAACACAGCAGGTCTATACCATACACATGCACAAAAGTACCACCAACGTGTTTCTACCACCAGTTTTTTCGTGGCATCATCAGGGAGGCACAAAAGAATATAGCTGTGCCGCAATTATAAAGACGTATAAACTTATGACACAATAACGGGGGGCATGCGCAAAGTTATTTGCATGGTCCTGTGCTATGTCATTTTAGCAGTATAGAAGGGAGTGTTAATTAAAAATCACGTACTTTTGCCATGTAGAAGATAAGTATGCACTAGGACAGTCAAACAGATGGTATACTGTGTTATGGTATCTATGCAAATGTCTAAAAGCCACCATGATGTCACTCAGAGAAACCATAGCTCAGTGACATGAAAAAAGGCCACCATATTGTGACTCAGAGCAATAATAACTCAGTGACATGAAGATGTGTAATAAATGGCAGGCACCAGCAGGTTACCAAGAGATGGATATAAGAAAACCATGTACTGGCCGGCAGGGAATGAGCTCCATTGGTGCATATACAGTGGTAACACATAAGTAAAATGCCAAATAATGGCATCTGCAGTCCGGGGAAATGAGCACCATATTATAGAAGGGGGCGTAGGGACAGGAGACACAAATGTCTGTCACCTTATGCGGGAAGGGAACTAGTAAGGAGTTGAGGGGAGAAATGCATGGCCCTAAGGGACACTACGCTCTCCCTGAAGGTCCCTGTTGTTGTGCCCTAATACCTAGGCCGGGTGGCTGCTCTGGAACCTCCTAAATCGATCCTGATTGACCATACTTAATGGATGACCACTAAATCCTACCGGCTGACTACAGCCATCCCTCACTACCTAACTTGGTCATCCGGGTGTACAGCCCATGTGAACTCCTGCCTTTACAAGAATCATCCAAAGTGTAGTTGCTCATTTAGTCCACGGGAGCCACTGTATCTAACTGGTAGATCCAGCGGCACTCTTTTCGTAAGAGCCATCTATTAAGGTCCCCCCTTCTATCTGATATGAATCCTCTGTCTATGCCCGTGAATTGAATATTGGAAAGAACCCCCCATGTATGCTGTTCATATGATCGCCTAATATCGCCCATATGCTTTAATATTCTCTTCTTAAATTCCCTACTGGTTTTGCCTACGTATAGGAGCGGGCATGTACAGTGTGCCACATATATCACTGCCTTGGTAGAGCAGTTAATAAAGTGTTTGATGGAAATAGGTTCAGACTGTTGAGGTACTGTGTTAGTCCTGGCGACATACTGGCATGCCTGTCAATGTCTGCATTTATAGTATCCCTTTGCGGGTGCCATCTGTCCTAGCCAGGTCTGGGTAGTAGAGTCATTCGGACGAAGGTGACTTTGAACCAGCAAGTGTACCGTCTGTGTCCTTAATGATGCTTATGTCCAAAAAGGTGAGTTCCCTTTCTTTAATCTCAAACGGAAAAAATAAACCCAGGTCATTCGTGTTAATGGCCTCTACCAATTGCTCAAAGTTGTCCTTTGTACCACTCCACAAGATGAACACGTCGTCGATGAAGCGTAGCCACAACAGTGCATGTGCACTGAAGTGTTCCCTAGTGTCAGAAAAGAGGGTGGTGGCCTCCCACCAACCCAGAGTGAGATTCACGTAGCTGGGGGCACACTAGCTCCCCATGGTGGTTCCCGTGAGTTGGTGGTATATTCGGCCTTAAAATAAGAAATAGTTCCGGGTAAGGACAAAGTTGAGCAGCTGAAGCACAAATATGTTGTGCTCATGAAATTGTGAACCTCTTGTGCTTAAAAATATTCTACTGCCTGTAGCTCAATACAAAGGTGGATGGATGAATATCGGGCTTCCACGTCTATGCTGGCAAGAATGGAATCGCCGCTGACCTTTATGCCGTCTATACGTCTCTATGCTTAAGCAGATCCATCGTATCTCTGAGATACGATGGTAAGGAAAACACAAACTCATAGAGTATTTTATCCACATACATTCCCACATTCTGTGCAATGCTACCCACCCCTGATACTATTGGGCAGCCCTTTAGAGAAATTGGGCAATGTGTAGAATGTGGAAATCACAGGGGAAGAAATTCTAATTCTTTTTTGTCAACATCTTTTTTGGCGATCATCGAGAAGTCTCTTACACATTCTTACGTATTTAGATTTGTCTAAAAGGACAATATTTCCCCCCTTATCGGAGGCTCTTATGACCAGCTGGTCATTCCTCTGTAACTGATTCAGGGCTTGTTTTTCCTGAAAAGTGAGATTCGCCTTATGACCCTTATAGGTGGTTTGGATAGCTTTGAGTTCCCTGAGATCTAATTTGAGAAAAACATCAATACATAATGTATCCACAATTGGCGGAAAGTGTTTTATCTTGGGTTTTAGGTAGTGAAGGGGCCTTGGCTGGGAGGATGTTCATTATCATCTAGTAGGTTTATCAGGTGTCTAGTTGTCATTAAGTCCTCCTCTGTCAAACCATGTACAAGACATTCTCATTTGTCTTTTAATTTAAAGAATTTGTGCCATTTGAGGCGCCGGGCGAAGAGGTGTAAGTCCTTCGTCCATTCAATCGGGTCATGGATGACAGAGGGGACAAAAGACATGCCATTAAGAAGAACACGCGTCTGTATATCAGTGAGGGTGTGACTGGAAGGTTGATAACTTGCATTTGTGCGGACTGACTCAATACTGATATTGGGGTCTGTGGGGAGGGAGCCCCCGTAGCTGGTAGGGGTCCCTTTGGTTACCATCTAAAAAAGGGGATGATGAGGATGAGGTGTCACCACCACATGTTGCGGCCTGGTTATTATAGGCTCCTTGAGGGCCACCCCCTGCCTCTACTACATCTGTTCCCAGAAACGTAGTACAGGTTCTATTGTCCTATGTAAACCACCAGGTGACTAATCAATCATCCAGCATAATAAATCAACAAAAGGGGAGACTAGTGCTCAGGATGTGCCTAAAACAGAACCTTTACTAAATATGATTAAAATACTAAATAAGATACTCATGTTACAGTGGTTAAAATAGTTAAAACCCACAAAGAAAACTACATTCCACTCTTAGTAAATCGGGGCCATTGTCTTCAATAGGTAGGAAAATATGCAGCAAAGTACGGCATGTGTGACCCTACCCTTATAGTAAAATCAAAGGTGTCATTGCAAAGTACAATTGGTCCCACAAAAAAAAAAACAAGCCATTATATGGCTCCGTGGATGTAAGTGTTTATGGCTCTTAAAAGTCAAGGAGGAAAAATAAAAATGCAAAAATAAAAACCTGATTGTGTCCCTTAGGCCAAAATAGGCTGTGTTCTTAAGGACAGAAAATAGACAGAACATCATAGACTTCATCATTAAAAACAGACCTTCAATGACCATATATCTCATAATCTCATACACCCTTACACTTCTTGACTATTTTGGACACTTTAAGAGCGTTTTTTTTTTTTTAGGGGGGCAGCCTTAAAGAGAATCTGACACCCTGATCATATGCACTAAGCCCAATATACTGGGTTATAGCTGGAGCACAATGCAATAGGAAGATTACAGTGTCAGAACTCAGGAAATACACAACGGAGTATTGGGTTTAGTGCGGTGGAACAGGGTGTCAGCTTCTTTTTAATGTCTTAAAGGGATACTCCATTGAAAACATCTTATCCCCTATCCTTTGGGTAAGGATAAGATCTTAGATCGCGGAGGTCCCACCACTGGGGACCCCTGTGATCTCAGAGCCAGCATCGGCGTTCGCTGTCTGCACCGAATGACAGGGTGCTGCAGCGGAGATCGCGGGGGTCTCCAGGGGATCAAACATCTTATCCCCTATACTTTGGATAGGGGATAAAATGTTTCCAACGGAGTACCCCTAAGACATCTTATCCTATCCTTTGGATAAGGGATAAGATGTCTGACCATGCGGGTCCCACCGCTGAGGACCCCCGCAATCTTGCATTCAGCACCCACCTCTTTGAGCTGCACGCCGTGCTGTCAGGTCACAAATTGTCATCACGCCCCTCCCATAGACTTGCAAAGCAGGGGCGGGGCTTGATATCACACGGGGGCAGAGTCGTGACATCACGGCAATTTGTGAGCAGGCAGTGAAGCATGCAGCTCAAAGAGGTGGGTGCCCCGAAGATTGTGGGGGTCCCCGGCGGTGGGACCCCTGCGGTCAGACATCTTATCCCCTATCCTTTGGATAGGGGATAAGATGTTTTAGGGCTGGAGTACCCCTTTAAATAGGACATGCACAGAACATTTTACAAACATTTTTAATGGATCCTTTATTTGCATTTAGAATTGTACAGTTGTTTGTATTATTATTTGCAGCATATACAGGACAAACTAAAGAGACACAATGATAGTTTCTACTTTCGAACTATAGGCTTCAAAATGGTATCCATGTATTTCAGACAACAGACATTCAGAGTTAATAGATGTTATCAGAGTGTGTACAAACAACACTCAAGAGTAAATCTTGGAAAACAAGGACTACTATTAAGTTGTCACCAGAACCTAAACAAAAGGTCATCATGGGTAATCTTGTAGTTGAAGGCATGTACATGTGATAAAGTCCAGATCAGTTAGCCTTGAGACCAAATTCAGTATTAGTATTAGGAGAACAACCATTGACAATGAAAAGTGACTGCAGATAGAATGTGATAGTTTTTCAGAAATGGCCCTATCGTATGTCATTCTTGACTGATAGTAAGTGACCGAATCAGAGAATGGCTAGGATCCCAGACATTGGCATCTTTAGCCATTTAAGTTTATATCATCCATTTCCCATTGGATTTGAAAATGCCAGTGTACAGAACATGAACACCATAATGGACCTGTTTTTATTTATAAAATGAGACATTTTTACTTCATTCTTTATTTTTCTTTGGCCTAGATATACATTGGAAAAGCAGAGATAAAATACACAAGTACACTATTAAATGAAAGGTGAAAGGATCATGCTTGTTTATGCTTGTAATATAAATGAAAGTGTACGGTTTGAAAGGACGTTATAAAATGTCTATAAATGTGAGAAGGTACTCCGCTCAGATGAAGTGGCCTTGCTTAAGTCTCTGACCTCTAGTTCATTGTTCTGTTGGCCATAACTCTGCAACTCATTACTTTACTTACTTCATCCATGCAGTCCATTGGTTTGCTTACTCAACCCTGCATGACTTCACAAGTCTAATACCATTTACACAGATCTGCAGAGCTTTGCTCTCAAGCCTCGCGCCTGGTAGATAATTTTGCAGGGCGCTGTTTTGTAGCCTGACTCCCTGTGGAGAAGCCTATAAAATGTGTTTTTACTGGGGTCATTCTTTGAGATAACTGCATAACATTACATTACCGCCACCATGTGATATCATTGGAGATCTCTGCAGAATGTTGCTTCCCACGTTTCTCCTCGGTTTAAGTGGTCCATTGTATGTTTCTCCCTTATTTCTGGAAAGGAAAATTCTTACATTTAGTATTCTCATACAATGTTCATGGTGCATAGAGTTCCAGCTCTATGACAAGAAATTGCATCTGTTCCACTTGAACTGCCCTTCAATTTCCTCTTATTGGGCTCTTTATATTGCTGCATCCTTGCCTATTCTTCCATTTCCCATTGTCATGCTGGTGTTTGCACTTCAACAAAATCTTAACCTCTAATGGGACAATCTCAATCCAACTAACATTACGTTGCTTTTCTCTCTATTAGTGTAAACTGAGTTTTCTTATTTATACATGGTATAAATGAGTTGTCCAACCGAGCCCCAAGGGACATTTAACCGCCAGAATTTTTAGGACTTTTTAAATTAAATTTGGGTCTGCCAGTAGCCCTGAAGAGTCATACTGGACAGATCTGTTGACCAGATTTATGCTAGAAGTTCTTTATGTAACACATAGGCAGTCGAACCAAACATTTGTTCAATGCCAGCACATGCCATAAATTCACATCCATGATCTACGCTTCAGCCAGAGAGTAATAGGCATGGGAAAATCGACAAACATAAAACATTGATAAACTGACCTAAGATATAAAGCAAACTGGAAGCAGAGAACAAATCAACCTTGATAGTCCTAGACAGGAGCACATTAAAGAGCACACTCATTTTTATATTTACATGGTTTTTAAACCTCAAAAAATATGTAAACTCATGAAAAAACTGGAAAAAAAATAGTTAAAGGTGTGATGTTGTCCTCAAAGGGATATAGAAAGGTATACCCATCCCAATGCTACGCAGTTCCCGTGGCAACCAAGTTATTGAAATCGCGTAGCTCACTGTGCTGTTTGTGTAATTCTTATCCACTTATGGGAATTACAGAAACAATGTAGAACACTCCGCTTGGCTGCATTAACCCACTGTCACAGAGAGTAAGTACAATGATAATTCTGGGTCCCCAACATCCCTAACCATCAGAACTGTATTAGCAGTACAGGTGGCCCTTAACCATGTTTGGTAAATGATGCATATGGCAGTTTTTTCTGCAATGGCAGTAGTGCAGTGGAGGATTAGATGCAAAATGTTTATTTTCCCAATAGAAGACATTCATAAAAACAGGTATAGCTCACCCGCGCATAGTTCCTCTGATGCACAGCAAAGTAGGATGGCACTTGAATATAGGTAGAATAATAAAAGTCCTTTGGTCCTTTAGGATGAAATCA
The DNA here is from genome assembly GCF_029499605.1 of Hyla sarda. Classification (NCBI taxonomy): domain Eukaryota; kingdom Metazoa; phylum Chordata; class Amphibia; order Anura; family Hylidae; genus Hyla; species Hyla sarda. The sequence continues at coordinate 301,852,543 of NC_079192.1, forward strand.
TTCTCTTTTATTTATTATGCATTCAAATCCATTGTACAAGACAAAGAATCGGCCATTTACAAATTTCAGACTTCCAAAAGCACTGAATCATAGCATTCAGGTGAATATGTGCAAGATAAAGAGCATTGCTGACCAATAAATGATTGGCTCAAAAGCATGTGACTACTATCAAAGATGCATATGAATGCAATGTCTTAATCATATGGAAACAGAACAGTAGCTTATTTATTTCCCTTACAAAACAACATTCAGGCACAAGCAGGAGTTTTAACACAGTAATGAAATGTAGCTCATATTTACAGAGAAATATTGTAACATGAAAGAGAAAACTGCAAATAATGCAGGATTATCTCCAGTTTGTAGGGGATTGTCTGCTGAACAGGAAAAGTCCTGCTAGTTCTGCTCCCCGACAGTTCACTTCTGCTCCCTGACTGTCTCAGAAGTGGACCTGTTTGAGATAAGTGAGGATGAATACTTGTGGGCGAAACCAAGCCTAACCATGGTGTCAATAGATCAATGATATTGTCACAACATCAGTAACATCATATATTTAATAGACATCACATGTGGTTTCACCTGCATGTGACAATCAGGACAAGCACCCTCCCCCTCTCATCTTGGAACATAATACTTTTGAAACAGCCAGGGAACTGAGGTGGAGCTCTGGGGAGCAGGCCAGGTTAAACCTTTTCTGTTCCCAAGGACAACCCCTTTAAAGGGGTACTCCACCCCTAGACATCTTATTCAAAGGATAGGGGATAAGGTGTCTGATCGCGGGGTTCACGCCCCGTTCCCTCAATGCAAGTCTATGGGAGGGGGCATGACGGCCTCTCCAATAGACTTGCATTGAGGGGACAGGGCGTGACGTCACACGGGGGCGGAGTGACGTCATGGACTTCCGTTCCGGTGGTCGGGACCCAGACCCTCCAGTGCTTCCGGAGCAGAAACAGGTGGGTGCCGCATGCTATATTGCGGGGGTCCCCAGCGTCGGGACTCCCGCGATCAGATATCTTATCCCCTATCCTTTGGATAGGGAATAAGATGTCTAGGGGTGGAGTACCCCTTTAATTCTTTTGGGAGCCAGGCAATAAGTAGGATCACCATGGGGTAGAGGACTAGCTCTGCACCAGAAATGAAGAAGTGTTGCAATTATTCACTGTGGCAAAGTGCAAGCAAACTGCAGAGGATTTAGTAGTTTTACTATTCTGACATCTGACAAACATCTTACTCTTACTTTTAAACCGCTTGTCATATAGCCCACATTTTGCAGTTCACATACTGTATTTAATTTTGCAGAGGCCTTGTTAAAAATGAAAGAAGTGATCTGATTGGTTGTTATGGGCAACTCAGCAACTTTTCCTCTGGACAGGTTTTCATAAATCTCCCCCATGGTATTTACACCCCACAATCACAAGTGCTGTGTTTTGTTACTTTGCAGCAGAATGCTAACTCCTGGGTTAATTCTGTAAAGTAATTAAAGCTTACTATGTAAATCCAGTCAGGTGTCACTCATTGCCTGAGTATCAGTTGATGATAAAAGGCAGAATTCCCAAATCGCATGTAATTAGTGGCGGTCAAAACGTATCATGCTCTCTTCTTTTAAGAAACCTATTTATTCCATTCTCGTGATAGGGGAGTTCACAGTGACCCAACACTCCCCTGATCAGCTTGTTTTCCATATCCTGAAAAAATGGTACCGTTACATACCTGCCCATGATTTTACATCTCTCTCTCTGTGCTATATGACAATGCTCTATACTAGCAAAATAGCATTTAGTGTTCTGTTGAGCACACTCCATTCCTTTACAGAGCATAGCCCTTAACAGGTTGATGCAAATTGACCGTTTAACCACATCAATATATGTGAATTTGGTGTATATACTTGTTTTGGAACAAAGTAACTGGAGCCTAACCGTTACATCTGTTACCATCAAAATAAACACAGATTTTATGACATTATTTTATTATTGAAAATGTTCCACGGCCTTAGTATGTTGCAAAATCAAAAATTTTAATTAAAAAAAAACAGTCAAGATATGAGGAAAACCTCCCAGTCAACCAGACAATTCTTATAAATGTGGGAACCACTAACATTTAGATTTACACCCAGTTTTATACTTGTGCTTCAAGTAGATGGGTGGAGTATTGAAGAAGCAGTAAATGCCACATTCACCCGCTACTGGTTCAAAACAGACTCAAGAAAAAAAAAGTAGATTTTTTTTTATGTTTTGCAAAAGCTACATCAGAAAACACTTATTGTTTTAATTACCTGCTGTCATGGTACAAGGCAGAAAGGTTGTAAAGCGAGATAAAATCTTTCATTTTAATGGAGTGTCTGGCCTGTCGTGTGGAAGGCTGGATTTATTGGCTTACATCTGGCAACTTAATTTTGCTTGTAAAAAAAAAGACTTTTTTGATTCATAAATGACTCCAGGGAGCTGGCCTGCAGGGGAATGTATCGTATCCCTTTGATATCTGCAGCTTTTAAAATATTCTCTGAAATTACCTTTTAAATCTTCTCCTTTTTTTCAGATTTTAATTGCTCTTTCATGCCTTAATTTCGACACCAGCGTGCCAATTCCACTCTTCTAAGAACTGGCACAAAATGGCATCTGCTGAAGATAAATTTCTCCTTGTCAACCTTTTCAATCCTTTCAATTCCTGTTCTCTCCACTTAATGCCTTCACCCCGTGACCCATGTTAAAATGCGGCAAAGCATTCTGGGGAAGAACTCCATAAAGCAACAGCCAATTGGAAACGGAACACATAGTAAAGATATATCCAGAATTTTCATCTTTCTGTGCCCTTGTTATTCTGGTTTAAATACCAAAACAATTTAGTTGTCTCTACAAAGATTTTCTGTGGCTGTTTACTCTGATTAAAGCTATGTAAATTACCGCTATTTTCCCTTTTTGATTTATAGTGAAAGGATGATTTTCTTTCTCATTAGAATATCTAAAAGTAGTTTTCAATTAACTTCTTTTTTTTACAAATAATCGGGGTATGAAAAGAGCAGGAAGGTACAGTAGTTGTTATGACAGCATACATCAAAGAATTATTTCATCATTTTACACCTATTATAATTTATGCAAAGGATGTAACATTATATGTTTCTAAATTTAAGGTCAGGATTTCATGAAATATGTCTGATCCTTTATGCTGATCTCCATATACCTAGTAAAATCAGCTCATATATACAGTTCATTGTCAGCGGTATACAGGAACATTTATCCTATGACAGTGTCTGACTAGAAGTAGGAAGCTGACCCCCTGTATAGAGAATAGGCACATCTGTGTAAAGTATCAGTGACTACTGGTGAGAGGAACAGGAAGGGAGATGGAATATTTTTGGAATAATTCTAGTGGGGGGGGGGGGGAATAAATAAATGACACATCACCGGACTATCTAATAATACTAATTTTATATATTTACAAGTTATAACTAACTTTTAAACCTTTAAAGCAATGGATATCTATTGAATATTGACCTTCTAAATGTAGAACCTGAACTTTTTTATAGTCTCCATTAGTCTGAAACAGCCCATTCTTGGCCAGTGATTCTGCTTTTTCTCGAGCTGTAGAGCTTTGTGTCTGCAGTCAAGGGAAAAGCGTCGTTCACCAATCACTGGCAAAGACGGGACATGATCACAGTTTCGGCTGGTTCGGCTGAAGCAGACTGTCACCGGAGACCTGCTGGAGACAGGGTGCCCTGATCCTGCACCTATGAGGGACTAGAGGAAAGTAAGTTAAAGTGTTTGTTATTTTATTAGGAATACTGGAGACAATAGAAAAAAAAATTCCACAGGACAACCCCTTAAGGAGACTATTGTAATAACATCATATGTATTCTTGTTCAGTAACTGTTATCACTACAATAATGTGATGGCAATGGCAATATACTTACCATAACTGTTAATTTTATTGTCAATTTCATTGCATGTATTGTAAGTAATTTTAAGGAATTTCTACCACAAGGGCCCTCAAGGTTTATGTTAGACAAATAATTATGCATATATAAATCCCACATTAGGTAGACATCTACACAATATAGGCAGACTTTCATTAGTTATATTTTAAGGTTCTGTTTGGTAGAGCATTATTTCTAAATAATTAGATTCCACTTCATCACTCCCCTGCTGCAGTAATTCTCATTGTGCTCGGTTCCACTGCATAGAACTTCCTAGCTGTGATTTTGGAGATGGGACACCACCGCACACACTGATTGGCTAAAAAGGCAATTCCTTGTGATGACAACAACACTAGCAATTGTTGTGCAGCAGGACCAGGCAGCAGAAGGGGAGCGAGAAGGTGAGTATAGGATTTTTTCCCCCAACAACCTTAGTGTAATTATTTAGAAAAAATAATGGATCTACTGTATACCCTGTGATGGTTGCAGTATAGAGGCAAGGAAGCAGTATTTTCCAAATCAAAGTTCAGTGTTTTATTTACACTTGTCACACAGCAAACAGTCTTTAAATGCAGAACAAAGGAAAATGTAACAAAAAGTCCACCTGTATTCGTTAGGTGTTTGTTCACACCACAGACCATGCCATGCGGCATCAAGCAAGTCTTTTCCAGGCCTCCAGGCAGGCTGCTCACCAGCTTCCAATCTTGGAGCAAATGTAGGGAAGAACTCCACTCTCAGCTCTCTCTGGCAGTGTGAGCTGCAACTAGCAAATCCCCCTCAGCTCGTGAAACAGGTTTTCTTTAAAGCCAACAAAAAGGTGGTCTGGATTGTGGGGAATGACCCCCACTCTGCACTTGGTCATTCCCAGTAAGAGCCGTCCCGGATTGGCCTTCCAGCCATACTATGGCCATAGTGTCAGTCTGCATCGCAGCACAGACACTGAAAGAATACCGGCTCTTACTTCATCAAAGCCAGGAGCCTTGGTGACACATATCTCCCATCCACCACGATACCTTTCACCTTCTCACAACTCCAAAAAGGGTTATCTAGCACTGCTAATCAATGTTAGTCAACTCTTTGGCTATGCTCACATGCCGGAATTTCCGCACAAAGAGTCTCCGTGCGGACATTCCCGAGAGTCTTCATTCGAACATTCTGGAGAGTGTGGATGCCGGCATAATCTGCCTGCGCTAGGACAGCACAGGAATGTGCTGTCTAATAGACGGATATGCGTTCTGTGCAGTCTCTGCACAAATAATGAATGTGACACAGAAAATGGAATTTCTGTGCTGAAAACATCTGGCATGGAAATCCCACTGTGTGGACAGCACAGCAGAATCCCATTGAATTCAAAAAGAATCTGCTGCAGCGGAATCTCTGTGTCTCCAATGCGGAATCTGGCTTGGAAATTCTGCTGTGTGAACCTAGCCTTTATGCCAGAGCATAGCATTCAGCCCAGCAAGGGTCTTACAGTAAACCAGTGATGTATACATATCGCTGGTTTACTGTATATTGTTGCTGGGCAAGAGATATACAATGTATGTCTCCTGCTCAGCCTGAGATGTGCCCATGGCTGTATAGTTGCAGGAACAGCTCAGCCCTGCTAGGAGCAGGGACCCCCATCTGTATAGCAACTGGATTCCCAACTCCTGCATAGTATACATCTGTGTGCAATGCACCCTTGTATACCATACAGCCAGTGGAGGTAACCTCCTTGCACTCCCTGGGCCAGGCGCCCTGCATGACCCATGGAATGGTACCATGAAGGCAGTGAAAAACTGCCAGAAACATTTTCAAAATTCAAGAAAAAGCAGGGACAGTTTTTCTGGCAATTTTGCTAGTAAAAAAAACAAGTGGAAACCTAGCCTCAGTGTTAAGACCTGTGCCTTCATATATACGCTTGTAGCTGCAGGGCTGTAAAACTCTCTAATAATCCCTACAGAGGTAAAATCCTGCTTTATTTTGCAGTGGTGAAAAAAGCCCTGATGTTGCCTATAACTGAGGCATGATAGAGTTTCCATCCAGCTGTGCACTGATATACAATAAAGCAGTAGTTTATTATAACTGCTCAAGTTCTTTACACCTAGAAATATTGACTCTTTTTTAAAGTCATAAATGGAATTTTAGATGACCCTATAAGGCATATCATGCCTTATCAGCGACAAGCATGTCATAGCTGCAAAGCTTCTGAGATTGGTTTACCTGATCTAGAGGGCAGCCCATACAGTGCCTTCCCTACATATATGCTAATACAGAGATGTAGAGGTTTCAAACTCTAATTATCTGGGGGCCACTGGAGGTAGAGGCTGGGTGAGGCTGGGCCGCATGCGCCCCTCATATACAATGCCCCATCATGCACCCCTCACATACAATGTCCCATCATGCCCCCAGACAGGCCCCCAAATAGATATGACCTCCATCAGGTAGGGCTCCCCAGTAAGTACACAGGCCCCCATATAGATAAGACCCCCATCTGGTAGGGCTCCCCAGTAGGTACACAGGCCCCCAGATAAATATGACTCCCATGTGGTAGGGCTCCCAAGTAGGTATAGAGGCCCCAGATAGATATGATCCACATCACTGATGGGAATCATATCTATCTGGGGGCCTGTCTACCTACTGTGGAGCCCTACCTGATGATAAGGGGTTCCCAATAGGTGTACAGGTCCCCACATAGATATTACCCCCGGCAGGTTGTGCTCCTACTTAAACAATTATGCCCTCTAAAAGATAGGTTAGCCCCTGGTGATAAGCAGGTCCTCCCTTATTAGGCAAGTAATTAGGCAAGTTAAGTTAAGTTTCACAGCCACAGTACTTACATCTGCTTACACCTGCTGCAGCCTATATAAAGCCTTCTTTGCGGGGATACACGCATTAGCTGACGTCATCACATGCGCCACGCAGGACGTCAGCGTCCTAGTGTCCTGCACTGTGGATGTGATGACATCACCAATCGCGTGCGTCCCTCCAGGAAGGATTGATATAGGCTGCAGCAGGGAGACATAGGTACAGTAGCAGTGTGTGCCGGCGTGTGTGAAATCTTCTGCTTGCCCGAAGCAGGGCTAAATGCCTGAAGAAATCACCTGCCTGGCACCCGGGCCACAAAATGTTGTTCCGCGAGCCGGGAGTTTGACACCCCTGTAATACAGGGAAGCTGACAATCATTATGTGTAGGGGACCACCCTAAGGAATTGCTAGTGCAAAGAAACACTCTTCTGCTGTAATATTTGTAAATATTCCTGTTTTCTTGACAAATCTTCAGCTATCACATAATATTTTCAGACAGGTCCACCTTTAAAGTAATATTTATTTTCCAAATACATTGCTTATATTGCTTGTAGGGACTTCAGTCTACTGTATATTAATTCCATAACCACATCACAAACACAACAGCTTTCTGGCATAAATGCATGGAAAAATACATTGCTTATATTGCTTGTAGGGACTTCAGTCTAGTGTACATTGGTTTAATATCCAGATCACAAACATAACAGCTTTCTGGTATAAATGTATAGAAAAATACATTGCATGGGCCAAACAACATATTTTTCTGACAAATATGTTGAAGAAAGTAGGTAAATTTAAAATAAGACCAATTCTAAGTGCAATTTATTAATAAAGGTTGTAGAAAATTGTCAAAAAACAATGCCAGGTTCAACACAACAGTTTAACCTGATATCAATTGTATTAACCAGACATACACTGCAGGTGAAGATATAGTGGCTTACTGGTCACATAGTGCACAAGAGTCAATCCATTTGGGGCAAAAAGTAGCAAAATTATAGAGTTAGGATGTGCAATTATTACTGGACTGTACGTTATAGCAAAAGGAAAAAATGCTATTGATAATTCCTTAAAGGAAATCTGTCATCAGTTTCACCTGCACTAACTTTTCGGTACAGACAGGTAGTGCAGGTGACACTGATGACAACCATACTTTTCTGGTCCCATTCACGTCTCTGGTTTTCCTGCAATCTTCTGCCGTATCTTCCGCTGCGAGGCCAACTTGGAGCATGAGCTGAGCTTCGGTGACATCGCAAAGTTCCATCCATTCTTCAAGTCGGCCCCGGAAAGGAAGATATGGTGGAAGGTTGCGGGAAAACCAGATCACGGAACAGGACCAGGTAAGTATTGTCATCAGTGTTACCTGCACTATCTGTCTGTACCAACAGGTTAGTGCCGGTGAAACTGATGACAGATTTCCTTTATAAAAATTGTATTGTATTATGTAACCTATATTTAACTTATAGAATGAATAAATAGAATGTATCCATTTAAACACAGTGACATTCTAACATCACAGGATCACAGATGAGAAATGTATGAAATTGGCCATATGTCAACGGGATTTTCTTTTTCTGATAAAAATAGCAATTATGTCAGAAGTTTACATTGGACGGCATGTATCCTTGACTATACCTTTGATATTTCTCAGAGGTTATTTCAGAAAATGTAAATATCAGTGACAGATTCACTCATTGTTAATGCTTTGACGTCCTCATGTACATCATAGCATTGCTGCTAGTTCATATGCAAAAAGATAACTGAGGAGCTTCAGCACTTAAAGGAGAAATCAGTTTTAGTGTCTATTATATATTGTATATTAGTTAATTTTGAGATTGTCATTGTGATCACAAAACATTTCTTGTTAATCCGAATTCGAAAATACTGTATAAACAAACTTATGTGATGGTGTCATGTATTTTAGTACTGCCAAAAAATCGACATTTTGAGAAGAAATCACCTGTAAATAGAAACCTGTGGGTGTTATGCCGAGCGGTGTCTGCTCCTCCCCAGAGCGCTCGCGGCGTCTCTCTCTCTGCAGCGCCCCAGTCAGACCCGCGGACCGGGAGCGCTGCACTGACACTGCCGGCGGGGATGCGATTCGCATAGCGGGACGCGCCCGCTCGCGAATCGCATCCCAAGTCACTCACCTGTCCCGGTCCCCGGCTGTCATGTCCTGGCGCGCGCGGCTCCGCTCCTTAGGGCGCGCGCGCGCCAGCTCTCCGAGATTTAAAGGGCCAGTGCACCAATGATTGGTGCCTGGCCCAATCAGCCTAATTAGCTTCCACCTGCTCCCTGTCCATATTACCTCACTTCCCCTGCACTTCCTGGCCGGATCTTGTTGCCTTGTGCCAGTGAAAGACCGCAGCAAGACCATCTCGCTTTGCGGCGGGCTCTGGTGAATACCAGTAGCAACTAAGAACCGGTCCACCAACACGGTCCACGCCAATCCCTCGCTGACACAGAGGATCCACATCCAGCCTGCCGAATCGTAACAGTAGATCCGGCCATGGATCCCGCTGAGGTGCCGCTGCCAAGTCTCGCTGACCTATCCACGGTGGTCGCCCAGCAATTGCAGCAAATTGCCCAACAAGGACAGCAGCTGTCGCAGTTGACCGCCACGTTACAGCAACTTCTGCCACTGCTACAGCAGCAACCATCTACTCCGCCAGCTCCTGCACCTCCTCCGCAGCGAGTGGCCGCTCCTAGCCTCCGCTTGTCCCTGCCGGACAAATTTGATGGGGACTCCCGACTCTGCCGTGGCTTCTTGTCTCAATGTTCCCTACATATGGAGATGTTGTCGGACCAATTTCCTACAGAACGGTCTAAGGTGGCGTTCGTAGTGAGTCATCTATTTGGAAAGGCTTTGTCTTGGGCCACACCGCTCTGGGACCGCAATGATCCTGCCACAGCCACTGACCAGTCCTTCTTCGCTGAAGTCCGTAGTGTCTTCAAGGAACCAGCCCAAGCTTCTTCTGCCGAGACTGCCCTGCTGAACCTGGTCCAGGGTAACTCTTCAGTAGGCAAGTACGCCATCCAATTCCGTACTCTCGCTTCCGAATTATCTTGGAATAACGAGTCTCTCTGCGTGACCTTTAAAAAAGGCCTATCCAGTAGCATCAAGGATGTGCTGGCCGCACGAGAGATTCCTGCCAACCTGCAAGAACTTATCCATTTGGCCACCCACATTGACATGCGTTTTTCTGAGAGACACCAGGAGCTCCGCCAGGAAAAAGACCTTGATCTCTGGGCACCTCTCTCACAGTATCATTTGCAATCTAACCCTGTGCCTCCCGCCGAGGAGGCTATGCAAGTGGATCGGTCTCGCCTGACCCATGAAGAGAGGACTCGCCATAGGGATAACAATTTATGTCTGTACTGCGCCAGTACCGAACATTTCTTGATGAATTGCCCTATCCGTCCTCCACGTCTGGGAAACGCACGCACACACCCAGCTCACGTGGGTGTGGCGTCTCTTGGTACAAAGTCTGCTTCTCCACGTCTCACTGTGCCCGTGCGGATTTCTCCTTCTGCCAACTCCTACTTCTCAGCCGTGGCCTGCTTGGACTCTGGTGCTTCTGGAAATTTTATTCTGGACTCTTTGGTTAAAATGTTCTGCATCCCTGTGACCCATCTCGTCAAGCCGCTCTACATTTCTTCGGTCAACGGAGTGAAGTTGGACTGTGCTGTGCGTTACCGCACAGAACCCCTCTTAATGTGCATAGGACCCCATCACGAAAAGATTGAATTGTTCGTCCTTCCCAACTGCACCTCTGAAGTCCTCCTCGGTCTGCCATGGCTCCAGCATCATTCTCCCACCCTTGACTGGACCACCGGGGAGATCAAGAATTGGGGCCCTGCTTGCCGCAAGAAATGCCTCACGTCTGCTCCCAGTCCCGTCAGGCAAGCCTCAGTGCCTCCTCCTACACCTGGTCTCCCCAAGACCTATCAGGACTATGTTTTGCCTCCTCATAGCCCCCGTCCTGGTAACACTCTGCTCCGTGCCAAGCTTCACCCTCTGCCCTCCCTCCCCATTCCCACTCCTTCTGCACTGCCTGCCTTTGATGAGGAAACTCTACAATCGCTCCCAGTGTCCTCGTCCCACGTGAAGCAATTACCGGACAAAAAAAGGGGGAGACCTAAGGGGGGGGGGGTACTGTTACGCCGAGCGCTCCGGGTCCCTGCTCCTCCCCGGAGCGCTCGCGGCGTCTCTCTCTCTCTCTCTGCAGCGCCCCGGTCAGACCCGCTGACTGGGAGCGCTGCACTGACACTGCCGGCAGGGATGTGATTCGCATAGCGGGACGCGCCCGCTCGCGAATCGCATCCCAAGTCACTCACCTGTCCCGGCCCCTGGCTGTCATGTCCTGGCGCGCGCGGCTCCGCTCCTTAGGGCGAGCGCGTGCCAGCTCTCTGGGATTTAAAGGGCCAGTGCACCAATGATTGGTGCCTGGCCCAATCAGCCAAATTAGCTTCCACCTGCTCCCTGTCCATATTACCTCACTTCCCCTGCACTTCCTGGCCGGATCTTGTTGCCTTGTGCCAGTGAAAGCGTTTAGTGTTGTCCAAAGCCTGTGTTCCAGATCTCCTGCTATCCTCATTGACTACGAACCTTGCCGCCTGCCCAGACCTTCTGCTACGTCTGACCTTGCCTCTGCCTAAGTCCTTCTGTCCCACACCTTCTCAGCAGTCAGCGAGGTTGAGCCATTGCCGATGGATACCACCTGGTTGCTACCGCCGCAGCAAGACCATCCCGCTTTGCGGCGGGCTCTGGTGAATACCAGTAGCAACTTAGAAACGGTCCACCGACACGGTCCACGCCAATCCCTCGCTCACACAGAGGATCCACATCCAGCCTGCCGAATCGTAACAGTGGGTTATCCTAATCTGTTTTTTAAAAAACTGCATTTATTTTGGAGAAAATTTAAATGTTTGTACACAAGCTTAAAGGAGTAGTCCAGTGGTTACCCAGTGGGGAACAACTTATCCCCTATCCTAAGGATAGGGGATAAGTTTGAGATCGCAGGGGGTCCGACCGCTGGGGCCCCCTGCGATCTCCTGTACGGAGCCCAGACAGCCCGTGGGAAGGGGGAGTGTCGACCTCCGCACGAAGCGGCGGTCGACACGCCCCCTCAATACAACTCTATGGCAGAGCCGAAGCGCTGCCTTCGGCAATCTCCGGCTCTGCCATAGAGATGCATTGAGGGGGCGTGTCGGCCGCCGCTTCGTGCGGGGGTCGACACCCGCTATCTGCCCGGAGAGCCTGGGCCCCGTACAGAGAGATCGCAGGGGGCCCCAGCGGTCGGACCCCCCGCAATCTCAAACTTATCCCCTATCCTTAGGATAGGGGATACGATTTTCAACACTGGACTACCCCTTTAAGCTAAGTTTACATTGCCATCGGACTCCATTTTATGGTGCTCCATCGAAAGTTCCATTAAAACGACGGGAGTTTAGCGGAGAAAATAAAATAGTGCATAGGTCAATGGGATCCATTGGGACCTGGTGGAGTCAGTTGTACTTCAACCTTTTTGGGGCTGTTCGACACAAAAAAAGAGCCTGAATGGGACAGAGCTCAACGGCAATGGGAACTTAGCCTAAGGGGGATTCACTGCCCTCCTAAAAGTTTTTGGCTCATTATAAATACTAATTATAATTTACATTTGCTTCTAAGAAAATGAGAGGTGGTCACCTTTTAAAGATGTCTGAAAGCAAATCTAACTACTTATACATTGGTAAATTTACTGTATCCCCAAATAATATTATAGTTGTACCCGTCAGGCAATATTGGCTATCACCTAGCTTCCCCAGATATAAACATAACCAAAAAAGATTGAAAAACATTTTTAACAACTTGTCAAAAAAGAACAGAAGATCTTTACTAGTAATATTCTTATTTTACAGTGTAAAATGTTCATGCATACAGATACAAAAGTTCTTCATTGTACAAAGCCTGAATACAGCATCCATGGAAGTCTATGGTCATATACTGTAGTTAGGAGTAGCCGTATTAGTCCAGTGATGCAAAAAGCAAAATCATCTGCAGTTGCAGTATCTTTTTATTGGACTAACAAGATTTTGTAGAGACAAGCCTTCGGAATTCCTCCCTTTATCAAGTCATAAGCATTTCTGAGCTCACAAGGGGAAAACACACGTTCTATCTCACAAAATATGCAGGGATTAAAACAACATATGTGGAGAATGGACATTAAGGTGTGCCATAAATTGTATAGCTATAGGACGATAGACTACAGATAAGGATGAGGGGGGGGGGGGGCTGGAGAGCAGAGGTGAGAATGGTGGTTACGCTGGACAGAGGAGAAAGGACAATTTTACTACAGAACCATTGACTGAAGATAAGGCTTAGACAGGGGAGGGGGAGCAGGGGTGTAATGGTGTTAGAGCAGGGAGAGGGAAGACAGTTTAGAAAAGGTTATAGGAAATTTTGATAATGGGATAAGAAGCTTAAATCCACATTAAGTCCTCTGTTCTTGAAGTCATAAAAAACTATAATTTTGGCTTCAAATGTCTTTCTTTCGTGGGTGTTCTTGAAGTTTCCTTCAGGATCTTGATTTTGAGGTCCTATAGGGAGTGACCTGTTTGGGTGAAATGGTGTCCAACTGGGGTGCAATAGTCCTTTTCTCTATGGTTGTTGATGGACGGTCTGTGGAGTTTCTTCCTTTTATTGAGTGGCTGACTGGTCTCACCAATGTAACATCCCAGGTCACACTTGGTGCATTGTATCATGTAGACTACATTCTCTGTGGTGCAGGAGTATTGTCCCTTAATGTTGTATGTCTTGTTGTTGTGGAAGGTCTCAGAATTTGTGCAGATGTGTTGACAGAGTTTACAGCACGGTTTGGTGCAGGGTTTGGTCCCATTGTCTGTATCTGATGTTTCTGTGGGTAATTTCCTATTGACCAGCTTTTGTTTTAAGTTGGGTGGTTGTCTGAAGACTAAGATGGGTGGTTCAGGGAAGATTTGTCTTAACACCTAATTTTTGTTTTAAAACCTCATGGTTCTGTAGTAAAATTGTCCTTTCTCCTCTGTCCAGAGTAACCACCATTCTCACCTCTGCTCTCCAGCCCCCCCTCCCCTCATCCTTATCTGTAGTCTATCCTCCTATAGCTATACAATTTATGGCCCAACTTAATGTCCATTCTCCACACATGTTGTTTTAACCCCTGCATATTTTGTGAGATAGAACGTGTGTTATCCCCTTGTGAGCTCAGAAATGCTTTTGACTTGATAAATGGTGGAATCCCGAAAGCTTGTCTCTACAAAATCTTGTTAGTCCAATAAAAAAGGTATTACAAGATACTGTAACTACAGATGATTTTGCTTTATATATATATATATATATATATATATATATATATATATATACACAAGGTAAGCAGCACAACCTCAGTTGTCCATATATAGGAGATAGGAGTGCAAGCAAGAAATTGGGTCCCAGTCGCAGACCTCATCCATCGATGCAATACTTAGAGAATAGCAGCACTCCCAAACAGCATATGGTGAAAAGAACAGAGCTTTATTGGCCCATGTTTGTGCAACGTTTCAATGGTATCACACCATCTTCATCAAGCATGCTTGAGAAAGATGGTGTGATACCATCAAAACGTTGCACTAACATGGGCCAATAAAGCTCTGTTCTTTTCACCATATGCTGTTTGGGAGTGCTGCTATTCTCTAAGTATTGTGTATATATGTATATATTTCTGATAAATAAAGTATGATTCTTTATATCTGTCTATCTCACTTCTTATCTGTAGCTACTGCAATCATAAAAGTGATCACCTAAGATATATATATATATATATATATATATATATATATATATATATATAGATGAATAGATGTATATATATAGATATATAATAACATACAGGGTATAATCAGCTGACATGTAGACATCATAAAGACAGAACCCAAGATTGCACTTGCCTACTTGCTTTCTTTACAGAGGCTTAGTTCTGTAATTACCTGACTTGCTTATTCCGTTCATAGACCCCCCACTGTTCCTTACTCTCACAGCTCACATCCTTCAGCCTAATCAGAGGCAAAAGAAACCCTCCAGCATTGTGTGACAAATACGCCATGGGCTCTCTCAACAACAAAAAGGTTAACTGTTTTGGTGCAAAAACCAGAAGCTGAATCCAAGTGGTTAAAACAATGGCTTTGTAGAAGACCTGACACAGCTCGGAGAAAGCCCATTGGGGCAATTAATTAAAAACTGCAGTTTTAGCACAATGCCTTCAGTTAAGAGAAGGAAATATGCCGCTTACTGGAGGATGAAGGAGAAGAATAAGTGGCAGATCTCTATTTTTTTGTGTCAACATTTATCTTTATATGCTCATAAAATAATCTGGTAACAACAGCATTTTCATCCAATTTAATCCTTTTCCCCCGTTCTTCATAAAGTAACCAATTACCAATTCATTTAACAGCTGTGCACTTTTTTTTCATGAGGGCTACAGCTAGACACACAGAGCTCTTTAATCTTAAGAGGACAAAGTAGGATCACTTTCCAGTTAATGAACATAGGGTTAGCCATGCGGCCAGGTGACAGCTCTGATCTCGTATGTAGTTCAACTTACTGCCCTGTTAACAGGTTTGCTTTAATAGGCCGCGGCCTTCAGGAGTGATTTGTCTGACTGCGGATCATTACCACATGGTTAACCTGGTGTCCTTACACAAATATGGGATCATATAAACAATTAGTTTATTTCGATTTGCAAGAAGCCATTCACTACAATGGACCATGAGTTCAGAATCAAAGGTGATGCTTCACAGATACCTACAGTTATGCCAGGCATTTCAGTGAAACACACAATTCTACTACCACTGGAAATAATGTTAACATCTGAATAAAGAGAGAGGTAGATTTGTAAAAGATAGATATTGTATGCATCAGCCTTGTGGATACACAGGTGGGAGGTGAAAAATATGTTCTACTTCAGAATAATGGCTGGCAATCCTGTTGGGCTTGGGACCACATGGAACAGTCTTGACAAGAATGTTTTATTTTTATTTTTTTTGTTTTGCTTTTTGTTTTTGGTAGATTACTTAAAATGGCAATAGGAATCAACAACATGTGTACTTAAAGGGGTACTCCACCACTAGACATCTTATCTCCTATCCAAAGGATAGGGGGATAAGATTTCTGATTGCAGGGCTCCCACCACTGGGGATCCCTGTGATCTTCCTGCTGCAACCAGCGTTTGTTTAGAGCGTCGGGTGCAACTCCAGAGGCTCATGACATTACGGTCACGCCCTGCTCGTGATGTCATGACCACTCTCCCTCAATGCAAGTCATAGACTTGCATTGATGGGGCGTGGCCGTGACATCACGAGCAGGGTGTGACCGTGACGTTTTTCAGCCACCACCCGGCATCGCCAGTCATCCGGCATGGAGCGAAGTGTGATCCGTGCACCAGATGTCTGGGGTGTCGCAGCCGAGATCACGGGGGTCCCCAGCGAGATTGCGTGGGACCCCGCAAATCAGACATCTTATCCCCTATCCAAAGGATAGGGGATAAGATGTCTAGGGGTGGAGTACACCTTTAAAGAAGGGAGGCAGTCTGAAACCAATGATAATATACAACAGGATAAATGTTGAACAACTGGGAATGTCTGTCACTGAGGGATCTCACCTAGGTTCAGACCAAGTCCAAGACCAATTTCCTCCAAGGACAAAAGGACAAGTTGGCTGTGGGCTTTACTCCAGGAGTGCCTCACTTGGTCTTAACACCTATGTACAAACCACTATTCTCCAATGCCCCTGAGCTCACCATCCCAGGACATGCATGGCCTAGTGTACTTTACTGGTTCACTAGAGAGAGCAACCACCACCTTCAATCTCTTTTGCCAAAACGTTAGAACCTCCCAGTCAGGTTATCACCCTCCATAGATATCAGTGGCTAAATGAACCAACTGTCACCTCTGGAGTGATAACTATCACATGGGATAGGATATACAGTATACAAGATTGTTCAATATAGAAGCCCCAGTCCCTGGCTTATGGAACCTTCTGGCAATGCACAATCCTGTCCTAGATGCAGCATAAAACATATTCAGTATACAGGAAACATATCTAACAGGTACACATCGGCAACTCATTTACAGATAGATAGAGAGAAAGCTAGATAAATAAATAAATAGATAGATAGGTAGATAGATATTGATTCAAGATGTGGAACAGCACAACTAAGGCCCCTTTCACACTACCATTATCACAAGATAGTGTGAGGGCCATCAGGGCCACCGGGGAAAATAGTGGGAGAAAAAATACAGCTTGTGCCGTCTTTTTCTTCCGCTACTCCTGCTGACAAAAAGGGGCGCCCGACGGACCCCATTGACTATAATGGGGTCCATCGGGACCCGCTGTTGTCCATTGCACCACGTCAAAATGATGCCCATCAAACTAAAAAACAGAGAGAGTTTGATGGCCATTCTTGAATGGGTGCAACGGTAGTGTGAATGTAGCCTAATAGGTTAAAACATGCAGGGTACAAGCTGAGGTTGGGCTCTGATCCCAGAGGCCCGAAAGTATACCAAACAGATGCACAGCAGCACTCAGGGGTGTGGTTTAATGAAGTGTGGCTGTCACGATGCCGGCTGGCAGGTAGTGGATCCTCTGTGCCAGAGAGGGATGGCGAGGACCGCGCTAGTGGACCGGTTCTAAGCCACTACAGGTTTTCACCAGAGCCCGCCGCAAAGCGGGATGGTCTTGCTGCGGCGGTAGTGACCAGGTCGTATCCACTAGCAACGGCTCACCTCTCTGACTGCTGAAGATAGGCGAGGTACAAGGGAGTAGGCAGAAGCAAGGTCGGACGTAGCAGAAGGTCGGGGGCAGGCGGCAAGGATCGTAGTCAGGGGCAACGGCAGGAGGTCAGGAACACGGGCTAGGAACAAACAAGGGAACGCTTTCACTAGGCACAAGTGCAACAAGATCCGGCCAGGAAGTGCAGGGGAAGTGAGGTGATATAGGGAAGTGCACAGGTGGAAACTAATTAAGCTAATTGGAAGATTGGGCCAGGCACCATCATAGGTGCACTGGCCCTTTAAATTGCAGAGACCCGGCGCGCGCGCGCCCTAGGGAGCGGGGCCGCGCGCGCCGGGACAGGAGCGACGGGGAGCGAGTCAGGTACGGGGACCGGGGTGCGCATCGCGAGCGGGCGCCACCCGCATCGCGAATCGCATCCCGGCTGGAGGCGGGACCGCAGCGCACCCGGTCAGTGGATCTGACCGGGGCGCTGCAGCAACGAGGATGAGGCGAGCGCTCCGGGGAGGAACGGGGACCCGGAGCGCTCGGCGTAACAGTACCCCCCCCCTTGGGTCTCCCCCTCTTCTTGGGGCCAAAGAACCTGAGGAAAAAAAAATCAATTTTTCCGTGATGAGGTCCGATGCACATTAGGAGGGGTTCTGTGCGGAAACGCATGAGACAGTCCAATCTTTCATTGTTAATACAATTGATGTAGAGGGGTCTGGCGAGACTGGTCACAGGGACGTAGAACCTGTTGATAAGAGAGGCCAAAAAAAATTTTCCTGCAGATCCAGAATCCAAGAAGACCATAGTAGAGAAGGAGAAGGTAGAGGCAGATATCCGCACAGGCACAGTAAGGCGTGGAGAAGCAGAGTTGACATCAAGAACTGTGTCACCTTTGTGCGGAGTCAGCGTACGTCTTTCCAGGCGGGGAGGACGGATAGGACAATCCTTCAGGAAGTGTTCGGTACCGGCATAGTACAGGCAAAGATTCTCCATGCGGCGTCGTGTCCTCTCTTGAGGTGTCCAGCGAGACCGGTCAACTTGCATAGCCTCCGCGGCGGGAAGCACAGGAACGGATTGCAGAGGACCAGAGGAGAGAGGAGCCGGGGAGAAAAAACGCCTCGTGCGAACAAAGTCCATATCCAGGCGGAGCTCCAGACGCCATCCGGAAGAACGCATGTCAATGCGAGTGGCAAGATGAATGAGTTCATGCAGGTTAGCAGGAGTTTCTCGTGCGGCCAGAACATCTTTAATGTTGCTGGATAGGCCTTTTTTAAAGGTCGCGCAGAGAATCTCACTATTCCAGGACAACTCGGAAGCAAGAGCACGGAACTGAATGGCGTACTCGCCAACGGAAGAAACACCCTGGACCAGGTTCAGCAGGGCAGTCTTGGCAGAAGAGGCTCGGGCAGGCTCCTCGAAGACACCACGGACCTCAGCGAAGTAGGACTGGACTGTGGCTGTGGCAGGATCATTGCGGACCCCATCAAATTTGTCCGGCAGGGACAAGCAGGGGTTAGGAGCGGCCGGTTGCTGCGGAGGAGTTGCAGGAGCCGGCGGAGGAGATGGTTGTTGCAGCTGTAGCTGTGACTGAATTTGCTGTATCTGTGACTGAAGATGCAGTGTCACGGAGGTCAAGTATGCCAGCTGTTGATTTCGTTGGGCGATCTTTAGGGCTTGCTGGGCGACCAGTGTAGGGAGGTCGGTGACAACTGGCAGAGGAACTTCAGCGGGATCCATGGCCGGATCTACTGTCACGATGCCGGCTGGCAGGTAGTGGATCCTCTGTGCCAGAGAGGGATGGCGAGGACCGCGCTAGTGGACCGGTTCTAAGCCACTACAGGTTTTCACCAGAGCCCGCCGCAAAGCGGGATGGTCTTGCTGCGGCGGTAGTGACCAGGTCGTATCCACTAGCAACGGCTCACCTCTCTGACTGCTGAAGATAGGCGAGGTACAAGGGAGTAGGCAGAAGCAAGGTCGGACGTAGCAGAAGGTCGGGGGCAGGCAGCAAGGATCGTAGTCAGGGGCAACGGCAGGAGGTCAGGAACACGGGCTAGGAACAAACAAGGGAACGCTTTCACTAGGCACAAGTGCAACAAGATCCGGCCAGGAAGTGCAGGGGAAGTGAGGTGATATAGGGAAGTGCACAGGTGGAAACTAATTAAGCTAATTGGAAGATTGGGCCAGGCACCATCATAGGTGCACTGGCCCTTTAAATTGCAGAGACCCGGCGCGCGCGCGCCCTAGGGAGCGGGGCCGCGCGCGCCGGGACAGGACCGACGGGGAGCGAGTCAGGTACGGGGACCGGGGTGCGCATCGCGAGCGGGCGCCACCCGCATCGCGAATCGCATCCCGGCTGGAGGCGGGACCGCAGCGCACCCGGTCAGTGGATCTGACCGGGGCGCTGCAGCAACGAGGATGAGGCGAGCGCTCCGGGGAGGAACGGGGACCCGGAGCGCTCGGCGTAACAGTGGCTTTATACAATCACCAAAAGCAGTGACGTTTCAGACATCTCTGATGGCCATTGTCAAGCAGCATGAATCCCAAACGAATTCCAAATTATAAATAAATGAATTGGCTGAGCGAATTTTTCTTGACTTTAACCCCTTAAGGACACATGACGTACTGGAACGTCATGTGTCCACTCCCGATCTATAACGCGGGGCCACGGCGTGGCCCCGCGTCATAGCGGGTCGGGCCCGGCCTCTAACAACGGCCGGGACCCGTGGCTAATAGCGCGCGGCATTGATCGCTGTGCCGCGCGCTATTAACCCTTTAGACGCGGCGTTCAAAGTTGAACGCCGCGTCTAAAGTGAAACCGAAACCATGCCGGCTAGCTCAGTGGGCTGTTCGGGATAGCCGCGGTGAAATCGCGGCATCCCGAACAGCTGACAGGACAGCGGGAGGGCCCCTACCTGCCTCCTCGCTGTCCGATCGCCGAATGACTGCTCAGTGCCTGAGATCCAGGCATGAGCAGTCATGCGGCAGAATCATCGATCACTGGTTTCTTATGAGAAACCAGTGATCAATGTAAAAGATCAGTGTGTGCAGTGTTATAGGTCCCTATGGGACCTATAACACTGCAAAAAAAAAGTGCAAAAAAAAAGTGAATAAACATCATTTAACCCCTTCCCTATTAAAAGTTTGAATCACCCCCCTTTTCCCATAAAAGAAAAAACACAGTGTAAATAAAAATAAAAATAAACATAAATGGTATCGCCGCGTGCGGAAATGTCCGAATTATAAAAATATATCGTTAATTAAACCGCACGGTCAATGGCGTGCGCGCAAAAAAATTCCAAAGTCCAAAATAGTGCATTTTTGGTCACTTTTTATATCATGAAAAAATGAATAAAAAGCGATCAATAAGTCCTATCAATGCAAAAATGGTACCGTTAAAAACTTCAGATCACGGCGCAAAAAATGAGCCCTCATACCGCCCCATACACGGAAAAATAAAAAAGTTATAGGGGTCAGAAGATGACAATTTTAAACGTATTAATTTTCCTGCATGTAGTTATGATTTTTTCCAGAAGTCCGACAAAATCAAACCTATATAAGTAGGGTATCATTTTAATCATATGGACCTACAGAATACATATCAGGTGTCATTTTTACCGAAAAATGTACTACCTAGAAACGGAAGCCCCCAAAAGTTACAAAACAGCGTTTTTTTTAAAATTTTGTCGCACAATGATTTTTTTTCCCGCTTCACCATAGATTTTTGGGCAAAATGACTGACGTCATTACAAAGTAGAATTGGTGGCGCAAAAAATAAGCCATCATATGGATTTTTAGGTGTAAATTTGAAAGAGTTATGATTTTTTAAAGGCAAGGAGCAAAAAACGAAAATGCAAAAACGGAAAAACCTCCGGTCCTTAAGGGGTTAAGCTATAACTATAGCTGGCAGCATTTAGAATTAGGTGTCTTGATATTTTTGGTGCAGACTTGCTGATAACAGTCCTAGTCCTGAGGAAGAATACGAAACATGTGTTGAGGCGGCGGCGGGGGTACAGCGGTCTTGTAGCACTCAGTATGACCACCTTAGGAAATAACATATGACCATATTACTTTTCATGATTTTGTTATCATTGCATTTTTCTATGAGTGATAGAGTCTAGAGATGAGCTGTCCCCTGTCTTGTTTGTGGGATTGATTTTAAGGGTGGGTCGTTTTAATTGGGTGGGTCCTGTATTGTTTTTGTAATTGATTTTGGAATAAAGTTTTATAATTTTTATATACTTTTTGGATTTTTATTTAGTGCTGGTTGTAGGTTTACAGTCCTACATTGCATGATCTGGCGGCAGCAGGTTTTATCCGAAAGGTACCACCTGCAGTGAGATTCATGGCAAGCAATACGTTTCTTTGGAACCTCTTTCCCTGTCATGGAGCATTTTGTTGCAGCCATTTGTGATGAAGGATCATGATGCATTGCTGCGCTGAGGACAGCATGTTCTGAGTAGTAAGTTGACACATACTGCTTTCGCTTGAGGTGGAGTTGATGTAGGCTTTGATGTAGTATAATGGCTTTTCTCTTTTTACTCTACCATTAGAAAATGATATAGTAGAAAAAGCAACAAAAAAATATTCAATATTGACAATTCATGTGTTAAATATGTGATTTCCATAACCCAATTGTCTGGAATTTTTAGCTTTAGGACTCGTTCACACGAGCGGATGTGTTTCCTGCTGCGAGTTTGAAAGGGGGCGGGCTCTCTGTGGGCTGTCCACAGCAGACGCTATTGACTTCAATGGGGTCTGTTGTAGCTTTTTCACAGTGGAGAGTCTGCTGCCAAAAATTTGCCACAGGGAGCCCGCCCCCTTTTAAACTCACAACGGTAAACAAGAGTATGAAAGTAAATCCGCTCCTGTGGAAGAGCCCTCAAGGTTAGTTCCCACATTGTGCTGCAAATTGTCTGTCTGGATTTCCTGGGGGGAATTAACAGTGGAAATCAGTAAAGGCAAAATTGAGGGGATTTTTACAACTTTTGCCCATATGCTGTGGGAAGTTTTCACATGTAAATTGATCTGCAGTGCATATTTGTGAAACTGCATTGTGTCAATTTATGTCCCATGTATATTGCAATCAGTGTTGCTCGCGAATATTCGCAATGCAAATTTTATTCGCAAATATCGCATATTTGCGAATTCGCAACATTTGCGAATATAGCGCTACATATTCGCAATTACGAATATTCGTTAGTTTTTTTTTTTCACAGTACACATCACAGTGATCATCCCTCTCTGCTTCCAGCTTGTGTGGTGTAAAGAAGGCTCTAATACTAATGCATGAGACTGGCGTCCGAATTTTCGCATATGCGGAAATTTGCATATGCAAATGTTCACATATTCGAATTTTCACATATGTAAATTTCGCTAATATATGACGAATATTCGGCCATATATTCGCGACATATCGCAAATTCGAATATGGCCGCTCAACAATAGTTGCAATATGGTGGAGATTTTATCTATTGAATTTAATAGAAAAGTGAAAGGGGGGATTTATCATATCCATTATATCCAAAAATGGTGAAAAACGAAAAAGTCCCAAATTTTTTTGTGCAAGCTCTTTTGACCAGTTTTTGCCAGTTTGTGCGGTGCTTGAGTGGGGGGTGCTTTTGAAGTAGGGTTGTGGTGTGCATGAAAGGCTGCCCCATATGTACTACAATGCACTTCTTGATCAACTCAGCTTCTTGATAAATCCAGCAAACTCCTATTTAGACTGGTTAGACCGGCATGTGAGACATCAGTTTTTAAACACCAACCCCCCCCCCCCCCCCCGCCCATTTTAAATCTACAGTGACAACTTTGCACCAAAAACCATTCAATTTTACTGCAGAATTTACTACAGGAGAATACCACAGTAAATCGCCAACTTGTGAACATATGTGGATAACTTATAAAAAAAAAACATTTCTTATTCATGCTTTGTACTTTTTAGAGTGTGAAAATGTTTTTTTCCAATTCTTTGTTAACAATTGATTAGTTTCTCTTCTACAGATCATTATTATCACTATTATCTATCTATACCTTACAACCTATATGGTTCTATCCTGCTGTGAAGTATAGAGAGTCCATACAGCAAACTGTACAATGTGAGCTGTCCTCCAAGATTTCTCCCCGTCTACTATCTGAGCCTGTATGTAACTCCCTCCTCCTCTAACTCTGAGAGAGCAGAATGTATGTCTTAAAAATCACTGCAAAAATGTGCATAATCTTTAAGATCGAGTCTGAAGCCATTTTTATAGATTTATTAGCTTAATAAAATGTTATAGGAAAACTTTACAAGCCAGAGGTTTCTGATAATAAGCCAACAGGGTTTTATCCATACACACTGTTATTAAAGGGGTTCTCCGCTGCCCTGCCTTCCGGAGCTCTGTTCGCCCCTGTCACGCCCCCTTCCCATAGACTTTCGTTGAGGGGGCGGGCATGATGTCACAAGGGGGCGGGCATGATGTCATGAGGGGGCGGCCTTGAACAAGGAAGCCCTGCACACAGCGTTCGGAGTAATAAACTTCCGGACGCTGCGAGCGGAGCTCCGGAGGGCAGGGCAGCGGAGAACCCCTTTAAGGCTTAGGTTAGTATCCTGTTACTGTTAGGATGTTACTGTCAATGTAGTATAAAAAATGAACAAAAAAATGTACATTTAAATTATTAAATATGCACAATTCAAATACAACATAACTTTTCAACATTCTTTTTTTTACTTACCGTATATACTCGAGTATAAGCCGAGTTTTTCAGCACGATTTTTCGTGCTGAAAACACCCCCCTCGGCTTATACTCGAGTAAACTCTCCGCCCTCAGTGGTCTTCAACCTGCGGACCTCCAGATGTTTCAAAACTACAACTCCCAGCAAGCCCGGACAGCCATCGGCTGTCCGGACATGCTGGGAGTTGTAGTTTTGAAACATCTGGAGGTCCGCAGGTTGAAGACCACTGCCCGGGCCTTCGTCATCATCCAGCCCCCCCTCCCCCCCTTTAGTTTTGTACTCACCTCCGCTCGGCGGGACGTTCGGGTGAGCTGGTCGGGCCATCTGTGCTGCAGGACCGTCCGGTGGGGAGGGATGGTCGTTCCTGGCTGTCCATCTTCACCGGGTGGGCCTCTTCTCCGCGCTTCGCGCTTGGCCCCGGAATAATGACGTTTCCTTAATGACGACGCACAGGGACAAGGTTGTTGCTGAAGGATCAGAAGAGTGTGTTAGAAACAGAAAATGGAGGGGTTGTGGCATTACAGCCAACCATTATTACCAGAAGTTTGAATTGTATGGCAAAAGTCTAGTAGCTCTCCATAAGCACATTGACTACCTGTTGTTGAGTGTGTAAAGAATAAGTTCATCTAGTTCTGAATCTGCAACATGTGGTCTAAATTTTTTCAACTACACCTCCCTAAGGCCCCGTTCCCATATATGTGACAATCCGGCTCAGTTTCCCTCCAGGGTTCTAGTATAATGCCAAAAGGAAACTGATGCTTCAACCAATCTCATTGTTACAGTTCTGCTGTGATGCCGGACAGCAGAATAAGCCCAATGGAAGAACGTCTCCTGCAGCATTTTTCTATCTGGCAACACTTTTTTTGTATCAAAATGGAGAAATAAATCTCATGATAAGTGATTTTTACATTGGTTGTAGCATTATTTAAGTTCAAATGGAACTAAATGCAAACCCATCCTAAATAGGACTTTAGGCCTGTCTGGAGGACTTTTTACTGGTGTTTGGCAGGGGTCCCAGGGCTGGGTCACTTGTGATCTAGTATTTAGTTTATCTAAAATAGAAACAGAGGTGCTCCAATGTGAAAAGCACCACAGTACAATGGTAAGGAAACTGATTGGAACCGCTTACCGTAAGGTGTTGTGTGGCCACATACACAACAATGGATCCCGAATGTATTAGTGAAGAAGTCCAGTCCGCTGCTTTCCTGCATGTAAACGGAGGAATCAAGGAACTTCAAACGGAGGAAGTAATCAGGAAATGAAACGGCGGCAACCAGGCGCAGGACATCAGCGGTGAAGGAAGTAAGTACTTTTATTAACCAACATGCAACGCGTTTTGCTGTGCAGCGAAACGCGTTGCATGTCGGTTAATAAAAGTACTTACCTTGATTCCTCATTTCTTTAGTTTAGTAAGACATAACCTCTGTCCTTGTAGTTGCATAGAATATTTACAAATAAAAATATGTATAGATAAAATAAATAAAATTCAAGGCTAGCATTCCTTGAAGTGTGTGTGGCCCTCTTGGCTGTTACTTCTCATGTATACTGCGTGCCCGGGCTCTGATATTTCCTGGTTATGTTCTGGGACAGTTTTGCAATGAAGATTTGACAGCTTATGCATTAATAATTTAGAAGCAGAGGAGAGTGCCCTCAAACAGGACTGTTCTCCTGCTCCATCTGCTGCCGCTCCAGTGACAGGTCATTAACAGCTTCTGTACAGCAGGGACAAATCCGCACTGCTCTGCTTCGGAAAAAAACAAGTTGCTTCATTTTTAACATGTGCCTCTGACTGCATGGAACATAAACCAAGTGTAAACTGAGGCAGAGAACAACATGTCCCGGTATGACAGTAATCTTTACTGGCATCTGGGGGGGGTCGAGTTTTATTTTTAAGAGCTTTTTTGGCATTAAAAAAATAATTTTCCTCTCAGTCGTATGTCACTTGACAGGTTTAGAGCCTAAAGCTTTATGACATTTGACTTCAATATTAATCTCGCTTTTCCAATTCAAACTTTAGGTCCGAATATATGCAGAGATAGATTATACCACAGACCTAAATACAACTGTTCTATTTATAAGACATCATCACACATCAGGTTAAAAACCTGTCCTAGATTAATAAAAACCCAGTAAAATAATCAATAAAGTACTGACGCTTTGTTCCATTACAGCCATAACATGATCATTTATACCGATTATAAATCCATAATCAATAATGATATGCTTATTGAGCTTCCATATGCATATGCATTCTAATACTAGATATTAATGTGAGAACCAACCTCTTAATGTTCCTTTCATGATACTGCCAGAGGTTTTCTTCACCAGCATTGTATTGACACTGCTTCATAATCATCTCCTTGCTATACCATATGTTTGCAAGAAAAGTACTATTAATACTAATACTGTAAACTTCTGCAGATGTAAGTAAAACAGGCTCCGAAGCAGATCAAATACAGTATAATTGCAAGCTCAAAAGCAATCCTTTACACAGGAATTAGGTGGATGGTACCTCATCATTTTACATGTAAAGATTTAGCAGAGCAGACTATGCTATGTACTATCCCCAAATAAGGATCATTTTGTAGGTTTTTTACCTGTATATCTGCTAAAAACTATGTAGCTTTACTCAACTTACTAGGAGAATGCTTAAACAGTAATTACACAATGTAAGCATGTTAACTTGCATTTGTTGTGTTAAAAATGTGTTATCAAAACTAATAATATGCCAATTATATCAGCTTTTATATTGTTGTAGTTCTACTATGTTCTAATAGAGAGAAAATAACCCCAGGTCTTAGGTGCAAGAGATTTAATGCTATCTAATATTCAATATCTGTAAATGACAAGCTGGGCTGGGCCCTGATACGAGTGGGAAAATACATTCATATTAGGCTAGTGTGAACCCAGTCTATAGATATAATAGAGTATACAGATAGAACCTTGGACAGCAGATCAGTATTATACAGTTATGTAGACAGAAGGACCATGGACAGCAGATCAGTATTAAACAGTTATGTAGACAGAAGGACCTTGGACAGCAGATCAGTATTATACAGTTATGTAGACAGAAGGACCATGGACAGCAGATCAGTATTAAACAGTTATGTAGACAGAAGGACCTTGGACAGCAGATCAGTATTATACAGTTATGTAGACAGAAGGACCATGGACAGCAGATCAGTATTATACAGTTATGTAGACAGAAGGACCATGGACAGCAGATCAGTGTTATGCAGTTATGTAGACTGAAGGACCATGGACAGCAGATCAGTATTATACAGTTATGTAGGCAGAAGGACCTTGGACAGCAGATCAGTATTATACAGTTATGTAGACAGAAGGACCATGGACAGCAGATAAGTGTTATGCAGTTATGTAGACAGAAGGACCATGGACAGCAGATAAGTATTATACAGTTATGTAGACAGAAGGACCATGGACAGTAGATCAGTATTGTAAAAGTTTGTAGACAATAGGACTTTGGACAGCAGATCAGTGTTTATCAGTTATGTAGGTACAAGGACCATCGACAACAGATCAGTGTAACACAGTTATATAGATAGAAGGACTATGGACAGCAGATCAGTGTCACACAGTTACATAGATAGAAGGACTATGGACAGCAGATCAGTGTCACACAGTTATATAGATAGAAGGACTATAGACAGCAGATCAGTGTCACAAAGTTATATAGATAGAAGGACTATGGGCAGCAGATCAGTGTCACACAGTTATATAGATAGAAGGACTATGGACAGCAGATCAGTGTCACACAGTTATATAGATAGAAGGACTATGGACAGCAGATCAGTGTCACACAGTTATATAGATAGAAGGACTATAGACAGCAGATCAGCTGCAAACATCTGCTATAGATAAAAGGCCCATAGACAGCAGTCGAGTTACATAATATATTCATATATAGATTGAATGATAATAAAAAGCAGATTAGTAATAAAATGGTTATAGATAGAGATGCAATTGACAACAGATTAGCTGTATACAGAAATTTGATATATAAATAGAATGTTAGGATTTTCATTTTATGTGCAACTGAAAGGGTATTAGCTTTTTCCTAAAAGTTCTTCAAGTCTATTTATTCTCTCACTTGGCTGGCACAGAAAACAGAAAACATGTTCTAGGGTTGTCCGGAGCTAGACAGATGGCACCTACCCTGGAGATGTGCTCAACACAAAAACAAGCACATGTCCTTACTCAGGTTATTTCTCAGCTGGGTGAGGTATGACTCATTTTTACACTCATTTACAGTGTCACATTTGCCCAGTAATTATCACATCACATGGGTACGGTGTTCTCTGTGCACAGTTGTACAGTACACAAGCCCTGCAAGACCTATGCCATTAGTTCTGCTTCCTGTTTACCTACCCACTGTGAGATATTTTATTGTCAAGCCTTTTCCCGAGATAAGGATAGGAAATAAATGGACCAGACACATGTTGACTCGTCTCTGCTTCCCATCAACATCAGGTTCTGGGATTAAAATCAGATCTGGTCATTCCAGACTGAAGTATATCCACCAGGAGTAATTCCAAAATGAGGGTCCATCCTCATAGTGTTGTTGACCCAATATGGGAATCATTACTGAGCCATTGAATGGATTTATATGCACTCCATCAGCCTCTGATCCATGCTAGTGTATTCTATCCCAGAAGCACTGGTCCACAATACAGTACGGCAATGATGCATATTACAATTTTTATGTTACAGATTTATAAGGAAGCCATTAAAGAAAACTTTATAAAATTGGAGGCACATGAAGGTTCGCTATGGGCCTATAGCAGTCTATGGGCATGATAGTTTGGATCCGTATAATACAAATCAGTTCTATTTCCAGTTTTTTACTACCTATTAGCATGAGGATCACATTCTGCTTACTGCTCACCTGTTTGGATGCAATAATTCCAAATCTTCTAGATAACTTGGGATGAATTGTGCAAACAATGAATTATTTACGATAAGGATGATGCCATGGCAGTCCGCTGAAATTAATTGTTAACACCAACTTGCAGATCAATGGGGCTAAAATCAATGGTACTAAATTCTTTAGTAGGTTTATGTTGGTCTTAAACCAAGCTAGAAGTTCCCTTCCATCTTAAAAAATATATATTCATCTAATTTTTTATATGCTTGTTTTACATTGGTATTTAACTAATCTGGGAAACATCTGCAATGTCACAGCAGAAGAGAGATGGATTTAGATAACTAAGGTTTTCTATTTTGAAGCTGTAGAAAACACATGCTGATGTGATAAAAGGAATGCATTAGTTTGTGGTCATTTAGGATGTAATTTACAGGATTTGTTCTTCTATTGCAAATGTGCTTGAATTTTGTGCTTGACTCGACAAGGAGCATGACTTAGCAGCAAGCAAGCGACTTGGTAGCTAAGAAGCCTGGCCTGAAATGTAACACCATATGTCAAAATTTTGGCACAAACTGGTGTAATGTAAGCCAACTAAATAATGGTATAAAGATAGACAAAAATTCTACAGATGCACCACATTCATTAAACAACACTGCAAGTCTCTGTGATCAATTTGGTGCATTCTTAGGCTGACTAGTCTAAGTTTACACGCCTAAGTGTATCACTGATGGGAGCATCTTGTAACTGTCTGTCGCCAGCTTCGCCAGCACAACAGCAAATTTCTAAAGGGCCAATGTGCACACTGTTATCTACCCCCACAAATCTCTGGTCGGCACTATCCACTTGAGGTTGCTCCACCCATCACCTTGTGCCTGAGTAATATGGTAGTTACTTAGTGTCCATAGTGAAGGTGTATTGTTCAGATTATTGTACTGTGTAGTGTTATTCTATTTATCCTGCCCCATGCCTGTTTCTTGGTTTCCGATTTGCCTGATCCCTCCCTGTGCCATGTTGTCTTTGCTGTTGATGATCTAGATTCTTGACCTGTACCTGTTCTGCCTGCCTCGACCATCTGCCTGTATTTGTCTAAGTATCTGCTTCATTCCTGGATACTGTTCTGACCCTCCTTTATATGACTTAGACTGTTGACTATGCTTAACTGCCAGATATACTAGTGCCATGCATTTGCAACATCTGGTTTGCTGGGCTAGCCACAACTAGTTTTAGCATACTGGAGTGGGATAAACGGTGAAAACCTAAAAGAGATTAAGTCTTTGCTCCCAGATTTGGCCCAAAGCCCAACCAGTTAAATGGCATGGGGAAACATTATTAAACCCTTAGGGACTCAGCCTATTTTCACCTTAAGGACAAATTTTCTTGTTTGCATTTTCGCTTTTTCCTCCTTCCCTTCTAAAAATCATAACGCTTTAAATTTTGCACCATATAAGGGCTTGTTTTTTGCCTTTACCAATTGTTCTTTGCAATGACATCACTTATTTTATAATTTTATAAAAAGAAAAAACAAAACACCATTTTGTAACTTTTGGGGGCCCCCTGTAATGACCTGTTATGACCCCTATAACTTTTTTATTTTTCTGTGTACAGGGCGGTATGAGGGATTATTTTTTGCACCGTCATCTGTAGTTTTTATTGGTACCATTTTTGTTTTGATGGGACTTTTTGATCACTTTTTATTCATATTTTTATGGTATTTGAATATATTTTTTACATGTACGCCATCGACCGTGTGGTTTAGCTAACCTAATATTTGAATAGTTCGGGCATTTACACATGCAGCGGTACCACATATGATTAATTTTATTCTTTATTACATTATTTTATTTAAAAAATGGGAAAAGGGGGGTGATTTGAACTTTTAATAGGGAAGGGGTTAATGAACTTTCATAAAAAAAAGTTACACTTTTTTTTGCTAAAACATGCAATCTTCTGATTGCATACACTGATCAGTGCTATGCCGTTGCAAAGTCTAACCTGCAATCTGCTTCTCTAGCCTGCTGTGCAGGCATGGAGCAGTAGATCGCCGATCGGACAACCGAGAGGCAGGTGAGGACTCACTCATCGTCCGGTAAGCTGATCGGGACATCACAATTTTTTTTTTGATCGCGACGTCTAAAGGGTTGGCATTTGCCCGTAGCAACCGGGACCCACCGGGTTTAACCCGTTCTCTGCAGGTGACAACGGTTTAAACCCGTTATATCTGACCATGGCGTACAGATTCCTACAGAGTCCTTAAGGATCGGGGATGCAGGGCGTATGAATATGCCCTGCGTCCCCAAGAGTTTAATAAATCTATGTAAATATGAATATATTTTTGCACAATACAAATAGTAAAGGCACTCATCCACCTTAGACTGGAGTCGACTGAACCCATCGACTTCGGCATGCTTGGCCAGCTATCTAAACTTATTGGTCCCCCATTGTCTAAAGCTATTGGTACCCCACTTTCCTATTTATGCCACAGGAATACAGCGATTTCAAGGGGTTATACAGTTTTTGAAAAAATGAAAATGAAAACCTCAAATGTAATAAGAATAACATAAAACCTTTATGGATCCAACGGCAATTCAGCGCAAATATTCTGGTCAATGACGCAGTCTTTCTTTACCAGCAGCCATATAGTAATTAGTTGGAATCAAAAAGTACAAAGAACACAGGAAGTAAATGTATAACACTGAACTATTACCCCATAGGACTAGAGGTCCCAGTAAGGCCCCTCCTTCTACTAACAGGTTGTGTTAAATCACAGAAATATGTCAAAAGTTTTGATAATTCAGGGTCTCATTAGATCATTAGAATGATCTGGAAGGTACAGATGGCTGTGCGCTGCACTCCCTAACATGTGTGATTCCTGTCCAGTTTTACTGTACGTTATAAGTCTAGGGTGCCAGTAGTACTGCACAGCCACTGATTGGGTGTGGTGGTCACGTGCAGAGGGCTAGTAAACAAAGACCAAAGCACCCAACAGAATTTCATTACTGGATTGCCAAGTGATCGAAGAGGTAAGCTAAATGTTTTATGTTATTTCATTACATGAGACTTTCTTTGTCATTTTTCTGAAATGCTGTATGACGCCTTTAAGCGGGTTGGCAGTGGAACGTGGTCATTATCCATCAGGCAGCATATTCATGCCTTAGGTTGGGAGACATAAATAATTCCATGCACTTTGGGAATGGATATCATCAAATTAATATTGGAATCCTAAAGAGGGAGTTTAGAAAACTTGTAAGGATTTCTTGGGAATACCAAGATGCTTGCAGCTGCAGTTTTCTTCATTGGTTAAAAGCTTAGGTATAAAAGGGTATATGTACATTTGATCTATTGCAGAAGCGATGAAGGAGAAATAGGTGAGTTCACAAAGGTGAATTTTCACCCCATACGGTAATTTTTACTGGTCATTATTAATAATGCTACATGAATGCAGTGCAATATAGCACCATCTTTCCTCATGAGATAGAATTCAGTGTCACTGGCAAATTCATGCACATCATATTGTGTGTGTTAACTGGCCTTTGTGGACCACAGAAACATTAGCTAATTATGATATGCAAATGTTTTCTATAATATATTCGCTGAAAATTTGTAGGTGGAATAATGATACTCTGGTCCACATCAATATGCTAATGGGTTTATAGAATTTTTTTTTTCAAATAATTGCTGTAATTTGCGTTGCTGCATCTCACACCAGAAATATCCACAACTTTCAAGTAGGCTTTACTGTCTTTCATAATGGCCTTATCTCACAAATACACTTCTAAGAAATAATATGCTAAATAATCCCCTGTCCTTTTCTGGCTTTGGTGTGTTTAGGATGTTCTTATATAAGATTTATCCTAACCTGAGCAATGACCCAGTGCAAAGGGTCTGAATTGTGCAACTACACTTAAAAGGTGGAGATTATAGATTTGGAGCCGGGTCTTCATACTTCTGAGGCCTGGATTTTTTGATCCCATGTAGGTCTGAAATTATTTCAAAGTAAAAAATGTTTTTTCTTTTTTTTTTTTTTTTTTATAAAATGAAACTTAGTTCTTTTAAATACTTTTAAAAATAGACATCAAATTATAACTAGGAGATTTATCTTATTAAAAAAGTAAGATTCTCAGGTTTTTTTCTTTTCAAAACTTTTTTCTTGAACATAAAGAAATTTGCAGACAAACCAAAGCATAAAAAAATCATGTACAAAGATAAAAACACCTCCAAGAAGTCAAAGGTTCCAAAATATACGGTATCTGGTGGAAAGGTACAATTGGTAAACAAAATTTTTTAGTTACATTACTTCATTCAATGTAACAGGAAACATTTAAAAATGGAAAAACC
The DNA here is from genome assembly GCF_029499605.1 of Hyla sarda. Classification (NCBI taxonomy): domain Eukaryota; kingdom Metazoa; phylum Chordata; class Amphibia; order Anura; family Hylidae; genus Hyla; species Hyla sarda. The sequence continues at coordinate 301,885,940 of NC_079192.1, forward strand.
AGTTTGGGAGGCATTGCTCAGAATTTGAACAGAAAAGAAGGACTTTATTTTGGTAATGGGAACAACACGTTTCGACATTCATTAATCCTTCCTCAGGTCCACTAACAGTTCTAAAAAGAAACAAATATATATACAGAATGTTCCATTGTAATAAAAACAAAGGAAAAGTGAACTGGATTAAAAAGGTGTCTTGAGTAATTATTGTGTACTCGGCTATGACATGTAAAATAAATAAAAAATGAGATGGAGAATAAAATATGCACAAAGTGAAAAACATACATGTGACATTAAAGCATGATTATGGAAGATGACATTATAGCATGTGTAACGGGTCACGGCAGGTAGTGGATCCTTTGGGCCTGTGTGGATGATGACGTGAACCATGTCAGGGAGCGGAGTCTAAGGTGTCTCTGGTTTTCACCAGAGCCCGTCGCAAAGTGGAATGGTCTTGCTGTGGCAGGCGGCACCCAGGTCGCTACCCCTAGTACGACTCATCCACACAGGTAGCTGGGATGTGGCGTGGCACGAAAGGAAATTGGCAAGACGTAGTCAAGGTAGCAGTAGGACAGGGCAGGCGGCACAGGTGCAGGGTCACGTAATGTAACTAGGATCAGGAACACAGGAACACAGAATCTTTCTCTAGGACACAATGGCAAAAAAGATCTGGCTGGGAAAAAAGGGAGGAGCTGATACTTATAACAAGAGCACAGGTGAATACACTTAATTAAATGAGTACTGGTCCTTTAACGCTATTGATCTATAACGGACAAAGGCCGGGACCCGTGGCTAATAGCACGCGGCATTGATCGTGGTGCCGTGTGCTATTAACCCTTTAGACGCGGCATTCAAAGTTGAACACCGCGTCTAAAATGAAAGTGAAACCATGCCGGTTAGCTCAGAGAGCTGTTCGGGATAGCCGCGGCGAAATCGAAGATACAAAGTAGAATTGGTGGTGCAAACAATAAGCCATCAAATGGATTTTTAGGTGAAACATTGAAAGAGTTATGATTTTTTAAATGTAAGAAGGAAAAAACGAAAATGCAAAAACGGAAAAAAAGACGGGTCCTTAAGGGGTTAAATGCAAGCGTTGCGGCGCGTGCGTGCCCTAGGAGGCAGAGGCACACATGCTGGGTCTGCAGGAACAGAAAGACCAGGGAGGTGAGTGATGGTCTGGGATTCGCATGCAGGCGCGGGAACATGAGAAGAGAGCACTCACGGCCAGTGTGTCTGGCCGGAGCGCAGATGTTACAGCATGATTATGGAAGTTGACATTATAGCATGAATATGAAATATGACATAACATGATTATGTAGTATTCTTGCACGACAAAATTGAGATATACAAATATGACATTATAGCACAGTTGCAGGGGTGACATACTGATATTGCAAAAAAATGGCATAGTTATATAACATATGGAGAAATGATGTGTGTGATTACGTGTTGTGTTGCGTAATATACAAAAACACATAGGTAAAAAGCCACATCTGTTGCGCTGTGAAACCTGTACTTGTTGGATATGCTGATAAGAATAGCAATTTGAAGTGCACTCAAAGTTTATAAAACATAATGAACACTTACCCCCAGTTTAGAATGTACAGCGTACTGGGGTACTGTATAAAGGATGAGGAAGTAGTGTCAAAATGTAGAAGTTGTCATGTATAGGGGATGTAATGGGGATCAGTGATGCTGGTTCGGGCGTTCACTTTGTGCGGACCGGGCAGTGCTGACATACACAGGGCTGAGACTGATGCGAGCTATGTGCCCTGTATGTGAAGTGAAGGAACAGTATATGTGGAACTAGGAATGTCGTATGGATTCTGATACTATTCTGTAGTATAGGGAGCAAGTATTCTATGGATTCTAGTGTATGAATGATTGTGGAGAAAGAGAGTTGTGGAAAGGGGAGAAGCTGAGGGGAATTTATGGAATGAGGAATTACTGAAATGGGGTGGTAGGGTCATATATGATGATTTGTTGTTAGATGGATTGCATTGTTTTGGATGTATGAGACTGAAAAGGGTATGAACAGACTGAAAGGGATGCTGCATGTATATATTGGAAATAAATTAAAGGGGTATTCCAGGCAAAAACTTTTTTTTATATATCAACTGGCTGCGGAAAGTTGTTATCTTCTGAAGTTTTCTGTCTAACTGCTCAATGATGATGTCACGTCCCGGGAGCTGTGCATGATGGGAGAATATCCCCATAGGAACTGCACAGCTCCCGGGACGTGAGTCATCAGAAAGCAGTTAGACAGAAAACAGCAACTCAACTTCAGAAGCTAATAACTATTGGAAGGATTAAGATTTTTTAATAGAAGTAATTTACAAATCTGTTTAACTTTCTGCAGCCAGTTGATATGTAAAAAAAAGTTTTGGCCTGGAATACCCCTTTAAGGTTGTATGCTAGTGTATGATTTCACAGTGTCCGGTATCAATGTATAGATATTCCCTTATTGGAAAATGTATATTATTTAAATAAACACCTCTATAGGTGAAATTGCTCTTATAACAGAAAAGTTGTGTCAAATTCTCCCAGATTTTTCTGAATCCTAGTCATTAGCCTAAGTGCAAGCTCACATAAGGTTCTCTCACAGTAATGTACACATTAATACCAACATTATTTTAGTACATTTTGAACACAAACAGATAGGTAAGAGAACTCTACAAGAACATAATCATAATAAAATAAGACAACATATGTCTTAAAACAATTGAGACTTTTGTCATTTGTGTCATTTTGTACTTCTCTCATAGTTTTTCAAAAGTGTTAATTAAAAAAAGTTGGAGGGGGTGAAACCTCTTACTGACCATCAGATTACCTTACTCCATAAATAGGTGTAAATTATGGCACACATTTATGCCTTCTCATAGATGGCGTAGATTTGCTTAAAGTCGAGCTTTCTCTTAACAACAGTGTTTTACTCAAACTCTGGAGTTTTAGAACCTGACTGGGAATTTATGCTGAGCCAGACATCTCTCCAGAAGAAGAGAGTACCCTACTGCAGACAGCTGTTTCAGGGGGAACTCAGATGTTAAGTAGAGATCAGGGTGTGCTTGCTTGGCTAGTGAGTGCCCTGTTAATGTAGGTCAAAAGGGGTGTGATTTCTCCTTGGGTAGAACACCATAATGGTGCGTGAAGATTTGTAGGCCATTCTAAATTGATGTGTGCTACTCTTAGTAAAGATATGTAGCAGTAAAGACGCAAAAGGAGATGCTGAACCTCATAGAGCAATACCTTTGTCACAGTGACCACAGAGAATATAAATACTATGTTGTTCACCTTTCAGACTTTTGCTAAAGCTGCAACTACTTTTACAGCTGTCAGTCCCAAGCTGGGGATGTTATATGGAGAAATTCAATGATCCCAAAATTGGTAGCAGTAGGTTGCAGCAAATGCCAATGTAGGGTTGGACACATGTAACCAGGAGCAAAAGGGATAAATAAAAATGCAACCAATGTCACACATTTTTGCAGATTGTGTCTTCTTGATCAGATAAGTAGAATGTATCTTGGTACATCCTGCTGACCTGATGAAGGAGACACAGACTTTGTGCTTATCTGTTTTGCTGGTTATCACTTTTTAATGAGGTATTCCCAACATTCCACAGGATAGGGGATAACAAGATGATATGTCGGGGTCTGACTGCTAGGACTCAAGCATAGCACGTAGGATAGTTCACAAGCCCATTAGAGAAAGAATGGACCACTGACTGCCTATGTGGGAGACAGTTTTCCCTCAACTTCTGATGCAAATAAAAACAGAAAAAAAGTGTTCCACTAACTCCTCCATTAATATTCAGCACCTAACCCACTAACCCCTCTATAGGTTCAGCGCCTAGACCATCCAGGTGCTGGGACATGTTGCAGCCTATATGCAGCAAGACTCATTGGTGTTAAAAGCATAGAGGTGAACTACAAATAAAAAAAGAGATGCATTTCGGATATAAGATCTTTCTCCAAGGCTTATAGGACAAATATAAACTCTCTGATTATGTATGTAAATTCTTAATAGTAGCACCTCTTGGTAACACATGCCTGATTTTAAATGGACTTTAAAATAAGACGGTTGTATAAAATGTCAGTCAAGTCGAGTCCCCCTCGATAGGGTTGGGTTCACATATGTCCGGTCTAGTTTCCCTCCAGCGTGCACTGGAGAGAAACTGATGCTAGAACTGGTCCCATTCATTTGAATGAGACAGTTCACTATCATCCAGTGTCTCAATTTTGACGCTGGATGGTTGGACACGCCGGACAGCACTGGAAAGAGGAACACAGCTCCGATGTCCAGAAACAAGGGACGCTGGATGCCATACAACTTATGACAACTGATGCACATTGCCATAAGCTGCATCGAGATCTAGGCTGAGTTCATCTAAGCCCTGATGCCGGACATATGTGAACTCAGCCTCAGCCTTTTTTTTTTTTTTTGGACAACAACTCAGTTATTATTTTTAGTTCAGTTTTTTAAAACCAAAACCTGGAGTGAGTTCAAAAGCAATGGGAAATGTAAATAAAGGGACTGCTGGATCCATTTCTAAACAGTGTACAAAAAGTGTGTTATTGAGTCCCAAAGTGCACAATGTGAATGAAGCCTAACTCTGTCTATGCTTATTATGCTTATTTGGTACTTAAAGAACTCTAAGGCAACATAAAGACATTAATCAGAACATAACTTTGTACCTATACAGGTTTTTAAAAAGTTGTCTTCAAGGGAAAACATTCACTTGAAGCATTTGGCATCCTGGTATTTTTGTACAATTGGGGATAATGATTTGATACAGAGGTAAGCAAAAAACCTGGAAGCTGGTACTTATTCAAATCTGAGCAAATAATGTCTTTAGATGGCCATTTTCTTACCTCCTAGTACAGGTTAGAAAGACCATTTCATAAATGTACTCTGCACCCGTACAGATGCAAATGTTATCACAGAGTCAATTTAACAGTAAAACTGCATTCGGTTACAGCTTGATATTTAAATCCATAGTGAGGAATTAGGAGTGAATGTGACACATGCAAAAGAACAAATTACAACCATATGGAAATGATATGAAATAGTCTATTAGTGGAATAAAAATTCTTACAAATGGTTGCACATTTGCAAAGTGTTTGCTAAAGGTCATCATTTGACACTTTGGATATCTTTGAAAATTCGGAGTGGGAGGAGGAGTGAGCATACAAAGGAATAAAAGGGATCACGTGGAGAGCATAAGTAATGAAAAAGAAACAAACATAATTTCAGAAATGTACTGTACATAAGGCACTTGTTGTATTGTGATGTATTCACAAGCTCTTACATAGAATTTCACCTTGAAATGGAAAAGGCAAAAAAACTTAAGCATACATCTGGTCAATATGACCATTTCTTACTAAAATGAGTTTAAATGCTACCCAGGAGTCATGCAGCATATTAGCATTTAATGGCTAAAATTGACTCGAACAAAGTCACTTAGTGACCAAATTATGGGCATTAAAATGAATAGTGCCCACTGCTATACCCCTCAGTATACCTTAGCATCCTGTTCTTGATGAGATGCCAATGGATGCCTGTGATGTATGCCATAAATGCATAAGAAACCACTGCTTCTTCACTTTCCAGACACAAAACCCTGTTGATACATTCATAAAAGGGATCACTTTTCGACTACTTGGAAAAAGGCCATTGCTTCTTCCAATACTTCTGTGTGCATGTAAACACTGGCAGGCATCTGCCTTTAAAAAGGGATAATTTTTTGGAATTAATTTGAAAAAGAATAAAAAATACTCTAGTGCAGTGTGTTTCTATTCACCCTGTTAGTTACCACTGGGTACCATCTGTTTAACCTTAGTTATACATGTTGCCATAACTTTGAAATGTACTTTGCCTTAAAAACAGCCCAGGAGTACATAGATAAAAGTACATAGGTGACCTAACAGTGCTATACATGGCTTTTAGGACTCTTAGACAGTGTTATGTACATTTTGGGCAGTTGGTGAATTACAGTTTCAGACAGAACTAGTTCATTCAGAACTAGAAGTTTTGGCCAGACTTAGGCAAACCAGCAGAACGTAACTTTTGAAAAGTTTGCTCATCCCAACCTGTGACAGATTCTGTAAATTGGCAACTAGGCATCCATCACTCGTAGGCTAATATGGCATCCATTTAGCACATCCATTTTTTTTTTCAATGGTTCCTGTTGGTTAGAACAGCATAGTCTACTACACTACACTATTTGCAGCATATTAACATATACCAGCCAGCTGGGGCTTCCATCTGACAATGGATCCCTATGGAGATGTTTAACATGTAAGTCAGGAGCTTTTTAGATATTCACACTTAATGTAGAGAAAAATGTAATGTAAACCCTGCTTCAGTGACATTCTTTCCTAATACTGGTAAAATACAATATTGTCTCCCAGTCAGAGATAAGGCTTTGTTCATAGTTCATTCAGATGGGGCGTCCGTTTGGATTGGATAAGAGCGACAAACACAAATTGTTCCAGTCTGGTCCTCCATTAATACTTATAGATATGGAGACATAGAGGAATGCCACCTGCAGAAATTTTGCCAGGCAAAAAAAATTACATTGACGTTCTGCTCAATTTCAGTTTAAAACAAATAGAAAACAATAGGAACTATTTAGACCTCCATTTCCCGCTGACCTTGTATTGTAGTATAAAAAGCAGAGAGAACAGACGAGAATAATGGAGAGGTGTAAACTGTTAGAGGAGGGACTGTATTTACTGGTCATGTTTAATTTTTTTGTAAAAAGTAACATTGCTCTCCAAAAAATAACAATTTAAACAGTATTGTGTGGTGCTTTGTATTGTGCGGCTGCTCAATGAATAGTCATACCTTTTATATTGTTGACAATATAAATAAATGATTTTTCCAGTCATGCCCACAAGTTAAATTGGATTGTCTGAGATGCAAAACAGTAGCTGAATTGTTCGCACTGACAAAGCGATTTATAATTTACACAAACATCCAGAATAGCTACGGAAAAGAGAATGAACTTGTGCAGCTTAAAGGTGCCACCACCTGCTCTCTCTCTACTCCATCTACTGATGTACAAACAGTCCAATTACGGACCCCTAGACCCTTGTACTATAATATTTATGAGGTGCCTAACATGAAGGAAAAAAACATTATTACTTTGACAATATATGTAATTGTTACGCCGAGCGCTCCGGGTCCCCGTTCCTCCCCGGAGCGCCCGCCTCATCTTCGTTGTTGCAGCGCCCCGGTCAGATCCACTGACCGGGTGCGCTGCGGTCCCGCCTTCAGCCGGGATGCGATTCGCGATGCGGATAGCGCCCGCTCGCGATGCGCACCCCGGCCCCCGTACCTGACTCGCTCTCCCTCGGTCCTGTCCCGGCGCGCGCGGCCCCGCTCCCTAGGGCGCGCGCGCGCCGGGTCTCTGCGATTTAAAGGGCCAGTGCACCAATGATGGTGCCTGGCCCAATCTTCCCAATTAGCTTAATTGGTAATCACCTGTGCACTTCCCTATATTACCTCACTTCCCTTGCACTCCCTTGCCGGATCTTGTTGCCTTAGTGCCTAGTGAAAGCGTTCCCTAGTCTGTTCCTAGTCCGTGTTCCTGACCTCCTGCCGTTGCCCCTGACTACGATCCTTGCCGCCTGCCCCCGACCTTCTGCTACGTCCGACCTTGCTTCTGCCTACTCCATTGTACTGCGCCTATCTTCAGCATCTTCAGCAGCCAGAGAGGTGAGCCGTTGCTAGTGGATACGACCTGGTCACTACCGCCGCAGCAAGACCATCCCGCTTTGCGGCGGGCTCTGGTGAAAACCTGTAGTGGCTTAGAACCGGTCCACTAGCGCGGTCCTCGCCATCCCTCTCTGGCACAGAGGATCCACTACCTGCCAGCCGACATCGTGACAGTAGATCCGGCCATGGATCCCGCTGAGGTTCCCCTGCCAGTTGTCTCTGATATCGCCCGACAGATCGCCCATCTAACCCACCAGCTGTCGGAAGTGTCCACCATTTTGCACCAACATTCGCAACTTCTTCAGCAATCATCTCCTCCGCCAGCTCCTGCACCTCCTCCGCAGCGAGTGGCCACTCCTAGCCTCTGCCTGTCCTTGCCGGACAAATTTAATGGGGACTCTAAGTATTGCCGTGGCTTTCTTTCGCAATGTTCCCAGCACTTGGAGATGATGTCGGACCAGTTTCCTACTGAAAGGTCTAAGGTGGCTTTCGTGTTCTGCCTTCTGTCTGGAAAAGCCCTGTCATGGGCCGCACCGCTCTGGGACCGCAATGACCCCGTCACTGCCTCTGTACACTCCTTCTTCTCGGAAATTCGAAGTGTCTTTGAGGAACCTGCCCGAGCTTCTTCAGCCGAGATTGCCCTGCTGAACCTGGCCCAGGGTGTTTCTTCCGTTGGCGAGTACGCCATTCAGTTCCGTGCTCTTGCTTACGAGTTGTCCTGGAATAGTGAGACTCTCTGCGCGACCTTTAAAAAAGGCCTATCCAGCAACATTAAAGATGTTCTGGCCGCACGAGAGACTCCTGCTGACCTACATGAACTCATTCATCTAGCCACTCGCATTGACATGCGTTCTTCCGGATGGCGTCTGGAGCTCCGCCTGGATATGGACTTTGTTCGCACGAAGCGTTTTTTCTCTCCGGCTCCTCTCTCCTCTGGTCCTCTGCAATCTGTTCCTGTGCTTCCCGCCGCGGAGGCTATGCATGTTGACCGGTCTTGCTTGACACCTCAAGAGAGGACACGACGCCGCATGGAGAATCTTTGCCTGTACTATGCCGGTACCGAACACTTCCTGAAGGATTGTCCTATCCGTCCTCCCCGCCTGGAAAGACGCACGCTGACTCCGCACGAAGGTGACACAGTTCTTGATGTCAACTCTGCTTCTCCACGCCTTACTGTGCCTGTGCGGATATCTGCCTCTACCTTCTCCTTCTCTACTATGCTCTTCTTGGATTCCGGATCTGCAGGAAAATTTTTTTTGGCCTCTCTCATCAACAGGTTCTACGTTCCTGTGACCAGTCTCGCCAGACCCCTCTACATCTATTGTTTTTACAATAAAAGATTGGACTGTCTCGTACGTTTCCACACAGAACCCCTCCTAATTTGCATCGGACCTCATCACGGAAAAATTGAGTTTGTTTTCCTCAGGTTCTTTGGCCCCAAGAAGAGGGGGAGACCCAAGGGGGGGGGGTACTGTTACGCCGAGCGCTCCGGGTCCCCGTTCCTCCCCGGAGCGCCCGCCTCATCTTCGTTGTTGCAGCGCCCCGGTCAGATCCACTGACCGGGTGCGCTGCGGTCCCGCCTTCAGCCGGGATGCGATTCGCGATGCGGATAGCGCCCGCTCGCGATGCGCACCCCGGCCCCCGTACCTGACTCGCTCTCCCTCGGTCCTGTCCCGGCGCGCGCGGCCCCGCTCCCTAGGGCGCGCGCGCGCCGGGTCTCTGTGATTTAAAGGGCCAGTGCACCAATGATGGTGCCTGGCCCAATCTTCCCAATTAGCTTAATTGGTAATCACCTGTGCACTTCCCTATATTACCTCACTTCCCTTGCACTCCCTTGCCGGATCTTGTTGCCTTAGTGCCTAGTGAAAGCGTTCCCTAGTCTGTTCCTAGTCCGTGTTCCTGACCTCCTGCCGTTGCCCCTGACTACGATCCTTGCCGCCTGCCCCCGACCTTCTGCTACGTCCGACCTTGCTTCTGCCTACTCCATTGTACTGCGCCTATCTTCAGCATCTTCAGCAGCCAGAGAGGTGAGCCGTTGCTAGTGGATACGACCTGGTCACTACCGCCGCAGCAAGACCATCCCGCTTTGCGGCGGGCTCTGGTGAAAACCTGTAGTGGCTTAGAACCGGTCCACTAGCGCGGTCCTCGCCATCCCTCTCTGGCACAGAGGATCCACTACCTGCCAGCCGACATCGTGACAGTAATTTTTCTAGATTACAGAAACATTTCCATAGAAGAGGATTTAACAGTATGCTGTCCTTATTTTCTCTTTAATACAGTGATTCAAAACATTTGAAGATCACATTGAACAAAAGTTGGCAATCTTGTAGCCAATGATATATCAAGATAAATAGTGTAACATGAACTTTGAGGATTAAGACTATATTTTCCATAAATAAAGTATTGTTCAGATATTTCAAGGAAATGTATTGGATCAATGCTGCGGAATAGTAGATTCAACAAGAGGAAGGTACATAAAACGCACTCACTGGGTATTATGCCAAAGAAGGGTATTTTTATTCCAGGGGTCACATGGAATACAGGAATCAAGGTCAGGAAGAGAGGAGAGAAAGAGCACGGCCGGGGGTGCGCTTACATGGAACAAATAGAATAGCTGAATTCAACAAGAGGAAGGTACATTAAAAGCACTCACCCGGTATTATGCCAAAAAAGGGAATCTTTATTCCAGGGGTCATATGGAATACAGGAATCAAGGTCGGGAAGAGAGGAGAGAAAGAGCTCTGCCCCTGGGGCGTGACCAAGTGGAGAACCCGCGAAACGGGACCATCGTTCCATGAGCTCGGCTGAGCTCGGCCGAGCTCTTTCTCTCCTCTCTTCCGACCATGATTCCTGTATTCCATGTGACCCCTGGAATAAAGATTCCTTTCTTTGGCATAATACCGGGTGAGTGCGTTTTATGTACCTTCCTCTTGTTGAATTCAGCTATTCTATTTGTTCCATGTAAGCGCACCCCCGACACCCTTGCAGCACCGCCCGTCCATCTGTATCAGTCCACCTTCAGTGCTTTACAGGACCATCAGAGTATACTACAGTGCCGGCTCTTCTATCTATATACAGTCAGAATAGTAGATTGGATGTGATATTACTATGTATTATTACCCACTGCTACATACAGAAACCTATATACACTCACTGACAAAAAGAAGGAATGCACAAAGAAGTTTAATCGTCAAAGATAATAAGATGTAATGAAGGTGCCATCTGTGTCTGGATGGTAAACTGGGGAGCTGCTCCCGGAACCACTGCTTCTATCGCCTAACAGCTTGGTCACAAAAGCCTAGATGGAGGCAATTCATCAAAACAACCATCCTGCTTCTCTCTTTTCAAAGTCTCCACACTGGGAAAAATGTCTTTGAGTGAACTGTGGCATGTCTAGCAGTGATCTCTCCCAGGAGGTACATTACCCAAAAGTAGCTTCTGAGAGCCTTTTTATAGGGCAGCAGAGGAAGTACTTTTACCCCTTTTTGTGGCAATACTCAGTGTCTAATCAGACAACACCTACACATCTGCCTGAGACAGAATGCTTACGAAGTTTTGCAGCAATTCAACATTTTGATCCTTTAATCATTGAGTGCATTTAGTTTTTTGTCAATGAGAGTTTGTTAATGTTTGTGCAATCTTTAAGTCTATGCTATGTTATACTGCACCAAGAAGCAGATTGTTTTTTCCTTGGTAACTCAAGCTGGATCTGCTACTAAAATTTTATAAGTATTTAATTTAAAAAAAAACATCCTACTATCCCATTATCTCGTCCCTCGTCCTTTGACTTCATGCCTGTTAGTCTTGGACATGACACATTTTATTGTGAAATGCTGGTGTGAAATGTCCACATTATATTATCAGATCTGAGTGAATGTTAAAATTGGTGGCCTCTTAAGAAAACTCATTTGCAAAAACCCCAAAAGTGCATTCTGAGGTAATGGAATCTCTCATTTAACTGTGAGCAGTAAAAGTGTTTCTCTGTGTAATGATGCTGGTGGTTTGCTAAGCTGTAGAACCTTGTTTCATCTATAGTAGTCCCCTTTCCTGAGTTATAATAATTGCTATTTGTACTCAGATGCTCCCTGGACTTATGGTTGGGCAGGGAAGATAAACCCATCATTTCTTAAGAGGCCACCGATAAAATGAAAACTCTGCTAAAAGCCCACTAGATACCTGCCACCCTATGATGTTGTACTATATTTTCATAATTCGGTTGTATGGAGCACAAATATACAACAATAGATTTTCAGGTATGACCACTGCCAATGAAAATGCATTTCAGTGTCCATATCAACAGCCAGACACAACTAAAATGCACCATGGATCCATTCTTTCAGTTTCTGCAACAACATAACTAAATAATAAACCAAATAATGAAGTGGTGGGTGTTGACCTGCCATGCATAATTCTCTGAAGAAGAGGTGAGAGGATCTTTACCAATTTTTGTCTCTGGAGGAAGCAACAGATTACATAGACAGGATATTAATTTCAGTAGGAACCATGTAATGCTTCATTCCCTCTGTGGGGGCACTTCAGGGAACAGACAGTTGCTGCTGGGTTTTCCTATAAAATGCAGCTGTTCACAGGGAATTCCAGCAGTAGAACATCAGTTCCTTTTTGTTAGACCCCTCTAACAAAAAGAGAATAAAAATGATAAACAACCCATTTAACTAAGAAGCTCAAAAATGTATTTAGTAAATAATAAAAGGAAGTTGGCAGACCATTTTCTCGCTCCTGTGATTTATCATATTGCTAGAGTGGCCCAAGGGATCTCGTATATTAAGAAATGTCCAATCATCAAGCTGTCAATGTGGGGGTTAATCGTAGGCGGACAACTGTGTTATTGCTCAGAATGTCCAATCTGATTGAATTAAGCATGGAACGAGTTAGTAGTAATGTTCTTCAGAAGCTCCATAATCAGCAAATGTAATGCAATTAGTGTGTTTTTTTTTTAGATTATATTAGTGTAGGACAATTTACTCAGTTTATTTCCAGGTTTTACATTTTTTTTCATAACACGACTGTTTTCTCGGCTTGACTCTTCAGCGAAGACATTTTTCATCTCAGCGAACACATAAAAACAGGGCTTTTAGTAAAATCGTTCTGATCCATGGAGTTGAGAAATTGTATTCTACTTTTTAAGACTGGTGGATAAAATGCGGGACAAACAGGCTTGTTAAAATCAGAATTTATATCATTATCTGCAACTCTGCGTGAAACATGACATTTTGAAATCCAGTGGCGTCCGCTGCCAATACATAAAGCAAAATGCTTTTCCGAGCATGCTGTGTTGAGTACACTAAATAGTTAAAAAATACATTGCTGACTTTTCTCTAAGGAGCCTAGATAAATTGTGCCCACCACGTTAACATTAGATGCCACTGCACACATACATCTATCTCCCAGTGGGAGGCAGTTCTCAGAGTCCCAGTAATAATGCTCTGTCAGTCCTCCCAGTATGATGAGCCTGTCAGTGCTGACAAGGGGAATTACTGGGACCCCGAGACGCTGTGTCACAGGAGGAGGGAGGAATGTTCTCCTTTATCAGATCTGTTTTCAGTTTAATTGCTTGAAAACAGACTTCTCAGTAGATGAAATGACAAGGAAGGGATGATGGAGAAGGAAAAAGGGTGAACTCCAGAGAGGCGCACTGCCATCCTTGCATCTAGTTTCGGAAAACATATGATCATAGGATGCCCTGTATGAAGGGTGCATGAGAAATAAACCTACTGACTATCTGCATGACCCGGCCACATTAAACGTATTCCATCTAAAGTAATGTTTATCATGACTTCATTGTAAATAGTTACCTACTAGGACAAGGATCAAGAGCCTTTGTGGTCAATTGGATTAGGCCAACGTCCAGGGAGGTGTCACTTCTGATTATGGTCTGTGGCATACTACTTGGAGAGATCTTGCAAAGTGTGTTCGCAGAGATGATTTTTATTAGCTGATGCTGTAATGCCTAGAACATTGAGCATTAATGTGCACCCCATGGTGAATCTAACAGGCAGACATAATATGTGCAAGCTGTAAATGTGTCTCACAGAAATAGAGAGCGACATAAAAATGATTCAAAGCGTCTTCAAAAATAACTAAATATGGCAGATCAGTTACACATGCAAGTAGTTTTTTTTTATCATTAAAGTTAATTTACATGTATTCAAAATAGTAGACCAGTCCTGGCTGAATGTACAAAGCAAACATTAATCCTGAAAGTGCATATCAAATTTTAACATTGTCTTTTTTTATATTTAATAAAAAATATTTGCCAAATAATTCCTTCTTCTATAGTTCCAAAATCCTTGCACATACATAGATTTAAAGAAGATCTATCAATTCACATTATCACTGTCCCTTTAAAACAGCTGATTGGCAGGGGTGGCAAGAGTTGACATCCTGCTGATCAATTTTATGAGCATGGATACCTCATTTAACCCTTTCCCTATGACCTATATTTATGTAACGGGTGAGAACACGTTAGCATAAAATGACCTATATTTATGTCATGAAGCATTAAAATCTATGGAACGAGCACAGGAGCTGCACTTGCTTCATAGATGGAGAGAAATGGCTGCTATCAGCATCCAGGAATCACTGCTAATCAAACATATCGATGCTCTGCATTAACCCATTAGATCCCTCATTTAAAGATGACCGTGGAATTTAAAAGTCAAAATTACTGGTGCTAGAGGGTCTTGGGGGCCAATCGGGAACTCCGCCGGGTATTTGCGTGGTCCTGATCAGCTAAAATGATGTATAAAATCCAAGTGCACTCTTAAAGTTATGTTAAAAAAAAATTGTTTTTATGAAACTTTAGGCTACGTGTTGATATCACATATTGGTAATCTTTACAGCCATAAATGGGAGGGTGAGAAGAGGGTTGCACTGACAATCCAACACAATGGGCAGCACATTGAACACATTTTATAAGTGGTCATAAACTTGTAAATAACTCATGAAAGAATAAAGTTATGTTAAAACCAAGCACATCATTGTTTTTCTTGTGAAATTCCCTATAAGTTTCATGTGTCACATGACCCTCTTCCTATTGAAAAAAACAAAAGTTGGATTCAAAATGGCCAACTTCAAAATGGCCGCCATGGTCACCATCTTGAAAAGTTTCCCCCCTCACATATACTAATGTGCCACAAACAGGAAGTTAATATCACCAACCATTCCCATTTTATTAAGGTGTATCCATATAAATGACCCACCCTGTATATATATATATATATATATATATATATATATATATATATATATATATATATTAGATTTGGCAAATACTCTGGGATGGGAATTGGAATATAGATATCCCAAAACACCTTCCAACTGAAAATAGCCATTTTTATGATGATAGCTTTTACTATAGCCCAAAAATGTCTGTAAATATAGTTGAAAATGAAAGAGAGAAAAACATCTAAAACATAATCAAAAATACCCCAAAAGCCTGAAAATGGTGTGTGCACATTGTCCTGAAAGGAAATAAATGGTGTTTCAGCTGTTACAGTAAGTATTTTGTATGGTTTGTAGCTCATAACACATGTGGATTCCACCCAAAATAGGAAATGAAGAGCAATGTATTTAAAATGGTTCCTAGAGTTACAGAGAACAGTGTCTGTAAGTTTCTCCTCAATGACGACAATGATGCTTTATACGCCTCAACTGTGAGAAATGTTCCTTCCATTTGACACTCAAAGACACAACAGTAAATCATATTTTTCTTACAAAGCAAATACATTCTATACTTCATACACAATTCCCAATAGGCTTCCTTTCGATAGTTACGAATTTCCAAACCTTCCACCAGGGAATGCAAATCTATCAATTAGTAGAACACATTGCCATCCGAGACAATCTAATGCCAATTATAAATTTGTGCTTCAAAAGATATTTACAGCATTAAACACTCCGCACTTTATTGCATCTCGTGCTTACAGTCTTAAAAATTCCCCTGAACAGATTCGGGTGAGCCAGATATTAGGCCATTGGAATGTCTTATCCTCCTATTAATTACAAGACATCCATTTTTTTTCCTTAATATACTTCAAGCCTCTACTAAAGAGAAGGAGCTATGGATAATGGGTAATAAAGTCTGACTTAATGCTCTGGGTTTGCAGTGGGTAATTTATATCTGCTGATAGCAGCTCCCGACTCCCAATTACCCATTAGCAGCAGAGATAACAACATGCTCACTGAGCCCCATTCAACTTTATGAGTGGCTGCTCCCATGCAATAAATACCCTGCAGAGGACAATACAGAACATGCCGCCCCAGGTTACCACATTTCTTCTTTTTGGTCTTAGTTTTAATTGTGCATGCAATTATTGGAGATTCATTAAGAACCTCTCTCAGGGACATAATCCATTTACTCTTTGTCTGGGACGTCCATTTTACAGTCTTTGCATTTGTCATTCAAAGCAGGAAAATCCTCTGCTAAATGTGTCTTTCCCAGTGAGGGGTCTATCTGAAAAATGATTCTTTAGATACAGTGGTCCCTCAACAAACGATGGTAATCCGTTCGAAATGGACCATCGTTTGTTGAAACCATCGTATGTTGAGGGATCCGGGCAATGTAAAGTATAGGACAGTGGTCTACAACCTGCCGATCTCCAGATGTTGCAAAACTACAACACCCAGCATGCCCGGACAGCCAACGGCTGTCCGGGCATGCTGGGAGTTGTAGTTTTGCAACATCTGGAGGTCCGCAGGTTGAAGACCACTGGTATTGAAGGTTGTACTCACCTGTTCCCGCCGCTCCGGACCGTCACCGCTGCCCTCGATGTTGCCTTCCATCAATGTCGCCACGTCCCCGGGGTGTCCCCGACGCTCCGGCAAGGCCTCTGCTTCCCCGACATCCTCGCTCTCCATTGCCGCCATCATATTGTTACACACGCCGCTCCTATTGGATGACGGGACGGCGTTCTCAACAACGTGATGACGTTGGAGGAGAGTGCCGACGATGCAGAGGATCCCGAAGAGGACGCGCCGGAGCCTCGAGGACAGGTAAGAGACCATCACCGGAGCACACGGGGCACCGTAAACGGCTATACAGCAGCAGCTGAAGCAGTCTGCGCTGCCGGATAGCCGTTTATGCGATGGCCCCGACATCGTATGTTGATGCTGCCTTCAACATGCGATGGCCACTGAGAGGCCATCGTATCTTGAAATGATCGTACGTCGGGGCCATCGTAGGTCGGGGGGTCACTGTACAGGTTTCCATAAGACAAATTGAGATTGCAGATTCTGAAGAGTCACAGGAATTATTTTCAATGCAATTTTTGAAAATTTTTCTTAAATTTTTACGGTATTAAAAAAAATTAATAATGCAAAAAAGTTCACCATGTGCATATGGCTAGTGGCATTTATTTAAAGGGGTAGTCCAGTGGTGAAAAACTTATCCCCTATCCTAAGATTAGGGGATAAGTTTGAGATCGCGGGGGGTCCGACCGCTGGGGCCCCCTGCGATCTCTCTGTACAGGGCCCCGGCTCTCGCCCCAGATAGCGGCGGCCGACAAGCCCCCTCAATACATCTCAATGGCAGAGCCGGAGATTGCCGAAGGCAGCGCTCCCCGGCTCTGCCATAGAGTTGTATTGAGGGGGCGTGTCGACCGCCGCTTCGTGCGGAGGTCGACACGCCCCCTTCCCGCGGGCTGTCGGAGCTCCGTACAGGAGATCGCAGGGGGCCCCAGCGGTCGGACCCCCCGCGATCTGCAACTTATCCCCTATCCTTAAGATAGGGGATAAGTTGTTCACCACTGAGTCACCACTGGACTACTCCTTTAAGTCTTTGTGTCTGGCATTGTGAAGTGCTGTATCGCACACTGGTTTTATGCCAGTAAGGCTAGGTTTCACACAGGGTTTTTTTTCTGGTGTTTTTTAAAACTGCCTTTGCAGTTTAGTTTTTGAGCCAAAGCCAGAAGTGTATTCAAAAGGAATAGGAAACATAAAAGAAGGATTTATACCTATCCTTCCTACTGGATCCACTTCTAACTATGGCTCAAAAACTGCAGTGGCAGTTTTCCAAAAAATGCCTGGAAAAAAAGCTCTGTGGAAACCTAGGCTTATAGTCATCGAAGGGAATGATTCAGTACCAACCAGTAAAAAGCGCAACTTCTTTATTGGAAATAGGAGCTCAAACATATCCAAAAATAGTTAAAAGGGTACTCCAGTGGAAAACATTTTTATTTTAAATCAACTAGTGTCAGAAAGTTAAACAGATTTGTAAATTACTTCTATTAAAAAATCTTAATCTTTCCAGTACTTATCAGCTGCTGTATACTACAGAGGAAGTTGTTTTCTTTTTGAATTTATTTTCTGCCTAACCACAGTACTCTCTGCTGACACCTCTGTCCATTTCAGGAACTGTCCAGAGCAGAAGAAAATCCCCATAGCAAACATCTTCTGTTCCGGACAGTTCCTGACATGGACAGAGGTGTCAGCAGAGAGCACTGTGGTCAGACTGAAAAGAAATCCAAAAAGAAAAGAACTTCCTCTGGAGCATGCAGCAGCTGATAAGTACTGGAATTATTAAAATTATTAAACAGAAGTACAGTAATTTATAAAACTGTTTAACTTTCTGGCACCAGTTGATTTTTTTTTTTTTCCACTGGAGTACCCCTTTAAATACTTTCATAACACTGACAGGTTTTTAATGGGTAATGTCCTTAGTTATAGTTCTAGGAATAAGGATGTTATACATTGGAAACAAGTCAGCATTATGCAAGTATTTCGGATATGCTTTCTTGACCTACTTTTTCCAATAAAGAAGTTGTGTCTTGTACTGAAGGGCACCATATTATTCCATAGCTGTAAAAAGATCTCAATTTAAAATCAGAATTGTGTTTTTTAGGTGAGTGCAGATAGTTTGGTTGCTTTGGGTAACAGCATATTTAAAAGTGTTACTCTGATGTCAGATTGATGTCAGGACACCATGTCATATGGCATCTGTACCGCCTTATAGGCACTATTCATCTCACCACAGTCAAGGTCACATTGGATGGGAGAGTAGAATAAGAGGGACACTTTACATGGTACGATAATAATAATCATAATAATAATAAAATTAATTATGACAAGTCTTTTTGATACATTTGATGCAAATGTGCACAGATATAGCAGCCAGCACAGCCTAACTCAAATCCTTAGCCCCAATAAACAAGTGTACCATATATACTCAAGTATAAGCCTAGGGTGGGAAAAACATCATCCCCCATGTCATCATCCCCCATCATCATCCCCCCCCCCTTTAT
This sequence comes from Hyla sarda, assembly GCF_029499605.1. Lineage (NCBI taxonomy): Eukaryota > Metazoa > Chordata > Amphibia > Anura > Hylidae > Hyla > Hyla sarda. The sequence goes on from NC_079192.1 coordinate 301,904,908, forward strand.
CATCACCGCCTGTCAATCCCTTCAGCCATCCGCTGTCCGGGCATGCTGGGAGTTGTAGTTTTGAAAGCTCTGGAGGTCTGCAGGTTGAACACCACTGCGGCCTTCGTCATCATCCAGACCCCCTTTTAGTTTTCTACTCACCACCCCTCGGTGGGAAGGAAGCGTGAGCTGATCTGGGCCATCTATGCTGCAGGGTCCGTCCGGCGGGGAGGGTTAGTCGTTCCGGGCTTTCCATTTTCACCGGAGGGGGGCCCTCTTCTCCGCGCTCCGAGCCTGCCCTGGAAAAGTGATGTTGCCTTGACAATGCCACACAGGGACATTCATGCACGTCCCTGTGCGTCGTCGTCAAGGCAACGCCACTAGTCCGGGGCAGGCCCGGAGTGCGGAGAAGAGGCCCCCCCCCCCCCCCGATGAAAATGGACAGCCCAGAACGACTAACCCTTCCCACCGACGGTCCCTGCAGCATAGATGGCCCGGACCAGCTCACCCTTCCTTCCCACCGAGGGGAGGTGAGTAGAAAACTAAAGGGGGGTCAGGATGATGACGAAGGCCGCAGTGGTCTTCAACCTGCGGACCTCCAGAGGTTTCAAAACTACAACTCCCAGCATGCCCGGACAGCCGATGGCTGTCCGGGCATGCTGGGAGTTGTAGTTTTGCAACATGTGGAGGTCCGCAGGTTGAAGACCACTGAGAAGGAATTGAAAGGCGGAGAGTTCACTCAAGTATAAGCCGAGGAGGGAGACTCACCTATTTTGCAGAAAAAAAGTATACTTTTTTTCCAGCTACATCTGTACAACACACAGGAGTAATGCAAGTAGACGCTTGGAGCAATAAGTGGTAACAGCCGTTTTACATGCGAACTATGCTTCATCATTCGAAGTTTGGTTGATACGTAAAACAGCTGTACATCAGGCAAAGCATGGTTCAAAAGTGAAATGTCTGTTACCACTCATTGCTCCGGCCATCTTATTGGATTTTTTTTTGTGTATTGTATCGATGTAGCTGGATTAGAGGTCTACTGTTTTAGCAGTTAGCAGTGAGTGCCCCTCCTTCACATTTCTTTTGCTGGATGCTACTTTGATACATTTGGTCCTGTATGGTCTACAATGTATGCTCGAAGCCTGAATAAGTGATGAACGTCCCATTAATTTTTATGGAGTTTACAAAGCGCTCCTGCTTTGAGCTTTTGTCTAGGCTTATGGAGTCTCAGAATGTTTCAGTGAAAAAAAATGACAGCTGAATCGGGAGTCAGCATAGGATATACTACATTGGCCAAATGCACCACACGATAACAATATGGTAGCTGAACAACAGTGACCACTGATAACATGTCAACTATATGTGTAGACAACATGGTCACGAATATATAAGCTGGCAGCAAGAGAAATGGAGGCACCAGAACGTGCAGATGGAAGGACCTGAACTGTAAAATCAGGGGGTAACGAATTATTTTTTAAAGGATTAAAGTGGTTTTATAAGTGGATTAGGCTTTAATAAACCTGTCTCATGCCACTAGTATTGAGCAAATACTTAACCTGCTCCTTTTCATTAATTTCCTGGGATCACAATAAGTCTGAGGATGCCGAACCTGCTAATCCTATTGAACCTTCTTCAGTGATAATAGTAGTAAATATGGCTGCTATGCATTTAAAGGAAAACTGTCACATATTTTCTCCCGCACTATCCACCGGTATTGGTGGATAGTGCGGGAGGCGCTGATTAAAACGAGCCCTACCTTAGTCTGATCCCCGCCGCCGTTCGCCCGCACTTGTAGTTTTCATCTCTGTGTATATCCGGCTGTAACTGGCAAAGGCGGGGCTTCTGTGGGCTAACTGACACTGAGCGCCGCTCATAGACTTGCATTGAGGGGACGGGCGTGACGTCACACGGGGCAGAGTCCTGACATCAAGGACTTCAGTTCCCGGAGTCGTGACTCAGAACCTCCAGCGGTTCCGGTGAAAAACCAGGTGGGTGCCGCATGCAATAATGCGGGGTCCCCAGTGGCGGGACCCCGCGATCAGACATCGTATCCCCTATCTTTGGATAGGGGATAAGATGTCTAGGGTGAGAGTACCCCTTTAAATGTATCTAGGGAATAAGGCAAAATTATGAACAATCTGCCCATTCCAGCTGTAGTCGTAGTATAAAGAGGTTTTGCATGTGTGCCCTTAGATACACTGTCTTATTTGTAAAGTGCCAGAAGAGAATAAAGAGGTCTGTCAGCTTTCACATCTTCTTTAACAGTTGTATTTATTCTAGAAGCCTCGGCATTATTGTCGCACCTTGCAAATTGTATCCCATTTACACCCTTCCGTTTTTTACCGTTTCTACTAATGGATGCTTGTTATTTCCCTCCACTTCTGTCCATCAGACTTCATATTCCGTTTTTGCAGCCATGCTCCCTCCCCCTTCACTGAAGTGAAAAATGTTTGAGATATACCAAGGCGACATAATAAGCATCGTGCCCGTAGCCATGACAACCTCCGAGCAGGTGAGAAAAGGCAATGGTCTAAACTGAGCAATGCAGCTGCTCCTGATACCGTGCTAATAATGCTTCCAACTCCCTTCATATGAATGTATGCAGGTACTTCTGTATGGTGATCAAATCAAGGGCTACTCTCTGTTGTATAGATAGAGAAATAAAACATAAGTTACATGATGAGGAAAGCAATCGTGTACTTTACAACCAGCAGGAAAACTATGAAGAATCTCTCGCAACATCTCTTTAGCTGTAACCTGCTAATGGAATCTCATCCAGCCAGAGAACACATAATGCATAATATACAGTGTGTATGTGTTGTACTGTAGAATTGTGTTTCCAGGTACTGTGCATATGATGGCCAACAGATGCCTACAGATGGTACACCTTTTCGAGTAGACACATGTTTAAGGATCTTTGATCATACGGTGACTTACAGAGTAGCTACCTATAGGTGGCTTTACGGACCAATTTTTCATCCTTTTCAAGTTAAGCTAATTTTCATTCATGGGCTACATAACACATACCAATACCAAGTACATTTGGCTACTGACCAGTTTTTGTCCTCTCTTATATACACATGCAGGGCTAAAGTCCTTCAGGAACACATGGGAACTGAGTTCCTGCACTATTTCCAAAGCAGGAACATCATTCCCATTAGCAGGAGTCCTGCAGGACCAGCCCTTGAGTGGAACTCTTGGATGAGTTCCATCACTTTCTTTTTCCAGGACATGACCCCTGTACATATGTCATTTGCCGAGTTTACACTGTGCACCAATGATTTTTATAGTATTTCATTTATGCAAGACTTTTGGAAGTTTCACAGTTTAATAAAATGTGATTAAATTTCACAATTTATAGTGTGATGAGTCCAATGTATTCATGAGGTACAATCTCCCCCACCCAACCAATGTACATTAACAGCTTTCTACCTATGCACCCTATAGCTGAAGAACATTTTGGGGGCTATATGAATGTCATATATCAATCAATTGTTTTTGTATTTTGAGTCCCTTAAGATACTAAAAAAGAATAAGGGTCTATTCATATTTGATGTGCAGGATTTAAAGCTGCAGTTTTTATGTTGCATGTAAACTAAATGACTGAACACAGCATCAAATCTGCAGCTATAAATCCTGCTCCTTAAATATGTGCAGGTTACTGTACATGTGCATACAACCTAAGGGTGCGTTCACATAAGCAGATTTATGAGTTTGAATGGGGGTGAAATTTTAGGCAGTGGAATTGCTGCTGCAGAAAATTAGTCTCAGACCCCGTTGAAGTCAGCATGCTGAAATTCTGCTGCTGAAAATCTGCCGTGGACAGCATGCAGAGAGCCCACCCCCATGTAAATTCCCTCTGCGGGTTTGCAAGCAAATCTGCCCTTGTGAACGTACCCTAAAAATGTTGTGGCAGCTGCAATTGACAGATTAGGGGTTAAGAAAATACCCAGAGACATGAACATCAAAGTGGTAGACTATGGGGGTGCAATAGGGCATAAAAGAGAAGTTTTAGCTTTGCATTTTCACTTTGTTACCGGCTCACAAGAACCTGTGCAACACTATTCTCTCTGAAGGATCTGAATCCAACAGGAGGAATTGACCCAATGGTCAAGATCAGCGTTTGTAAATAGAAAGAACATATTAATGGGACTGTCCTGAGATTAATACATTTTAGAAAGGGCCCCAGGTACTGTGAAAAATAAATATTAAAGGGGTTCTCCACCATATGGTGATGTTAGTACGTACCTGGCAGACAGTAATGGACATGCTTAGGAAGGATCTGCGCTTGTCTTGGGGCTAAATAGCTATGTTGTCAGATTACCATAACACTGTGGCTAGCTT